>NW_011494954.1:4311034-4362719 GCF_000754665.1 Bison bison bison | reverse complement strand
ATAGTCAATAAAGCAGAAATAGATGTTTTTCTGGAACTCTCTTGCTTTTTCCATGATCCAGCAGATGCTCTCTGGTTCCTCTGCCTTTTCTAAAACCAGCTTGAACATCAGGAAGTTCACGGTTCACATATTGCTGAAGCCTGGCTTGGAGAATTTTGAGCATTACTTGACTAGTGTGTGAGATGAGTGCAATTGTGCGGTAGTTTGAGCATTCTTTGGCATTGCCTTTCTTTAGGTCCTTGTAATTTCTCATTTCATTGAATTGTTTGCTCAGTAGAAGTTAATTGAACAGCAATGTATAGTAAGGCCTTATACTAGTAAAATTGTTCTTAAAAAACCAGCACTGTAGGGAGGCTATAAGCCAGTGAGTAGGGTATCGGCATATAGATGGTTACATAGATACTGAGAAAAATGTGGAAACTTGTGGTCAGAGGAACCTAACCCAAGTTGGGAGTCTGATTTGCTCAATTAGAGATTGAATCTCAAAGCAGTACTAAGCTGACTGTGGAGAAGAGGAAAATACACATACACATCACTTGATTTATACATACTAAAGAAATATTACTTTAAAGACATTACTTTGGGTGATTATGTAGTATTCATTTTGCTGTTGCTTAAAAATAATTTTTAACTGATCATAATTTAGATTATCAGTAGTAGTACATCATTACACAGTTGATCTTTCATTATCCATATTTCAAGATATTCATTATCTTGAAATTGGAGCACTCACTAAAATTTATTTATAACCCTGAAGTTAGTACTCAGGGTGCTTTCCATGTGCGTGTACATGAGCAGAGCAGCAAAAAAAATTTGAGTCTTATGTTCACAGCTGATTTCCAGTAAGGCGGTGCTTAACCTTATTTCAGCTCGCATGAACAGGTCTTTGTAGTGTATTTAGTGTGTTTTTGCATTTTTGTGCTTTTTTTAAAAAATTTTACTGTTTAAAGAGATATTTCAGTGATGTACTGAAGTGCTCTCTGATGTTCCCACTAAGCACAAGAAAGGTGTGATGTGCCTTATGGAGGGAATACATGTGTTAAAATAAGCTTCATTCAGGTAGGAGTTAAAGTGCTATTTGACCATGAGTTCAGTTTTGTAATAAACAGTCTTTATACAGGAACACACGTGAAAAAAGGTTATGTGTTGATGAGTTGACTTAATGCAGCATTTCCCTTAGGGGCAATGATTCAGTATTTGCTAATTCAGTGTTATGCAAGTTTATAGAATGTAACTGGTAAATAATGAGATAGCATGAATTTGACTTTTCATTTATGGCTAGGATTGATGAGTTAGATCAAGCTGGACAATATAGAGGTATAATTATTAAAGTATTGTGAAACTTCTAAAATATGTGCCCCTTTTCTGATAAACATCTCACCTCACTACCCTAAGTTTTCTTATATGTTCCCTTTAGCAAACATGCCCAGGTTGAGAATTTTAGTTTACAAGTTTTATTTTACCATCAGCCAGGCTGACATTTTATAAGCTAAGTGTTTATAGTGAAAACTGTTTTTTAAAATTTGCTAGATTTAATAGACTTTTATTGTGTTCACTGCTGTTTTAGCTTGCCCTCTGCCTCCAGTCAAAGAATAATTTATATAAAGCAGGGGTTGGCAAACATTTTCTCTTTAGGGCCACACATGGGCCACAGTCTCTGCTACTGTATGGGGAAAGCAGCAATATACAGTAGGTACTATTTTATGTTTATATTATAAGGGGAGGGATCATGACCAAAATTGTTTTGATTTCAGTAACTGTTGCCAGAGTAGGCTCCGGGAGTTGGTGCTGGACAGGGAAACCTGGCATGCTGTAGTCCATGGGGTCGCAAAGAGTCGACAAGACTGAGTGACTGAGCTGAACTGAACAGTTGCCTTAACTTGCTGCTTTAGCCTAGAAAATAAAAAGGCTGTATTTTAAAATATTAAAAACTCAAACATTAAATCCAGTCCATTTAAAATTAAATTATTCTTGAAATCCTACTTCTTTCTCTTCCTTTAAGCAATTGCAGTACTTTGGGCTCATTGTATTTGGAGTTAGGCAGTCAATGGCCTAGTTTTATAAAAGTTGGTGAATACTATAGAATGGCTTATTTTATACATGTCTTAGTACTATTTGCTAGGTTTCAGTGAAGTCTTTGAATCATATTTTAGTTTCCACAATGGCAGTGGTTTAATTATTTATGCCTTTACAGATGCACCCCATAAAGATATTTTGTAGTTAAGGTTAGGTACTGTTTTAAATGTAAAATAAATCATTTTATTGAATTATAAACAGTTGGAGAGCTAAACAAACTTGCTAAATAATCAGCTTATTGCATTCTTGCCAGAGTCTAATAGTTTGGCAAAACAGCAGCTTATCCTTTCCTTTCCTGCCTTACCTCTCCTGCATCATTTTTTTTTTCTCTCTAGTGCTTGTCTTACCTTGAGGAGCTGTTGGTTTCACTTTTCCACAGACTACCTCTCTGACCAGCCAATTAAGTTTTCCAGGTGACTATGATGTCTTCCCTCGGAGAAGGCCTTGGCACCCCACTCCAGTACTCTTGTCTGGAAAATCCCATGGACGGAGGAGACTGGTAGGCTGCAGTCTATGGGGTTGCTAAGAGTCGGACACGACTCAGACTTCCCTTTCACTTTTCACTTTTATGCATTGGAGAAGGAAATGGCAACCCACTCCAGTGTTCTTGCCTGGGGAATCCCAGGGATGGTGGAGCCTTGTGAGCTGCCGTCTATGGGGTCGAACAGAGTCGGACACGACTAAAGCGACTTAGCAGCAGCAGCAGCAGCAGCATGATGCCTTCCCTAGCTACCTGTGAGAGGAGAAACTTTAGAAAAGAATAAAAATCACATAAATTCCTCATTTCCCAGTGTTGCTTTTTTATCATTGTGAAAGCATATACTGAGGGAGCGTGTGTAAACAGAACAATTCCCACTACTTTATCCTAAAAGTAAAGTATTTGAAAAAATCCTCACAAAAAAGTCCTTTTTTGTAGATGAAAAATGAGATGCTTTGATTTTTGACTTTATTGAGATATAATTGACAATATTGTAAGATATTTAAAGTGTACATTGTGAAAATCTGATATATGTATACATTGTGAAAGGATTACTATTACTCCCCTCTAATTGATACATCTATCACTTCACATATTTATCTTTTTTTTTGGCCATCCCAGGGTGGCTTGTGGGATCCTGCTTTCCCAACCACGAACCTGGGCCCTCAGCAGTAAAAGCTTAGACTCCTAACCACTGGAATTCCAGGGAATTCCCTTCCTATCTTTTTTAAAAATGTAAAATGCTTTATGAATATGCATGTTCCTTGGGCAAGGGCTATAATAATCTTCTCTGCGTTATGCCAATTAATGTACAACTGAAGTCAGCACTGGGATACTATTTTATAAGTAAAAATAAAATTTTTATTTTTAAATTTTATTTGGCCATGCAGTGTGGCTTGTGGAATTTTAGTTCCCCAAGCACAGAGTCCTAACCACTGGACCACTAAGGAATTCCCCAAAATGAACTTCTCTTTAGTATTCACCTGTTAAGATTTTTTTTTCCCCAAATGTGCATGTAAAAGATGTGTATATATGATATACTTAAGTTCATAGGTTAAGGTTTCTGAAAAGCTGGATCATAGCACTAGTAATTAGAAGAAACCTCTAGATCTACGCTAATACAGTAGCCACTAGCCACTTGAAGCAAAGTACCTGAAATGTGGCTCTCTGAATTGAGATGTTGAATAAATGTAAAATTCACACTGGATTATTCTGAAGACTTAGTACAACAAAAAAGAGTTGTAAAATATCTTATTGATAATTTTTATATTGACTATATGTTGTAGTGTATATCAGATTTATTGAGTTAAAATATATTATTAAAATTTCACATTTCTTTTATTAAAATGTGGATTATAAAATTTTTAATTACATATGTGGCTTTTGTTTGTAACTTACTTTATTTGTAGCTCGCTGCTGGACAGCACTGTTGTAAATTATGTGATCTTTCAACGTAATCAAATACCAGTTTACAAGACCCATTTAAAATGACCTAGAAATTCTATAGCTTTTTTTTACTTTCTGATTCAGTATTGAAAAATACTGTACAGAACACTTTGATTCTTCTTTTTGTAATTTTTGACTGCACTGTGTGGCAAGTGGGATCTCAGTTCCTCAACCAGGGATTGAACCCACGCTCCCTGCAGTCGAAGTGCATAGTCCCAATCATTAGACCACCAGGGAAGTCTGCTGCTGCTGCTGCTAAGTCGCTTCAGTCATGTCCGACTCTGTGCGACCCCATAGACGGCAGCCCACCAGGCTCCCCTGTCCCTGGGATTCTCCAGGCAAGAACACTGGAGTGGGTTGCCATTTCCTTCTCCAATGCATGAAAGGGAAAAGTGAAAGTGAAGTCACTCAGTCGTGTCCGACTCTTAGCGACCCCATGGATTGCGGCCCACCAGGCTCCTCCATCCATGAGATTTTCCAGGCAAGAGTACTGGAGTGGGGTGCCACTGCCTTCTCTGAGGGAAGTCTGAGAACTCTTTAATGCTAAAATTTAAGAAAGTATGAGATTAGCCCACAGTCTATTCACTAGCCCTGTGGAAGTTTTTCAGTGACTTCTTGTAAAAGGGGGTTGGAAAGAAGGGCAAGTTATTATTGGGCTATTTTATTAGGAAACATTTTAATATTACCACAGAATAAAATCAATTCTATATTCCCCAAAGGGAAATACTTTCTTGAAAAGTGTGGACTATTTATTATACCTGAGTGTCTGCAGATAACACTACTATTTTTTCAATAAACATTAAAGCCATTTTATTTATTTTTTAAAGAGTGTATACTTAAATTTTTTTTTTAATTTTATTACTTTTTTTGGGTAAAGACTGTTAAAGTGGTAAAATTGAATGGATACATTCTATTATAGTGCTTTGTGCTGGGAAAACTATTGTAAAAAAAGCAATGATGGAATCAAAACTTGGAAAAATCAAACTTTGAGAACTTGGGGATTACTAATATAGCTATAGTGATTAAAATACTGGGAAATTTAGGTGGCATAGACAGTAGTCCAAGGAGAATTATGATTGATAAGTCTCTCCTTCCTGTCAAACTTTTAATGTTAGTTTGATATCTTTTCCTGGTGTTTTTGGAAGCTTACAAATATTGATGAAACTTTTTACCTTAGTAAGAGAACTAAGATAATTTCACTAGCTTACTAAGAGAACTTAAAAAGGCATTTCACTATCTTCAAAGTAAATTGACACTTAAGATAGGAAACAAGGTTTGAAATAGTTTATTTCAAAGTGAAAGTGAAGGTTGCTCAGTCGTGTCCAACTCTGCAACCCCATGGACCATGGAGAAGTCCATGGAATTCTCAAGGCCAGAATACTGGAGTGGGTAGCCTTTCCTTTCTCCAGGGGATCTTCCCGACCCAGGGATCACACCCAGGTCTCCCGCATTACAGGTGGATTCTTCACCAGCTGAGCCACAAGGAAAGCCCAAAGTTTATTTTGAAGACCTATGGAATTAGCACTTCTTGAAACATAAAGGAGCAGTCATTAGGTAAAAAAATTGACATTTAAAACTTTCTCAGCAATCTGATCATAACTTCTTTGTGTCAGCTTCTTAAAGTGAGCCTTCCTAAATCTTATGATTTAATCTGATGAATAATTTTATGCTTTTTCTTCTGGGCTTTGAGTTCTTGGTGCAAAACACAAACCCTTCCCCTTCCTATCTTTCTTTCTAAATTATAATAATCTTTCAAGATACTGCACATTTTTCTGAAACACATTTTTTTTCTGAAAAATGAAACATTTTTTCTTTTTCATCCCCACCACTCTGTCCAGAGTGAGCATATAATTAACATTTGTATAGTGTTTTCCTTTTAAAAGCCCTTTCCATATTTTCTCATTCTATATGTCAATCTAGTGAGGTGGATGATGTTACTCATTTTGGAGAATAAGGGAATAATACCTGGTTTTTCCAGAACTTTGTATAGATGCTAAATAACACAACTAAGAATACTGGAACCAAATTCTCTCATCCCAAATCTGATGCTCTTTCTTCTATGCCTCAATGGCCCCTTTACTCCTGTTTTAGTTACATAACACCATTTAGCTTTTAATTGTTTATGGTCTTTGTATCAAACTATTTAATTTGATTGCTAGCTGTAGACTTGAGATATGTACAGATTTGTACATGGGGAATGAAAATGGAAAAGATGATAAGAGCTGAATACATCTCTTCTTAATAACAATTGAAGAGGTCATTAAGAATTCTTTATCAGCCTGTTAGCTTCTGAAAGCATTATATCTTTTAAAGCATGATACCCAGGCTTGCTGCTTTTCCTCTAGCCAAGCCACTACCTACCTTAGTGCCAAATTTTTAGTATAATTTGTATTTATTGTTTTATAATCTTAGATTTTTAAAAATTAATTTATTTTTGGTTGCACTGGGTCTTCATTACTGAATTTGGTTTTCTCTAGTTGCAGTGAGCAAGGACTACTCTCTAGTTTCCATGTGTGGGTGTCTCACTGCAATAGCTTCTCTTTGCCAAGCACAGACTCTAGGGCACATGGGCATATCTATTTTTGAAAACAAGTGTAGTACCCATTAGATACTATAAAATGGGCACTCAAATACTTCTGTTGACTGCCTAATTCCAAATATGAGTCCAAATTACTGTAATTACCCAAAGAAGGACATTTAGAGTTAAGAAAAAAAAAACAGGGTTTCTAGAACAATTTAAGTAGATGGTTGTTTAATGTCTTAAAGATACTTGTTTTTAGTTTAAATTTTCTGTTTTGTGACCTGGATGTAGTAAGAAATGAATCTTTTCAAAATATTTTAATTTTTTTCCTAAAGTTATATTTGTACCCATGACAAAATTTTTAGGTATTATAACTTATGCTCATTCCACAAGAATGAGAATATAGAATCCAAATTTCAAACTCATAAGCAATTTGCTGTAATAAATCTATGATAATGATGCCTCAGTGCTTTGAAGGCATTTTAGGAAAGTATAAAATGCAGAGGTAAAATATATTAGATGGCCAGTAGTTTGATTATATGTAATTATTTAGGTCTTATCTAAAACGAGGGCCAAATATCAGAACAGACACAGCCTAATAGTACTCCTCGCACGCCTACTAAGTTGCTTCAGTCATGTCCAACTTTTTGTGACCCTATGGACTGTAGCCTGCCAGGCTCCTCTGTCCATGGGATTCTTCAGGCAAGAATAGTTGAGTAGGTTGCCATGCCCTCCTCCAGGCCATCTTCCAAACCCAGGGATCAAACCTGAGTTTCTAATGTCTACTACGTTGGCAGGCAGGTTTTATCACTAGTGCCACCTGGGAAGCCCAATAATATTGTTTATATTAATATTGGGTCAGTGTCTATTTAACTATTGTTAGAAATATCTTAAATCACTATTAGATTGATAACTACTGAAAAACTCTTTGAAATGTTATCACTAGTTTCAATATCAGATGTATATGCCTGTATATAGATTACATATGAGAAAGCACATGGTAGTGTTTGATAAACTGTAAACATATTATTAAAGGGAAGACATAGAACAGTTTTTTTAAAAAACATTGATTAAGAGGCTAAAATTCAGAGATAAAGGTCTGAAAAGGGGACATGGAAAGGGGCATGATTGTAGAGGATGCCCAAGTTCTTTGGGGATGATTCTGGTAGTTACTCTAATGCTTTATAAGTAAAAGTTCCTCAGTGAAGAGAGACGATTAGTCAGTAGACCTCCAAGTAGTAGCAGAATAGTTTGTATAACTTAAAATAATGAAAACAATTTATAAATAAAGGTCATTGTATAAATTTTAGTGCTTTCATGTATATTATCTGATTCTCACAGTAACTTTTGTCAGGAATTCAGAGAAATTAAATGACTTGCCTAAATTACCTATTAAATGGCAGAGCTGAGAGTAGGAACCAAGCATTGAAATTCTTAGGTCTTTTCTTCTTTTTCTTAAATTTATTGTTAATTGGAGGATGATTACAGTGTTATTTTGGTTTCTGCTGTACATCAACATGAAGGTCTTTATTTATTTTTTCTTTTCTTTTTTTAAAGGTCTTTATTATTTGACTTACTCTTTAGACATTTGTAGTCCCTTTATGGGAGAAGGCAATGGCACCCCACTCCAGTGCTCTTGCCTGGAAAATCCCATGGACGGAGGAGCCTGGTGGGCTGCAGTCCATGGGGTCGTGAAGAATTGGACACGACTGAGCGACTTCACTTTCACTTTTCACTTTCATGCATTGGAGAAGGAAATGGCAACCCACTCCAGTGTTCTTGCCTGGTGAATCCCATGGACGGAGAAGCCTGGTAGGCTTCAGTCCATGGGGTCGCACAGAGTCGGACACGACTGAAGCGACTTAGCAGCAGCAGCAGTCCCTTTATTCTAGTCCCCTAATAGTTGAAAATGCAATGATGATAGTTTTCTCAAGGCATCTTTCAAGTAATACAGAATGATTGAAGTATATAAAGCAGCAACAGAAATCAAGACTGAAAAGATCTGACTCTAAAATCAAAGGTATATATTAAATAAACACTAAACTTTTTATCCACTTATTTTAAAATTGTTATAAATAACAACTTCCTTTTTTTAGGTCAGTTTTAGGTTCACAGCACAACTGAATGGAAGGTACAGAAATACAGAATTTTCCCATATACCTCCTGCCTCTACACATGCATAGCGCCCCCCGCTACATTATCAACATCTCTCACTATAGATGGAACATATGTTTACAACTCATGAACTTATGCTGTGTGCTTAGTCGGTTAGTCGTATCCAGTTCTTTGTGACCCTATGGACTACAGCCTGCCAGGCTCCTCTGTCCATGGGGATTCTCTAGGTAAGAATACTGGAGTGGGTTGCCATGCCCTCCTCCAAGGCGTCTTCTCAACCCAGGGATCAAACCCAGGTCTCAATCTCGCATTGCAGGTGGATTCTTTACTGACTGAGCCACCAGGGAAGCCCAAGAATACTAGAGTGGGTAGCTTATCCCTTCTCCAGAGAATCTTCCTGACCTAGGAATTGAACCGGGGTCTCCTGCACTGCAGGTAGATTCTTTACCAGCTGAGCTACCAGGGTAGCCCCATGAATTGATACTAATAAATTATTATCACCCAGAGTCCATAATTTACATTAGGTTTCACTCTTGGTGTTGTATATTCTATGAGTTTGGACAAATGTATATATTGACATGTGCCTACCTTTCGGTATCATACTGAGTAGTTTCACTACCTTAAAATCCTCTGTACCCCACCTATTTATCCTTCCCTTCCCACTAACCCTTGGCAACAGCTGATCTTTTTATTGTCTCCATAGTTTTGCCTTTTTGAAAATAATATATAGCGTGTAGCCTTTTCAGACTGGCTTCTTTGATTTAGTAATATGCATTTGTTTCCTCCATGTTTTTACATGGCTTGATGGCTAATTTCTTTTAACTTTCTTATTTTTAAATTTATTTTATTTTGAGAAAGTCATTTTTAGTGCTGAATAATGTTCCATTGTCTGAATGGAATTTTACCACAGTTTATTCACCTACCGAAGGACATTGTGTCCAAGTTTTGGCACTTACGAATAAAGCTGCTATAAACATTCATGTGCAAGTTTTTGTGTGGATGTTGGTTTTCAGCTCTTCTGAGGAATACCAAGGAACATGATTGCCAGATCACACAATAAATGTATTTTAGTTTTGTAAGAAATCACCAAACTCTCTGTCAAAGTAGAAGACATGCCTACCAGCACTGGAAGAGAGTAACTATTATTCTATGCCAGCATTGGTACTGCCAGAGTTCTGAATTTTGGCCATTCTAATAGGTGTGTTATGATATTTTATCATTTTAATTTGCATTTCCCTGATGATGCTTCTGAACGGTGGTGTTGGAGAAGACTCTTGAGAGTCCCTTGGACTGCAAGGAGATCCAACCAGTCCATTCTAAAGGAGATCAGTCCTGGGTGTTCTTTGGAAGGACTGATGCAAAAGTTGAAACTCCAATACTTTGGCCACCTCATGCGAAGAGTTGACTCATTGGAAAAGACCCTGATGCTGGGAGGGATTGGGGGCAGGAGAAGGGGACGACAGAGGATGAGATGGCTGGATGGCATCACCGACTCGATGGACATGAGTTTGGGTGAACTCCGGGAGCTGGTGGTGGACAGGGAGGCCTGGCGTGCTGTAGTTCATGGGGTTGCAAAGAGTCGGACATAACTGAGCAACTTAACTGAACTGATGACGTACATTATGGAGCATCTTTGTATGCTTAGGGCTTCCCTGATAGCTCAGTTGGTAAAGAATCCACCTGCAATGCAGGAGACACCAGTTCAGTTCCTGGGTCGGGAAGATCCACTGGAGAAGGGATAGGCTACCCACTCCAGTAATCTTGGGCTTCCCTTGTGGCTCAGAATCTGCCTGTAATGTGGGAGACCTGGGTTCGATCCTTGGGTTGGGAAGGTCCCCCTGGAAAAGGGAAAGGCTACCCACTCCAGTATTCTGGCCTGGAGAATTCCATGGACTGTCCATGGGATCGCAAAGAGTCAGACACAACTGAGTGACTTTCACATTTTTATATGCTTATTTACCATCTGTATATCTTCTTTGCTGACATGTGTTAAGGTTTTTGTTAAGGTGTTTGTTAAGGTCTAAAAAATGTTAACTCATCTTTTAAACTGAGTTGTTTTCTTATTGTTGAGTTTTAAGAGTTATTTATGTATTTTGATAACAATCCCTTACTAGATATATCTTTTGAAATATTTTCTTACTGTGTATGCTTTGTCTTTTCATCCTTCTATCAGTGTCTTTTTCAGTAGAAAATTTTAATTTTAATGAAATCCAGCCTATTAACGCTTTCTTTCATGAACTGTGCCTTTGTTATCATATTTTTTAAAATAAAAAGCATTGCCAAAACAAATGTCATATAGATTTTTTTCATCTGCTCTAAGGAGTTTTATCATTTTCCATTTAGGTCTGCGATCCATTTTGAGTTATTTTTTGTGAAAGGTATGAAGTCTGTATCTAGATACATTTCTTTACAAGTGGGTGTCCAGTAGTTCAAACACTATGAGAAACATCTTTTTTCTATTGTATTTCCTTCGTTACTTGGTCAAAGATAAGTTGACTATATGAGTTTATTTTTGGGCTCCCTATTCTGTTTTATTGATCTGCTTGCCTTTTCTGATCTATTGTTCTTTCACCAGCACCATACTGTCTTAATTACTGTATTTGAAATACAGTGTGTTTGAACACAATGAATACCACGTATAACAGAATGATTTAAGATGATTTAAAATGTTAAACATAGTCAAAATGAGTAAGTAGAAAATATTAACTGGAATATTTGGAAAAGGCCATTTCTTCTTAGTTGGATAGCTTTGTGTGAGTGGATGCGTGTGCTTGTAAATAAGGGTATTTTGTTACACACATGTTACAGTAATCATTTTTCTAGGAAAAAATTCTTCTAGTTCATATGATAAGCACTGTCATAAGAGTAGCTAACACTTCCATGGACATCATTATTTGCCAATCACATTTAAGTACATCACACATTTATCTCATTTAATCCTCCCTCCAGCCCTTTGAAGTAGGTAGTAATATCAATCCTGTTTTACAGATAAGGAAACTTGAGGCTCAGAGAGGTTTAAGTCCAAGGCCACACAACCAATAGGTGGTATTGCCAGGATTCTAATACAGGTAGTCTAACTCCAGAGTCTGTGCTTTTAACCATTACACTATCAATATTCCCTGATGCACCTTAGGAGATTTTATAGCCACTATTCAAATATCTCCAACACTGTTAAACAAGGTATAAAAGACTTGGTTTACTTATTCTTGGATAAGAAGCATCAGGGAATGGAAGTTATAATTTACTAACATTAATACTAGATGAGAAATTTCAGGTCTGAATGTACCCAGTTAAAGAATTAATTAAATATTAATAGAAGTTTTCATCAGGAATATCAGTAAACTGTTAGAAATCATTTGTCTTCAAGTATTTCAGTGATGATGTAAATTTTAATAGTACTTTCATCTGAGACTTTAGAAGGCATACTGTCTTTCTCTGTATTTATTATAAACTGAGAAATGGTTTGTGAGTTGGAGAAATAGAACTTGTTTTCTTATCTATGAATAAAGCCAAAGTAGAAGGTAAAGATGGTATCAGTTGAATGATTAGTTATAAACTTCTAGTTTTTTTTTTGTAGTTAAAATGCTACCTTTAGCTCTCATTATCTAAACATATTTAATATTTAAATTGTGATTACCAAATAAAAAAGAACTCATACTTCTTTAAAAAATAATTTCTCTGTACTTATTATTAAAGTATAATATTCCAAGAAGGGAATTTTGTTAAATCTATTAAAAATAAAATGTAATGTCATTAGAATATTTAATTCTGGCCCTTGACTCCCCTCAAACTTATTATTAAGCACAAAAGCTTTGTTGCTATTAACTTTTATAAACAAAATAATAAATATAAAGTTTTATGATTTGGTTGAAAAATTAAAATCATTTCTTTAAAATACATTTTAACTGTCCTTCAGTTAGAGAGGAACCACCTCTACCCCAGCATAAGAACTTGACCTTGTAAACTGCAACCATTAAAGAATCTCAGTGTTTGTAATTTTCTTTTAATAAAAGGAAGAAAATTGTGTTTTCATGGAATAATCTCATCAGTGTTTGAATAGTAAAAATAAAAAAACACAAATGCTAATTTCATATCTTTTGTTAAAAATATAGAGCCTTAAAGAAATTAAAGGAAAAAAATGTATGCTTTCCTAACTCGTTAGTTTTTGTTCTCTTCATGCTTTCTGCCACATATACACATACCTATAAAATCAAATAAGCAATGATTTATGTAATTTCTAAAGTGTTTCAAATAGACTTATTATGTAATTTTTTTGGTTTTTAAAAATACATTTATTAAATGAATGTTGTTTACATCTCTGCTCCATTTACCCTACAGGCTGCCATTACTGTTCCTTTTACACACTCTATAGTCACGATAATTATTTACAGGGAAACAACTGCTCTTTACCGCACCCCCCCCCAAAAGAAAAAGCCACCCCCATTCATCTCAAACAAACTCGGATGAAGAAAATTCAATACAAAGTGATTGTGTAATGGATTTTCAGCTCTTAAGTGGTAGAAGAGACAACTCAGTCTGAAAAAGTAAATGTAAGAGTAAAATGTTTCTCAAGTGCTATGTAATTTAATAATGACCACATTGATTTATTACCCTCTTGCGTGTAATTGCAGTGGGTATATTTGTATATATAATTTTTCTTATTATTTTCTAAGGACAAATTTCCAGGTATGATATTTATAGTGCTTCTAAAATCATTTTAAATAAACCATTCCCAAATGTTGGAAAGAATTATTTATACTGCTTAACAAAACCTAGTTAGAATTTTTTCATTTAAAGTCTTATAATTGCCTCCTTATTAACTTGGAATTCCAAGTTGAGGTGAATTCTTGCATTTCAACGCTGCTACTCTAATCCTTTTGTTATTTATGCTATTTGAAAAAATATGAAAATCGTTTATCACCCTTCTCTCTGCATGATAAGCCAGATTTCTTTCCATTTGTTGATATGTAATGCATCTTTCAGAAATGCGAAAGATCTAGTAGTCTTTGGCTTCTAAAATCATTTAATATGTCAATTCCTAATAATATTTCTAGCTCTCTGAAAATGATTGAATCAGATAAGAATCTGGTTTTTTTTTTTTTAGTTCCCAGAATTGCCCTCCAGAACAATTTAATACTTTTTATACTGCTATACCAGTGTTCTTTGATAATGAATATTTAATGGACTTTTTTTAGAAACTAATTCTAGAATACATTATTTTTATTATATTTTTATTCTACTCTCAGTGCTGGTCCTTGCACTGGATTCCAAATTGCAATATGCTTTTCTAAAAAGTAAGAGTCTTAAGGTAACTTTTGATCTTAGCATTTTCCCCCAAGTTTTTTGGACTTGGAAAGTTTATCTTTTGACATTAAGTATTCCTTGGTGGTACTAAAAATTTTTGCTGAATAGCTTACAAACCTCTGTAACCTGTAAGTAGGCTAGATAGATATTATACTTTCCTATACCAAGGTGTTTTTAAAGAAGAGTTTTGAGAAATAGTAAATCTTAGCTGTTTAAATTCACAAAGATGAACATTATGAAAGAATTGCTGAATCATTTTCGTAAGGCTGCTTGGTTTATAGAGTAGGCGTTCCCATATTGTTAAAGGTTAACGTGATCACTGCCTTTTCATTATCCTACACATATATGTACATTTAATTTTTCTCATAAATGCTCTTTTTTCTTTTCATTTTACAGACTTAAGATATTTAAATACAGTGCTCTGTGCAATTCTTTTGATATTTTCTTATCAATCCATCTTTACAATATTAGAACTAGGAACAGTTTTGAAAAGATGAAGGAAGAAACTATGTAGAAGATAAAAGATGAGTTATATACACTGAAAATATTTCTTATAAATATCCAAAATATATATTAGAAAAGCGGGCATCAAAACAGTGTATGAATGATATATGATGTAAACTTTTTAAAATAGAAAACTACAGAAAATAACCATAAATATTCATAGGAAAAGAAAGGATTAGAAGGAAATATACTGACATTTATTGAGAATTATCTAAAGTGGTAAGATAGGAAGTTTTTTAAGATGAAAAACTTTTTTTCTGTCTTTTTTCTTTCTGTGTTTTCCAAAATCTTCAATGAGTGTTTATAATTAGGGAAAATGTGTTTTTAAAAGAAAAAAATATTTCTCATATTATACCTTGTAAATAGCATATCCAGACTGTAAGCTGATCCAGTTAAAGTCTTAAAAGAAATGTGAGTTTTTACTGCCTGAAACCTGATACTTTTTCCTGTCTTTCCGGAAGCAGCACAAAAATTCTTTAAATAGTGACCCTAGGAATGAGGAGGGCGGATCTCATTCTGTTTTAGTTGAAGTAACTAAATCAGATATGAAGCTTTCACAAGTATTAGTCTGCCTGAACTATTAACTCTTGCATACTACAAAAAACCCCACAAAACTTACCAAAATCATCAGCTAAAGACATATTTAAGTCCTTTACTTATTTTAAAATATTGTGTTTGATATTTATGATATATAGCCTTTTACAATGTGAAATTCCTGGCATTTCTGATTGCAGACCCTAGGAATTTTGAAAATGATACAAATTATTTGACAATTTTAATTTAAACCATATTTTAATACTGTATATCTTGAATGACTTGAAGTTGAAATTAAAATAACTTTTCATTTGTATGTATCTAATTTTAATAAGATACTTAATGGCTATAATGATTTTTTTGTTGCTTTTTCACTTAGAATGGATTAAGTAAATGTGTAGTTATGATATTCTATGCTGATATACTGGTTTCTTAATCCACTTGGCCTCTTAAAAAGGAAACAAGTATGGTGGAGCCAGAAGGAAAATGAATAGTTAATCATGGAGGAGGAGAAAACCTAGCTCGGTACTAGAGGCAGCTGGGGAAGTGACGTCCTGTAGCATTTGCTGTTCTAGAAAGTGCAGAGACACGTAGTGAAAATGGGAGGATCTAGAAGGAGGCCGTCTCCCGTGTAGTGTATATTTATCTGTAAGTGAGCCGTTGGGGAAGGAATTAAATACTGAGGCGCTGTCTGCTTGCTGCGTTAAGACAGCGAAGCTGAATTGCTGATTTGCTTTAACTTTTAAAATACCCAGCTTGGTTTATTTTTCTTAGAATCATTGTATTGCTAAGACTGGGGACGCTGTTTTCTTTCACAAAGGGAAATCTAAGTTCATTTCAAGGCACTCGAAATGGGGAAAGACTATTATTGCATTTTGGGAATTGAAAAAGGAGCTTCAGATGAAGATATTAAAAAGGCTTACCGAAAACAAGCCCTCAGATTTCATCCGGACAAGAACAAATCTCCTCAGGCAGAGGAAAAATTTAAAGAGGTCGCAGAAGCTTATGAAGTATTGAGTGATCCTAAAAAGAGAGAAATATATGATCAGTTTGGGGAGGAAGGTAAGAATTCAGTGTATATCTTTCTGTCTCTCTTTTTTCTCTATCAGCTTTCTGGTTATTAAATTCTCTGACATTTCAAAAGTAGAAAGACAAATAATGGATAAAAGCAAGATTTCATCCCTGATCATATGAATGAATGTTACATAGCTATGAATGAAATGTACTTGTTTGTCCTTTTTTGGATTTTGACATTTTGTGCAATATATATGTTCTCCCATTAGATTTGTATTGTTGACATTGTATTTGAAAAGAAACCTTAAATTCCCATACTCATTAAGAAATTGTGTCAAAAGTCTTATGCAACCTGTTTTTTTTTTTTCTAATGAATTTTCTGTCAGAGCCAATAAAGATTCTTCAGTCATTTAAAATCTTAAGATTGGCAGTTCAAACTCTGGGTAGTTTATATTTTATTCACAAAAACAAAAGAAGGTTTTTGCCTTTTTTCTTATGGCAAAGCTAGTTTAGATTAAACAGGACAGAATCTTCTCTCTGAGAAGCCGAAGGCCCAGGCATTTAGCTGTAGTTGTTTTTGGCATTCTGCCTGGAGAGGAAAGAATTTTCCTGATGTCATAAAATACCAGAACAAGTTTTTAGCTTAATTGTAAACAGTAATTGTGTGCCAAGAAAATGAGATCTCAGAAATGCAATTTTTGACCTAAAATGGCCACCTCCTTAGAACAATGACTGATTTACTTTAAGATAACATTATTTCATTTGAAATTTTACTATCTAGGTGTAGAGGAAGGCATGATAACTTCCCTTTCCTCTCCCTGCCACACTTTTATTTCTCGGATTGTGAGATCTGAAACTAGTTGAATACAGTAAATGGAAGTAAAATTTAAGATTATCCTTTTATCATTCTGGATTTTAAATTGTCCATCATCGCCATGTAAATGTAGCTGTAAAGTAAGACTATTTAAAATTGCTGATTGACAACAAGAACATTTTAATTTTTACAAGTTCTGGAATTTCAACTTTTTATATCAGGACTAAGTTATTTTATTACTAATTTTTCTCCCCAAATATTATTTTAAAATCATTCATTGTAGTTATGAAAACTTTTTTTTTGCTTTATTGCATTTAATGTTAAATTTCCCTAATTAAAAATCTATCTTAAAATTCAATGAAGTGGTAACTGTATTTTGAGTTAAAAAGTTAAATTTAGTTAAGCAGGGTAATTGTGTAGAGTTTGTTTTTTTTTTTTTCTTGTTATGCTTTTTCTTTTTGATCTGAGTTGCCCCAAATTGCAGTTTCTGCTGCTATGAGGACCTGCAGTGTCAGGTTCCTGCAAAGTAAAGACTGAAAAAAGCAAGTAGTGGGCAGTTCAGTCCTGCTGGTTCCTTATGGCTGTACTACTCAAAATACTATGATTTGTTTCTTCATCTCAAAAGCTAAGCAAGATTCTCAGATACTACTAGCTATATACTACTCTTTCTGAAGAAGTTATTTTGTAATTTTTGTAAAGAAATCTACAAACACGATATAACAATATGAATTCCCATGAAAAAGCAAATACCCATTGATTTAATCCACACCTCACTAACAGCCCAAATCTGTCTATAACTAAACCATAAGATTTAGTGTTTCTAAGGATATTTATCTTCAGAATTTTCAAGTCACCAAATGATACATTTTTCTTGGCTTAACATTACCTCTTAATAGTGTTTTTCTTGAGTTATATTTCTCCAGTTTGATTTTTACTGAGCGTCATCAGTGAAGTGAATTTTTAAAAAACAGGATCATCTGTGTACCACAAGTCTTTTAGATAGTTGATATAAGCAATAAAAGTAATAGTGAGGGAAGAATAAGTTTTTTAAAGCATTGAAATATATTATTCAGAAATACTATTTTCTACTTATATTGCTTTAAAATACAGTTAAAATGAAAGTTATTTGATTATGTTTTAGAAATTATTCTTCCTTTACAGAAAAGCATTAAAATTATTTATCCTTTATTCAAAGTATCTCATTAAGTATACTGTTAAAACATAGAAAAATATTTTTGTTTCTTTGCCTGTCATTGATCTGTTTGTGCTTGCAGGCCTGGTTGCATAGCCCTCTGTGTTTCTCTAGAAGTAACAAAACGCTAATTTACCTGGTACACTTTCCCCCCGAATTATTATATTCTCTTTTACAACCTGAAGCTATGGGAATAAACCATGAACTGAGAATTGCATGAGTTAAACGTGCTAAATTTATATATTTAGGACCTAAGATAGCCAGTGATCCCAGTATATTTGTGTTTTGAAAATGTCTAATATCCACAATTTTAAATGCTGGGTTTTAAAAAAGCTGGATAAAAAAAGAGATGTTTTAAATTTACCGTATGACCCAGCATTTCCACTCCTGGGAATCTATAAAAGAGAAATGAAAATGCAGGTCCACACAAAGACATGTACGTGAGTGTTCATAGCAGCATCATTTGTGATGGCCCCAAATGAAAATATCCGAAAGTATCATCTTTTAGTAAATGGATAAATGAAGTGTGGTATATATGTATACACACACACTACTTAGCAATTAAAAGGACTGATTTAATAAAACATGCTTTGTAAATGAAATAACCTCAAACATTATAAATCATATATAAATGACTACATATTCTATTATTCCATTTATATGAAATGCATGGAAAAGGCAAATTTATAGACAAAACAGATCAGTGGTTGCCTAGAGCTAGAGGTGGTAGCAAGGATTAACTCCAAATAGAAATGAAAATACTCTTTGGGTTGATGGAAATGTTTTATAACTGGATTGTGGTGATGGCTGCACAGTTCTATAACTTCACTAAGACCATGGTATATTTACAATGGGTTACTTTTATAGTATGGAATAAATAAAATTGTTTTATAATAGAGATATTTCTCCATAGTTGAATAATTTGAAAACAAAAAACAAAGGACTACTGACACTTGAAATTGAATTTTGATCTAATTTCTCCTCTAGAGTTTTAGGTTTAGTTCTGAATTGTTCTGTGAATGTCAACAGAAGTTCATATTAAAAGACATAAAATCAGATTTTCCATAACTCATCCTTATAGTGGCCTGGTTTTCTAACATTTCTTTCTCTTCATATCTTTCTTTTTTTATTATGTTTCACTCAATAACTTAAAATTTAAATACTGAAAGGTAGTATTTATATGATCAAATCTGTGTTTAGTACATTAATCTTTATACTAGCTATTAATCTTTATACTAGTTTGCTGTTTCTGTTCTTTATATAGTTAATTAACAATCTATTTACTATATATTTAAAAAAATAAGTAAATTGGATTTCTATGAATCAAAACTTTAAAGAATCTCACTGTGCTAGTTAACTCTAAGTATTGTTATAAATTTGGGTTTTTACATATTCAGTTCAGTCGCTCAGTCGTGTTCGACTCTTTGCGACCCCATGAATCGCAGCACGCCAGGCCTCAGCAGTTATTAAAGTCATATAATTTTTTTCCCTTGAAGTCCTGATTTTTCTCCAGTGCTGCTGCTTTTGATAAACTTTAATCAACTAATTAATGGATATCATTGTTATGAATAATATCCCAGACATAATTTTTTTTTGGATTGCAAATTGGTTGGTTGCTTGTTTTTTAAATAATAGCAGTCTTGGTACAACATAAGTAAATGTTGACTCTGGGGTACATTTCTTGCTCACACGAAGTGATGATGGTGTCTAGAAAAAATTTTGGATAGCATAGGTAGTCTAGCTGCATACTAAAATTTTCCATGAGCAGTCAAAATGTATGTAGTGAAAAGTTGACTGTATAGTTGATGACAGGCTTGTTCAAGTGCTGGGCAACGCAAGTGATACTTGCATAATAATTCATGTTATATTGGTGTGAATTTTGGTAGGATTTTCTCAGTCACAGTAGTACACAGTTGACTATTTAGTGTCAAAGCTTTATTGGAGGCTGTTTGTTATCTTTGATGAATGTCAGTTCAGACAGTGTGTGAATCTTCTCAGGGACTCAGTAATCCTGATTGAGTTACCATTTTTGGCAAAGGGCTTTTAGGGAAAAGCCAAACCCATGATGTAATAACTTAAAATATAATTCTTTCTTTTCATGAATCCATTATACATCCAAAACATTTAGATTTTATCTTGTGAAGGGTTCAATTGGGCAGGCTAGTTTATTCAGTTTACTTTATGAACTCTGTTAAATCGTTATACTCTGTGGGATGAAAGATGGAGTGATTGAAATAATTTAGTATTGGTTTAATCACATTGTAATGACCTTGAGTTATACACATATTCTATCATTTAAAAAAAAAATCTGCCACTAGCTTTTTTTAACATTTGGAGTTATAACTGTACCACTAGAATTTAGAGAAAGGAGTTTTGAACGAGTTGTATGTTAAAAGTTCTTGTCCTACTTATGCTTGTCATTGTTTTCTACAAGGCATATCCTGAGTGAAAGGTGCCAAATAGAATAAGATATTTAAAACTGAGAAAGTATGCTGAGTGACTTGAGTAGAGTTTTTTACTATTAAATTTCTCATATGTGTATGTGTAATTATACTTTATATTGTTTTTGTTTCTGCCTTTCTCTGTCTTGACACTGAAGACACATTTTATTTAGTGTTTGTTTCTAACACTTTAAGAATTAGTTCTTCCCTTTATTCAGCAAACATGAGTGGCCGTCATTTTCAGAACTGTATGCATGAACAGTGCAAAAATAAATAAAATGTGTTTCCTGCCCTCAGATTACTCACTGATGAACATATTTGAACCTCTTAGTTTAATTCTCTTGTTTCTTTTTTTTTACAGTTTTATAATTTTTAGGTTCTGTTCCTGCTTGTCTCCTTTGTCAGGAATGCCCATAAGGATCATCCAGAAACTTTGCTGAGACTGTAATGATATAAATCCTTGTCAGTATCGATCCCTTAGAAAATCACTATACTGTTGTTTTGTAGGTTTTAGTAGAATCTTTCGTCAGTATGTAGTAGAAAATGCTACTTCAAATATGTTATCTCTTGTGAATTACTAATTGCTTAGTTGAGTCTTAGAGAACAGGATCGAAGAGTCAATGTCTTGGTGTCGGAAGCAGGTTGTCCATAATAGACAAAAATAACCAGCCCAAAGGTCTTACAGGTCAAAAGGGTTTACAGCTCATGATTTCAGTTTTCTTTTTACATGCTGTTGAAATTAATGCTATCATGTGATATGCCTAAGTAAACAATTTCATTATTTAGGATATAGATAGTAATTTTAATGTCTAAAATTTTCTGTTAATGGAATTTTTTTCCCTTTCTGCCATGAATGAGTTCTATTTTAATTTTTAAACAGTGAAAGATGATCTGAAATAAAAATAGTTATTTTGAATATGATATTTTATATCACTGATTTGTGTTCGCTGATAATGATGGTACTCAAAAGATTTAGGTTACATATTTTGTTTGCATTGATTACCGAAGACCTTTCGATTGACATCTTTTTTTTTTTTGCTATTTTTAAGATTATATATTTGAAGTAGAGTTGATTTACAGTGTTGTATTAATTTCTGCTGTGCAGCAAAGTAATTCAGTTATCCATGTACATATTCTTTTCCATTATGGTTTGTCACAGGATATTGAATATAGTTTCTGTGTTATACAATAGGACCTTGTTGTTTATCCATCCTATATATTGTGATTTGCATCTGCTAATCCCAAATTCCCAATCGTTCCCTCCCCCCACCCCTTGAATGACATTTTTAAAAACCTAAATTTATATACTTCAGATCATCAAACCAGTAGCTTATAAGAGGTTCCCAATTTTTATTTATTTTCTTTTTTATGCATGGAACAAAAAGTTGGAAATAAATTATCGTTAAAGATGGGGATTTGGATAAAGAATTTGAAAGCTAAAAATTTAACTTAGGGTGGAATGATTGGTAGTTATATGGCTCTTTTGTATTTAGTTATAATGGCATTTCTGACCAATATTAATAAATAGCAACCCAAGTTAGCCAAAGTTTATGAGTAATACAATTTTTCCAAGTTTAACTTTCAAGAGTTATAAGTATTTTTCTAACCATGCTTATCTTGTCGTTTAGGGTTGAAAGGCGGAGCAGGAGGCACTGATGGACAAGGAGGTACCTTCCGGTACACCTTTCATGGTGATCCTCATGCCACATTTGCAGCGTTTTTTGGAGGTTCCAACCCCTTTGAAATTTTCTTTGGAAGACGGATGGGTGGTGGTAGAGATTCTGATGAAATGGAAGTAGATGGAGATCCTTTTGGCGCCTTTGGATTCAGCATGAATGGATATCCAAGGGACAGGAATTCTGTGGGCCCATCCCGCCTCAAACAAGATCCTCCAGTTATTCATGAACTTAGAGTATCACTTGAAGAAATATATAGTGGTTGTACCAAACGAATGAAGATTTCTCGGAAGAGGTTAAACCCTGATGGAAGGAGTTATAGAACTGAGGACAAAATTCTCACCATCGAGATTAAAAAAGGGTGGAAAGAAGGCACCAAAATTACTTTTCCAAGGGAAGGAGATGAAACACCAACTAGTATTCCAGCAGACATTGTTTTTGTCATTAAAGATAAAGATCACCCCAAATTCAAAAGGGATGGGTCAAATATAATTTATACTGCTAAAATTAGTTTACGAGAGGTAAGTTAGTAGGATATTGGATTCTGAAACCAAACAGAATTATGCCTGTAATCTTAGGGAATTTATCTAAATAATAACTAACATTAATGTTTACTACACAGCATTCTTAGAATTTTCATAAGAACCCTCTAGAGTAGTACTACTACTTTGCGTCTTGTGGATAAGATTATATTTTCTAAGTTCAGTTATTTATACTAACAATTTAAATGCCAATTTTAAGTGCTAACGAGATTATATACAATGAGGCCTACCTAGTATGGATTATCTGTACTTTGTTTTTGCAGTTTGTCAAATCTGCATTGTAATCTCATTACCTTAGTCCATGTATAAGATTTCTTCCAAAGTTGTTAACTTGAGTTAATAATTATATAACAAACAAGGCATTAAAAGGGAAAATAAGTTATGAGGGTACTGCTTTAATACATTAGTTTGTATTTATTCTATTTTTAGGCACTGTTTCTCAAATTGGATTATAATCCTGCAAATATGCCCATGTCAGTTCCCTGCTTAAAATTCTTTAATAACTTCATAGAGCATCTACCATAAAGTCTAAACTCTTTAGCTTAAACTAACAGGTTGTTTTTAATCTAATTTCTATCCATACATGTGTATACATTTCCCTAAGTTTGATATATTATTATCTTGTATACCTCTGTATATATATCTTTGTATACCTCTATGGAACACTGCTGTTCCTTGCTCTACCTCAACACTTACTAATGGTCCGGTGCTTACCTCAAGCAATCTGTATTCCCAGAAGCTAAGAGGGTACATTGAGTGCCCTTTGTCTCAGACAAGAATTCTGCACATACTTCTCTGACAACTTTATACTATAAAGTTATTATTACTGGTTTGCTTCTGAATCCTTTGTGCATTCCTTGAGGTGGGGTCTGTGTTCATGGTCCCTATATGTTCAGCATCTAGCAGAAATATATGGCATGTATGGTACTCAGTAAATATTTACTGACTAAAACAATAAATATATTTATTGTTCTAATGTTTTCACTCTGGAGAAGTATATAGTTGCTCCTATCTTTTTCTTTCTGGTTCTTAATTTCTCCCTCTTCTCTTCTCCCATTCCATCCTTGCAACTTGAATGTTGTAATAGCAGCCTCAAACAATTCATTTCATTCTAGAACAATGTGAAAGACATTCTTTCCTCCTCTTTTCCTTTTTCCTTTTCCTTTCTTTCTCCTGCTCCTTTCCTTCTTTTGTAAACTATCTGATTATGTGTATCCTGAAGGGACTTTCTAGTGGGGAAAATGTCTTAAAATTATTGATATTCTTTTAGAGGTTAAAAGTTTACCTTAGAATCATTCTTTACAGCTGGTAATATTTTTGTTTAGACTTTTATATTTTGAAGTTTGTTAATTTTATTTGGTTCATTTTAGGCATTGTGCGGCTGCTCAATTAATGTGCCAACCATGGATGGAAGAACCATACCTATGACAATAAATGATATTGTGAAACCTGGAATGAGGCGAAGAATTATTGGATATGGGCTACCATTCCCGAAAAATCCTGACCAACGTGGTGACCTTCTAATAGAATTTGAGGTTTCCTTCCCGGATACTATATCCTCATCGTCCAAAGAAGTACTTAGGAAACATCTTCCTGCCTCATAGAATGAAAAACTTTGTTAACCATATTTTGATAAGGCACTGAAAATATAAAAGGACTGGCCATTTACTGATGTAGATGTGAATTCTGTATAAAGACATGTAAATTATTTTGAGGGTTCATTACATTGCATGAATAGAGACGGGTCAAATAAAAAGGCAAAAGGGATTTTTGCAGTTAGAGATGAAGAGAAAACTACTCACTGTATTTTATTTCATTTCTCCCAGGTCAGAATTTTTTAGTATTTTGCTTACATGTAAAATTCATTTCTGTGGAGTTAATAGATGTATTTCTAATAAAGTACCAGGCTATCCAAGTACTTTATTTCTTATATATTTACACTGTCAGTGTGATAGCTTCTCATTTATAATGGAAATTTAAATTCTTAACTATACATGTGATAGGTACTTCTAGAAAAGAAGAACCCAAGTTACTTGGAAATCTGGTTAACTAGATTAAAATCATATGAAATGCTGCTATAGGGCTGGTACCCATAAAAGAATATCCTAATACATATATTTCACCATTTTCATTTTTAAAGTATGCTGTAGCATTTCTTAATAACATAGTTATAATGTTCTTAAAACAGATGTTTTCTTCATAAAAAGGAAATTAATGGCAATTTATCTCCTGTGGAAATCCCAATTGCCTGAATTACTGATATTTTAGAAATAGGTTGTTTTTAAAATGCCATATATAATTTTATGGAAATTAACTATATATCTTGGACTTAATAAATTATAGGTACATTTTATTGTCCATTAGTTAAGGATAATTTGTTTGATAATAAACGTGTTTTTAGAGGAAATATTGTTACTTGGAATTAATTTTCCAATTACACAGTCTTCTATAACTTACTCATAATATGCTATATGTACCATATGCAATTTCCCTAAAAAGAATAAACTACCACTATGGTGTTAAACCAAAATATGGGGAAAATAAACACTAACTGCTGCTTATGAATGATGTTGCTACTACTTGTTATGCATATAAATATTTTACTTTTTCATATGTATAGATTGCATTTCGTAGGTGTTTTAATTTTTTAAATATATTTACGTTTAAAAAATTATTCTGTTTTCTGTTTTATAGCTATAGTAAGAATGATATTTTGAAACAAAGATTTTGGTTCAAAAGAAATTTTCAGGATAATTGGTATACAAGGTTTATTGGACCCTATCACCTTTTAGCAGAATATGGTCTTCTTTTAGAAATTCAAAACATAGGTTTTAATCACCATATACTTTATACAGCTTTATTGAGATGTAATTCTCATGCTAAAAAGTTTACCATTTTAAAGTGCACAATCCAGTTGTTTTAGTATATTCACCTTATATAGCCACTTTGTAATTTCAGAACATTTACATCACCCTAAAAAGAAACCACATAACCATTAGCACTCACTTCCCATTCCTCCAGCCCCTGGCAAACACTAATCTACTTTCTACTTCTATGGATTCATCTATTCTGGACATTTCTTATAAGTGGGATTAAACAATACTTGGCTTTTTTGTTTGTTTCTTTCACTTAGCATAATGTTTTCAAGATACACCCATGTTGTATCATTCAGTACTCGTTCCTTGCTTTATGGCCGAATAATATTCTGTTGTTTGGATATACCACATTCTGTTTATCCATTCATTAATTGATGGGCATTTAGGTTATTTCCACTTTTTTGGCTATAATGAATAATGCAGCTCTGAACATTTTTGTACCACTTTTTCTGTACATAATTTTTTAATTTTCTTGGGTATATGACCTAAGAATAAAATTGTTGGGGATAACCATATACTTTAATTGCAAATGGAAAATACTTGAAAATGTCAGAGAATTCATAATCATGCATATTTTTCCATTAATTTATAAATAATTCCTTTATAACTTTCTCTAAATGACAGTTAAAACTCCTTAAGGAAGTGTGAACATTGTGGAGATTTTCTCACATCTAAAGAGATAAGAGCTGAAAAGCATCAGTGAGATTGGTAGGCATGGTTTCTATGTAAAACCCACTGTCATTATTTTCTTGATTAAGCATTTTCTCCCAAGTTAAATGATTTGTAGATTAGATGAATGATCTTTGGATTAAAGAGTATTTGTTAAAGTACAGAATTATTCTAATACTAAAAAAAGTTAACTGGCATTGCTATATAAACAGTTTATCAGGGATACCCTGGTGGTCCAGTGGTTAGGACTGTGTGCTGTCACTGCCAAGGCCCTAGGTTCAGTCCCTGGTCAGAGGACTAAGATCCCACAAATTGCGCGGCACAGGCCAAAAATAAAAAACAGTATATCAGTATCTCCCGGGTCTTAAAGGGTGTCAATAATACCTTCATATGTAGTAAGTGCCCAATTTTCATTTGTTGAGTGTTGACTTAATGTAGAAGTAGAGTTTTAAAGTTTTCTTACTTGCTTATCTTATGAAGGTACTTTTGATTTTAAAAGGTTCTCTTTACGTTAAACCAGGTTCTTGGATACCTGGAATAGTTTTGAAAGTATTGTGGATCTTAGTAAGCTAATAGATAAAATATTACCTATCCTACAACTAAAATTTATTTTTATTTATTTATTTTTTTTACAACTAAAATTTAGTACATCATCTCTATAGCTATTAGAGTTTGGGGTTTTGTGAATGTAGTTCTTCTTTTCTTTTTTCTTTTGGCCCCCCCACGTGTCTTGCTGGATCTTGACCTGGGATGAAACCCCGGCCTATGGGCTATGAAAGCACTGAGTCCTAACCACTGGGCTGCCAGGGAATTCTCAGTTTATGTAAATGTAGTTCTTAGCCATTCTTATAAAGAGGAAACGAGATTTAGGAAAAGAAAACTGGAGATTTATGTCAGTTTTGGATGCAACCTTAAACATGAGAAATAAAACAGAGGCAAAGAACTCTACTCCTGTTTCTGTTAAAGGGATGGCACTGAGATGAAGAGAAAAAACTTGGACCAGAAGGACTCCTGTATTAAATTATAATAGGAGGTCTATGTTAGAGAAGAGCTTGAGAAATATTTAGTTTTGTTTATCTAATAGATTAAAGTTTGCACAGTGTTTTTAATCTCAAGTATATATTTTCCATATCTGGGACTGGGAATGAAGGGGTTCAAGAGATGGGATTAACTGAGAATCCTAAAACTTGGAAAATATGAAACTTTTGGAATGAGGGTAGGTTTCTTTTTTATTAATTGCCTTCTTTATATGTCTATTATCTAACAAAGTAAAAATAAATTTGCAAGCATCTTATGGAAACTGAGAATAAGAGATCCTGAAAAGTTTCTAGAAAGCAAGGAATGGTAAACCATATTTATTACTAATTAAAAATATAAATATCACTTTTTATTTAGTACAACCATCATTTTAGTTAGCATTAAAACTGACTTCTGGGTGCAGCCCCCACCCCAACCTAGATCCCCCACCCACCTCATCCCAATCTCTCCCACTCCAGGCCTGTCAAAGTGTGCCCCACTCCTGGGCAGCCCCACACCCCCTGCTCAGGAGCACCACGCTCTCCTCTGTGCAGACCTCCTCCCCACCCTCCATAGGATTGGGTGCCACCTCCAGGCCATACCCCCTCACCTCCTGTGCCCCCTTGTCCCTCTGGTTGAGTTTCCCCGACTCCCAGGAACATGCACGTTGACCAACCCACCTCTGGTGACCCCATTTCCCTGGCCTCTCTTCTCAAGTCCTTGGGCTCTTTGTGCCCTTTGGTACATGGGGTCCCCTCTTCTCACCCAACCCATCCTACATATTCACAGCCCCTCCTAGGGCAGCCCCCAGGCCCTTGCTTGCCAGTGGCCAGGCAGATTCACCAGCCAGAAGGAAGGGCGGGTGCTGGGCCTCATCAGAGGGCCTGGCTGCTGGGGCTGGGGTGCCAATCCACCTTCCCCACGTCACAGATCCTAGAAAAACATTAATCTAAGAACCCCTTGAGTATGATGACAATTGGGTTGGAAACCCATATGCCCAGGTTCTGAGAGTCTTTATTTCTGTGTGATATCCTCAGCAGAGGGCGGCAGGTGTGTGTGTGTGTGTGTGTTCATTTTTGTCCGTCTCTTCAGAAACTTTGGGTGGGGTCGTTTCTGTTTCCTTCAGCAAGTTCCTGTTTTGTGGTGTTTATGGGGAGAAAAGTCTGGAACCATCCAGAGGTTCCTGTTTGAGAGGTTGTTAAAAACACAAGGTCATTTACAAACCGTAGGGTGGCCAGCAGGTGCCCAGGTGTGACCCACACAGCCAAGGTCAGTCTCTGCCTTTGCATCTGTATTGAAAGTGTGTATGTGCGTACACGCACATTTCCTGTTTTTGTGTGTGTGTGTTTCCTCTTTGTGTGTGTGGATGTGTGATTCCTCTTTACCTTATTTAGATTTTCTGATTTTTCTATAATGAACTTGCTTTGCATTTGGTGAGGGTGGGGCAGAACTAGGGGTAAGGAAGCATAAACTACAATAGAAAGGAACACCAGTATTTTCAAGTTTGGATTTTAAAGTCTCAAATCCAAGAAAAGAAAAATGAAAAAGAAAAATCTGACATCTTAGGGTTCTGCCTAAAGCTTTTTTTTGTTTTCTTTTTCATAACAACTTAAAATTTCTCAGCTAATTGTTTTCCTACCAAATGCTTTCAGAAATGTAACCCTCTCAACTGGGGAAATTGTATTTCACTCTAGCTTTTACAAATTACACTCCCTCACTTATTAAAGCAAACATGAACATTGGCATATCCCACTTCAGAGTAGTAATTATACAATAGGACTAGTTAAACATTTTATGTCTTTTTTCCCCCAAAATATTTGACTCATAATTCTTGAAGGAAATTTTTCAGAAGGTAGAAGTGGAACCCTTAACTGATAATGGGTCCTTGGTGGTGGTGGTGGTGGTGGTTTAGTCACTAAGTTATGTCTGACTCTTTGTGACCCCATGGACTGTACCCCACCAGCCTTCTGTTGTCCAAGGGATTTCCCAGGCAAAAATACTGGAGTGGGTTGCCATTTCCTTCTCCAGGGGATCTTCCCCCACCCAGGGATTGAACTCCAGTCTCCTGAATTGCAGGTGGTTTCTTTACACACTGTGCCACCAGAGAAGCCCAGAGGGCCTTGAGTGCTGTGCTTAGTCGCTCAGTCATGTCTGACTCTTTGTGACCCCATGGACTGTAGACTGCCAGGCTCCTCTGTCCATGGGGATTCTCTAGGCAAGAATACTGGACTGGGTTGCCATGCCCTCCTTCAGGGGATCTTCCCAACCCAGGAATTGAATCCAGGTCTCCCACGTTGCAGGCAGATTCTTTACTGTCTGGGCCACCAGGGAAGCCCAAGAATACTGGAATGAGTAACCTATCATCCCTTTTCTAGGGGAACTTCCCAACCCAGGAATTAAACTAGGGTCTCCTGCATTGCAGGCAGATTCTTTACCAGCTGAGCTACCAGACCTTAGTATTATTTAAAAATTAGTTGTTTGTTGGCAGAGTTCCCTCACCTGTCTGCTTGCATCTCTTACAAGCATCCTATATTAATAAATCTATTTCTTGCCTACTACTTTGCCTCTTGCTAAATTCCTTCTGTGCTGAGACACAAAGAACTTGAGGGTTAGTAAGTCCAGACAGCAGACCTTAAGATCATTCCACAGGCAGAACAACTCATTGACCTGTTTGATTTGGCCCTAGGCATGCTTGGTACAGAGATTTCCTCTTCTGAAGAATTCTGACATAACTCATTGGGGGAAAATATGCATTTTAATTGGCAAACACTAGAATCACTGAAATCTGTTACTACTATATTACAATTCATTAAAATCTGGAAGGATTTCAGAAAAAATTTAGTTGTGGCTTATATAAGTTTATTCTCATTATCCTTGAAGAAGGTAAGTGGGGTTTATTTTAGGAATGCAAGACTGGTTTAGTATTTGTAATTTCTCCAATACAGCATTGTTCTCACCTCCTTTGTGTTGTTCTTGGCAAATATTCTAAAAATATACCACATTTTTATATGTTATGGTTGATACATTACATACTCGTTGTTTTATACAATTGCTTCCTAAATCAGTTAAAGAAAGGAGAAGAAAAATGATCTGCATTGTCTTTTATAATTACATAATTATAATTACATATTACCTCATCCAGGGCTCTTTGTTTGTTCATGTGGATTTGAATTACTCTCTGAGGCCACTTGCTTTCAGCCTTAAGATCTTCTGTTAGTGTTTCTTATAATGTGGGTCCACTGTCAACAAATTCTCTCAGTTTTGATTTACCTGGGAATGTCTTTATTTTGCCTTCATTTTTGAAAGGCAAATCCTGAATACAGGATTCTTGGTTGACAGATTTTTTTTCTTTGAGCAATTTTGATATCTTATCCCACTGCCTCTGGTCTCCCTTATTTCCAGTTATAAGTAAACTGATTTTATTGGGGTTCCTTCATAAATGGTGACAACAAGTAGTTAGTCTCTTGCATTCAAGATTTTCTCCTTGTCATTGACCATCAGCATTTTTACTATGATGTCTATAGATCTCCATGCTTATCCTATGTGGAGTTTGTTGACTTTCATGGCTATATAGACTAATATTTTTCAATAACTTTGAGAAGTTTCCAGTCATTATTAAAAAAAATTTTTTTCTTCTTTTTTCTCTCTCTCTCCTCCTTTTGGTACTCCAGTATTGCATGAAAGTGAAAGTGAAGTTACTCAGTTGTGTCAGACTCTTTATGACCCCATGGACTATAGCCTACCAGGTTCCTCTGTCCATGGGATTTTCCAGGCAAGAATACTGGAGTGAGTTGCCATTTCCTTCTCCAGGAGATCTTTCCAACCCAGGGATTGAACTCGGGTCTCCCACATTGTAGGCAGATGCTTTACCGTCTGAGCCACCAGCAAAGTCCAACATGAATTTAATGGTGTTCCACATTTCCTGAGGCTCTGCTCATTTTCCTTCATTCTTTTTTCTGTCTATTCTTTCTTCATTCTCTCTATTCTAATAATTATATCTTTATCAATCTATCGTCAAGTTTGCTAATTTTTTTCCTCCTGCCAGTTCAAATCTACTGTTGAGCCCCTCTAGTGAATTATTTCAGTTATTGTCATTTTAGCTCTAGAGTTCCCATTTGTTTGTTTTTCATAAGTTTTCTGTATTGACATTCTCTATTTGATGAGACATGATCATCGTATCTTCTATAATTAATCATAGTTTTCTTTTGTTCTTTGAAACTATTTATAATGGCTGCTTTGAAATTTTTGTCTGTTAAACCCAACATCTGGTTGCTTCACATGCGGTTCTTATGCCTTCTTACTTTCTGATGGAGGGGTCATACATTGTTTGTACGTTTTGTTATTTATTTTTCGAAATTAAGCATTTTCAGGCAACTCTAGGTACTGGTCCCCACTTTCTTTTTGGACTTGTTATTTATATGTTTGCAGGCTTCCCACGTGGCTCGATGGTAAAGAATCTACCTGCAATGCAGAAGGTGCGGTTTGGTCCCAGGTTGAGAAGATCCTCTGGAGAAGGAAATGGCAACCCTCTCCAGTATTCTTGCCTGGAAAATACCATGGACATGTACAGAGGCGCCTGGTGGGCTACAGTCCATGGGGTTGCAAAAGAGTCATACGTGGCTTAGCAACTAAACAACAATATTTACATGTTTAGAGACTGGCTGAATAGTGAAGTTTATTTTCCCTTGTGATGGAAAGCCTCTGTTATTGCTCTTCAGAGGATGCAGACTTGAGTATGCTCAGTCACCCCGGGTTGACAGTGGTTTTAGTACGGCTTTCTTTGTCTCCCTGACCACACCCTGCGGTTACATTGCTGACTGACACAACACCCTTGGGCCATAAAGTGCTCCACAAACTGATCAAATCAAATTCCTTTGAAAGAACAGTACTGAAATCTTGTTTGAAATTTGTTCTGATCCCAGGAGTCTTCCTCTCACTTGTCTCTTTTCTCTCTCAGGCAAACTAATGATGGCAGGTAGGAACAATATTGCCAGTCTTTCTGAGTGACACCCCAGCTTTCGGAGATGAGTGCTTCTGAGGTGGGGACAATTTGAGAGTGACACCAGATCTCAGCTCGTCTCTCCCAGCGTGGAAACTCTGCCAATCAGTGTAATGGCACTGAAGGCTCCAGGCTTCTCAGCTGTGCCACTCCCAAGGTAGAGCCTTCATCCTAATTCGAGAGTAGAAGAAGCAATCCCTCAACTCTCCCTTGTGTGTGTATGTTAAGTCACTTCAGTCGTGTCTAACTCTTTGCGACCCCTATGGACTGTGGCCCTCCAGGCTCCTCTGTCCTTGGAGATTCTCCAGGCAAGAATACTGGAGTGGCTTGCCATGCCCTCCTCCAGGGGATCTTCCCAACCAGGGATTGAACCCGTGTCTCCTGCATTTTCTGCATTGCAGGCAGATTCTTTACCACTGAGCGACCAGGGAAGCCCCCAACTCTCCCTTGCACTCACTCAGAACTTAGCCTCAGCAACAGATAATAGGACAATATGAGAAATACTTGCATCCTGACTTCCTAGAAGATAATCTTCTGACTGGCTTATAATTTCTCCCATTGGAGAAACAGGGTTTTCTTGGCTGTGGTGGTCTGGAGTGGAATTTCCATCTCACTGAGTTGGAAGAGGGAGGGGTAGTGTGGTTCTTGGTTCAAATACCAGATTCTCACTATTCTTATAAAATTGTAGTGGCTTTCCTTGAATAAATGTTTCTTTCTTTATGTGCTATAGGCCATTAGAACAATTTCCAGAGACTTTAAATAGTTGTTTTTAAAAATAATTTTCACCAGTCTCATTGGGGAGTGGATCTGTGGAGCAGATCATTACTGTCTCATACCAGAACCACATAAGTTTTAAATCCTAATAGATTTAAAAAAGCTTCTTATAAGGGTGATTTGTAGTTGCTTATAATATATTTTAGTTGTTTGTATTAGTGCAATTTTTAAGATGCCTAAGCTAGTAATGATATATTTTAACAAGTGTCTTTGGAGAAGCCTTTATTCTTTTTTTTAATGAGTAATTTTTTGTTTACTTCTGAAGTATAGGCTGAAATAAACTGCATAATAATATAGCACTAGAGGGTGGTCTATTTAAAATATGATCTACTAATGAAGGAAAACAAAACATTGGTGGGAAGAATACTATTAGGCATCAGGTTTTACTAATAACCAACATTTGTGACCTTGGGCAGGTGGTTTAACTTCTCTGCTTTAGGTGTCCTCATTGATAAAATAAAAGGTTTAAAAAAAAAAAATGTTTAGTAAAACAATCTCTAATATTGTATTACTAAGAAGGACACTTGAAAACATTGTATTTCTAAGAAGGAAAATTATGGAGTGATGACTTCAAATTTTTCTTTTCAAATTATTTTTTGCAGCAGGTCAAATTTTTAAAATTAGGGTATGATGCTATCTATAGTGTATCTATAGAAAAAGACTGGAACGACTTCCGTAGTGGTCCAGCAGTTAACATTCCATGCTCCCAATGCAGGGGGCCCAAGTTCAATCCCTGATCAGGGAACTAGATCCCACATGCTGCAACTAAAGACCCCATGTGCTGCAACAAAGACTGAAGATCCTGCATGCCACAACTAAGACCCGGCATAGCCAAATAGATAAATATAAATTTAGAAAAGGAAGAAAAAAGACTGCAGAAAAAGAAATCAGAATGTATAACAGTGAAGACTTTGAGATGGTGAGATTAAGGATAACTGTTGCCTTCATTTTAATTTTTCAATTTAAAACATTTTCTTCAAGGAGCACGTGCTACATTTATAGTCAGAGAGTTGTTTTATAATGACCTGTGTTTAAAATCACATGGCATTAAGTAAAGAGAGGACAAATGTCTTTAGAGGTTGATTTGCTTGTCCAGAGTCACACAGCCAGTATTCATTCAACAACATTTTGACTGGTACCTGCTCAGATGTCAGGAGCTGAGGGAAGGAGCAGTGGACATAGACAGCTAGACTACAATGCCAGCCTCCCTTACAACTAGGTGTGGTTACCGAAGTCTCCTCCAGGAAATGTGAGCAGTGTGCTATCTTTTAGTGCACACAGAATCTAGCTTGTTTTTCTTCCCAAGTCAAGAATTAGAACACTGGAGACTTCCCTGGTGGTCCAGTGGTTAAGACTCTGTGCTTCCACTGTAGCAGGTGTGGGTTCAATCTCTGGTCAGGGAACTAAGATCCCATATACCAGCAAGGCAAAAAAATTATTAGAACATTTCTAGGACCCCAAAGCACCCTGTGTACCCTTTCCAGCACTAACCTCTTCCCTCCCTTACAGGTGACCAATGACCTGGTTTTACAGTAATCTTTTTCTGGCTTTTGGTATACTTTCTTCTGTATTCCTAATAATATATTTGGTTTGTATGTTTTTCAGTGTTCCGTGGTGAGATTCATATTTCCTTTTGTGTTTTGCTGTTGCTTAACATGTCTTTGCGGAGAAGGTGATGGCACCTCACTCCAGTACTGTTGCCTGGAAAATCCCATGGATAGAGGAGCCTGGTGGGCTGCCGTCTATGGGGTCGCAGACTGAAGTGACTTAGCAGCAGTAGCAGCAGCAACATGTCTTTGAGATTTATCTGTTTCGTTTCCTGGAACTGGAGTTCATTTTTATTGCAGGATACTATTCCACTGTATAAGCACACACCACCTACCAAAGATGGATATTTGGGTTGTCTTTGGGTCTTGCTTACCATGTACAACACTGCTGAGAAAATTCTTGTCCGTTGATTGCCCTCAGCACACACGTGCAGAAATTTCTTTAGGGTAAATACCCTGAAGAGAAAAGACATATCTTAGGATGTGTCCAAGTTCACATGATAATTTCTGTTCTCCAAAGTAGTTAAAATCATATTGTCAGAGCTCTTATAAACTGGATGTAAAAACAGCATCTCATTCTGTTCTTCTTTTGCATTTCCTTGACTACCGATGAGTGAGCAGCTTCTCACCTGCTTACTGCTTAGTGGTGTTCTCTCTTTGGTGAAATGAAATGACTGTCCCTGACTTTTTCATTTTTTATTGGGTTATTTCTGTTTTCTTATTGTAGTTCTGTATATTCTGTATATTAATTGAAAAGTGAAAGTGAAGTTGCTCAGTCGTGTCTGACTCTTTGCGACCCCATGGACTGTAGCCTACCAGGCTCCTCCGTCCGTGGGATTCTCCAGACAAGAGTACTGGAGTGGGTTGCCATTTCCTTCTCCAGGAGATCTTCCCAACCCAGGGATCGAACCCAGGTCTCCCACATTGCGGGCAGACGCTTTACCATCTGAGCCACCAGGGAAGCTCATTGATTAAATGTGTTTGCAAATGTCTTTCAAGGTTGTGGTTTGTCTTCTGGGTTTTCTTCATGGCATTATTTGGTGAATAGAAACTATTAATTTTTAATGTAATCTGGTTTCTCAATCACTTCTTGTATAATCTGGACTTTTTGTGTCTTCAGAAATCTTTACCTATCTTGAAGTCCAAAAAATCTTATTAATATATTTTTTAAAAATGTTTTCAATATTTTAAAAATATTAATCTACCTAGAAGTACTTTTTCTGTATGGTATGAGGCAGGCCTCCAGTTTCATTATTTCCACCTGAATATTCCTTGCTGGCTCATACAGTAAAGAATTTGCCTGCAAAGACGGATCTCCAGGAAGATCCCCTGGAGAAGGGAATGGCTACCCTCTCCAGTATTCTTGCCTAGAGAATCCCAGGGACAGAGGAGCCTGGACTAACACGTTTACTTTTCACTTTCAATCAGTGGTCACAGTATCATTTATTCAACAGACTATCCTTACCTTGGTTGATCAGCAGTGCCGCCTTGGGTATTTCATCTTCTGGGAAACCAGGAATCTAGGAGCAAACATTGTGGTGGTTCCATCAGATTTCAGCTCTGGGTTCAGGCATCAGGGAACTTGAGCTGGAGGAAGGGAGCAAAGGAAGGAGGAGGCGGGCAGGGAGAGCAGCAGGAAGGAGGCTGCAGGACGGGGGCATCCAGTGAGTACTGTGTCTGAGCCCCAGCTCACTCTGAGCTGGAGCACATGCTTACCTTTTTTGAAAAAAATTCAAACTCATGATTTATAAGGAGTTTATTTTTCACATATTGTTGTTTCCAAATTCTCTAAATTTTATTTTTATTTATTTATTTTTAAAATTTTTTATTAGAACATATTGTTTTCATTTAAAAATTTTCAAAGTATCAAAATAAAATTCATTTATCATTTTATTTAAAAAAGCCATTTAGTTATTAGACAAGTCTTTACTGAGTATGTGGTATGTACATCACTGTTGAAGATGTGAACGATACAGTCCCATCACTAAAGACCTTATGTTCTAATCATGGAAGCCAAAAATAAAAACGTTTAAAAATAATATATTTTTTGGATGATGATAAGCATTAAGGAAAAGAAAAAGTTGGATAGAAACTGACTGGTAAAGAAAGAACAGTGCAGCCAAAGAATGCCTCTTTGTGAAGAGTGACATTTGTACTCAGACCTCAGTGACGCAAAGGGGGCAGCTGTCCAAGACCTGGTAGGAGAGCATTTAAGGAAAAAGGAATAGCAATTATAAAAGTCCTGAAAAACAGGAACCTTTACTGAAAAGAAGAAAAATACATTTAAGATTTACAATCTAATTTTCAAACAGTGCTGATATAATGTTTCCTAATTCATACCCAAGAGGCAGAAGATAATATTAAAAAAAGAAAATGGAACTAGAAAATGTCAAGGTGTTGACCTCTGATCCTGGCTTTCAGGCTATAGAGACTCAATCAAATTTCTTTTCAGGCTTGTTTTGCCTATTTGTAAATGGAGAATATTTATTTCTTCCTAATAGAATAAGATAATATATAAAGAATACTAGCTATGGACAGTTCAGTTCAGTTCAGTCACTCAGTCGTTTCCAACTCTTTGCGACCCCATGAATCGCAGCACGCCAGGCCTCCCTGTCCATCACCAACTCCTGGAGTTCACTGAGACTCATGTCCATCGAGTCAGTGATGCCATCCAGCCATCTCATCTTCTGTTGTCCCCTTCTCCTCCTGCCCCCAATCCCTCCCAGCATCAGAGTCTTTTCCAATGAGCTATGGACAGGATGATATTAAAAGAAAAGTTTACCAATACATTTTAAATTACAGTAAGTTAAAAATTTACATTTGGCTGAAGTTTTTCAAATGAAGAATTTAAAGGACATATGGTTCTATAGCTCTTAGGCTGCTGATTCATATATAAGAGATAATATTCCTGCACATTTTTGGAATTTTAAATTCTTACCTTTTGAAAATAAAAATAAAAGTACAGAAAACATTTACAATCAAAAGTTTTAAAAAACATAATATTTTATGGTAGAAGCAATTTATTTTGTAGTCTTGGTTTCAACCTTTCTATACCAATTGACCTTACATTATTTCTCCCCATTAAGTCTTTTCAAAGAATTTTTTCTGCTGAAGAGACTATATTTATTAATAAAGATAATTTAATATATCAAACTATGTACCTGCATATCAGCTACTGATAAACAGAGCGTAAACAACTAGAAAAAAAGACCTTGATGTTTAAAAATTATTCTCAGTTATCTGTTTGAGGATGTGTGAGTCCTCAATCAAGGTCCATGAATCAAAGCAAATTGGAAGTGGTCAAAGAGGAGATGGCAAGAGTGAACATCAACATTTTAGGAATCAGTGAACTAAAATGGACTGGAATGGGTGAATTTAATTCAGATGACCATTATATCTACTACTGTGGGCAAGAATCCCTTAGAAGAAATGGAGTAGTCATCATAGTCACACAAAAGAGTCTGAAATGAAGTACTTGGATACAATCTCAAAAACAACAGAATAATCTCTGTTGGTTTCCAAGGCAAAGCATTCAATATCACAGTAATCCAAGTCTATGCCCGAACCAATAATGCTGAAGAAGCTGAAGTTGAATGGTTCTGTGAAGACCTACAAGACCTTCTAGAACTAACACCCCCAAAAGATGTCCTTTTCATTATAGGGGACTGGAATGCAAAAGTAGGAAGTCAAGAGATACCTGGAGTAACAGGCAAATTTGGCCTTGGAGTACAAAATGAAGCAGGTCAAAGACTAACAGAGTTTTGCCAAGAGAATGCACTAGTCATAGCAAACCCTCTTCCAACATCACAAGAGAAGACTCTACACAAGGACATCACCAGATGGTCAATACCAAAATCAGATTGATTATATTCTTTGAGCCAAAGATGGAGAGGCTCTATACAGTCAGCAAAAACAAGAGCAGGAGCTGACTGTGGCTCAGATCATGAACTCCTTATTGCTAAATTCAGACTTAAATTGAAGAAAGTAGGGAAAACCACTAGACCATTCAGGTATGACCTAAACCAAATCCGTTATGATTATACAGTGGAAGTGACAAATAGATTCAAGGGATTAGATCTGATAGGCAGAATGCCTGGAGAACTATGGATGGAGGTTCATGACAGTGATCATGAGAAGAGGTTCATGACAAGAGGCAGTGATCAAGACCATCCCCAAGAAAAAGAAATGCAAAAAGGCAAAATGGTTGTCTGAGGAGGCCTTACAAATAGCTGAGTAAAGAAGAGAAGCAAAAGGCAAAGGAAGAAAGGAAAGATATACCCATTTGAATGCAGAGTTCCAAAGAATAGCAAGGAGAGGTAAGAAAGCCTTCCTCAGGGATCAATGCAAGGAAATAGAGGAAAACAATAGACTGGAAAGACTAGAGATTTCTTCAAGAAAATTAGAGATACCAAGGGAACATTTCATGCAAATCTGTGCACAATAAAGGCGAACCATGATATGGACCTAACAGAAGCAGAAGATATTAAGAAGAGGTGGCAAGAATACACAGAAGAACTACACAAAAAAGATCTTCATGACCCAGATAACCATGATGGGGTGATCACTCACCTACAGCCAGACATCCTGGAATGTGAAGTCAAGTGGGCCTTAGGAAGCATCACTACAAACAAAGCTAGTGGAAGTGATGGAATTCCAGTTGTGCTATTTTAAATCCTAAAAGATGATGCTGTGAAAGTGCTGCACTCAGTATGCCAGCAAATTTGGAAAATGCAGCAGTGGCCACAGGGCTGGAAAAGGTCAGTTTTCATTCCAATTCCAAAGAAAGGCAATGTCAAAGAATGCTCAAACTACCACACAATTGCATTCATCTCACATGCTAGCAAAGTAATGCTCAAAATTCTCCAAGCCAGGCTTCAACAGTACATGAACTGTGAACTTCCAGATGTTCAAATTGGATTTAGAAAAGGCAGAGGAACCAGAGGTCAAATTGCCAACATCCATTGGATCATCAAAAAAGCAAGAGTGTTCCAGAAAAACGTCTACTTCTTCTTTATTGACTACACCGAAGCCTTTGACTGTGTGGATCACAACAAACTGTGGAAAATTCTTAAAGAGATGGGAATACAAGACCACATGACCTGCCGCCTGAGAAATATGTATGCAAGTCAAGAAGCAACAGTTAGAACTGGACATGGAACAACAGACTGGTTCCAAATCGGGAAAGGAGTATGTCAAGGCTGTATATTTTCATCCTGTATATTTTAACTTATATGCAGAGTACATCATATGAAACTGGGCTGGATGAAGCACAAGCTGGAATCAAGATTGCCAGGAGAAATATCAATTACCCCAGATATGCAGATGACACCACTCTTATGGCAGAAATTGAAGAGGAACTAAAGAGCCTCTTGATGAAAGTGAAACAGCAGAGTGAAAAAGCTGGCTTAAAACTCAATATTCAAAAAATAAGATCATGGCATCTGGTCCAATCACTTCATGGCAAATAGATGGGGAAACAGTGACAGACTTTGTTTTCTTGGGCTCCAAAATCAGTGCAGATGGTGATTGCAGTCATGAAATTAAAAGACACTTGCTCCTGGGAAGAAAAGCTATGACCAACCTAGACAGCATATTAAAAAGCAGAGACATTACTTTGCCAACAATGGTCCGTCTAGTCAAGCCTATGTTTTTTCTAGTAGTCATGTATGGATGTGAGAGTTGGAGCATACAGAAAACTGAGTGCTGAAGAAATGATGCTTTTGAACTGTAGTGTTGAAGACTCTTGAGAGTCTCTTGGACTGCAAGGAGATCCAACCAGTCCATCCTAAAGGAAATCATTGAATATTCTGAATCATTGAATATTCATTGAAAGCACTGAATATTCATTGGAAGGATTGATGCTGAATCTGAAGCTCCGGTACTTTGGCCACCTGATGGGAAGAACTGACTCATTGGAAAAGACCCTGATGCTGGGAAAGATCGCAAGCAGGAGGAGAAGGGGACTACAGAGGATGAGATTATTAGATGGACATCACCGACTCGATGGACATTGGTTTGAGTAACCTCTGGGAGTTGTTGATGGACAGGGAAGCCTGGTTTGCTGCAGTCCATGGGGTCACAAAGAGTTGGACATGGCAGCAACTGAACTGAACTGAAGACTATCCAGGAGAATGTGGCCTAAGTAGATACCAGGGCATTTTTCTCTCCGTGCAAAGTGGACAATCAAATGAGCAGCCTAAATTTCTGCACACTGAGGGGATTTCCCTTCAAGAAGTGTTTCAGGGCCACCCAAAGTGGAATGTCATGCAATAGCTTTCCATTTCTGGCTGATGCCAGCAATACTGTGCAGATTCAGGCTTGTGTTTTTCCTAACTAGTCTTTACTTGGCCCCAGTATCACCATATCGTTTCTGTTTAATAAAATGTGTGTGTGCATGCTCAGTCTTGAAGTCATGTCTGACTGTTTGTAACCCATGGACTGTAGCACACCAAGTTCCTCTGTCCATGGGATTCTTCAGGCAAGAATATTGGAGTAAACTGCCATTTCCTTCTCCAGGGGATATTCCCAATCCAGGGATCAAACCCACATCTCCTGCCTGGCAGGTGGATTCTTTACTACTGAGCCACTAGGGAAGCCAAAAATCGAACTATATTACCTTAAATGATGGAAATTATATTATACTGATTATTAGTTTTCAGATAAAATTATAGTTTTAAAGCTTTCTGGGTAAGTTCAGTATTCTAATTTTAATTATCAAGCATGGGAAAATATTTCTGGATAACATTTACTACTATAATTTTTCCAGTAAGACCGAGGAACAGTATGAAAAATATTTGGGCATGTTTGAGAACTCATTATTTGCATGTATTTCAAATTAAAAATGGAACAGTTGGGGACAATTATCTCGTCACCACTAATGACTATCAGGTGCTTACAATCTGTTACCTTTTCCCCCAGCAAATGGATAGTAGATCAACCTCAGATTTCATATTTTTGACATATAACTGCTCCAGAATTTTTACTCTTACATGAGATAATTTTTCCTAAGAAAAAATACTTTTTTTGCCTTTGCTATGTCTTGACATGCTCACATTCAAAGGTTACTTAGTTATTATTTTCATTAAAAATATTTGTTACTCTAAACAGTCTTTGCTCTAAATACTATTTTGGGTTCTGTATAAAGGAAATTATTTGGCCAACTCTGAAGAGTCATCAAGGGCTTACATGCCAACTAATTACTATTTTCAGTTTTGAATATAGTTCTTGAATGATTAAAATATGTGACTTCTGAGACTTTCTAAATCCTACACAGCTTTTTAATATTTATATTAGTATAGAAGGACTTATGTTAATTTAGTTTACTGTTCACATTATTTTTGTTTCTTTACTCTTTTATTTACCGTAACCTTGGAGATACAGAGTAAGTTGGATTCCAAACCAGAGGATTTTCTCTAAGTGTCCATGGATGAGATGATGCATGTAATATAGTGGACACTATGCCAGGCACGCAGTGGGTGCTCAGTGAACATCTACTTATTATTAACTTTATTCATCCCACTATATTATTTTGTCTTCTTTTCTTCTTCCCACTTTTCAGTTCTCAATTTCCAATTATTCCTACAAGGATTTAATCTGGATTTCAGCTAAATAAGGGTTATTTCTGTGCCTACTTGTCATCTTCAGTTGTTCATTGTTGCCATGCAACTATAAAACACACTATCTTTAGTTCCAGGGAAAACTGCATATGGTTTAACAAATCCTGTGTTTATTTTCTCCCAAGTACTTGCTTATTGGATACATATATAACTGGGGTCGGGGAAGGGAAGGGTGCTGAGGAGGTTGGGCAGTGTGTGTTTTGGTGGGCAGTGTGTATTTCTTCACAATTCCTAATGTTACATGTAATTAGAGGTTATGTTTCCTGGGAAAAACAAAAACAAGTTAGTAAATCTGTCTTATGATTCATCTGATGACTACACCTTTTCTTTCAAACAAGGTAATATTATTGCTTTTGGCGGACGTGTAAGTTTATATTAATTTAATCCTAGAATTTTTTTTTGTGACTCACTCATACTTAGGCTAGAAACATGAAATGCTACTGAGTGGAAATACAGATTAATAACCTAAGTTGAAGTGTAAGCCTAGATATAAAGCAAAGACAATATTTTTGATTAGTTGTAGTTAATCATTTATCTTAGGTAGGAAGAAACAAAGATCAGTTTATTATAGCCAGTCATATTTACTGATATATATTACATATACACGGAGAAGGCGATGGCACCCCACTCCAGTACTCTTGCCTGGAAAATCCCATGGATGGAGGAACCTGGTGGGCTGCAGTCCATGGGGTCGCTAAGAGTTGGACTCGACTGAGTGACTTCACTTTCACTTTTCACTTTCCTGCACTGGAGAAGGAAATGGCAGCCCACTCCAGTACTTTTGCCTGGAAAATCCCATGGGCGGAGGAGCCTGGTAGGCTGCAGTCCACGGGGTCGCTAGGAGTCGGACCTGACTGAGTGACTTCACTTTCACTTTTCACTTTCCTGCACTGGAGAAGGAAATGGCAACCCACTCCAGTGTTCTTGCCTGGAGAATCCCAGGGACGGGGAGCCTGGTAGGCTGCCATCTATGGGGTCGCACAGAGTCGGACACCATTGAAGCGACTTAGCAGCAGCAGCAGCAGCATTACATATACAAAACTACGTGAAAATCTGGAGAGGATACCAAAACGGAATGTGAAACGTGTTTTCTACCCTCAAGAAACTATGTGGTTAGGTAGACAATTTCCCATACAAGAAAAAAGTGAGCATATATGCAAGTTCAAAACTGAAGAGTCATCAAGGGCTTATATGCCAACTAATTAATATTTTCAGTTTTGAATACAGTTCTTGAGTGATTAAAATATGTGACTTTGGATAGAACTATTTCTGGTACAATAGATGGGGTTAAGTGGGCTGGTATTCCAGCCTCTCTAGACCCAACTTTCATTTTTTCCAATTTTTCCTGGAGACATCTGCAGTGTCGACAATATTAGCAAAGACTTTCTTTCTCCTCTGGCATCTGGTTTGGTTCATGGTAGAGTTTGGTCCCGGAGAAGGCAATGGCAGCCCACTCCAGTACTTTTGCCTGGAAAATCCCATGGGCGGAGGAGCCTGGTAGGCTGCAGTCCACGGGGTCGCTAGGAGTCGGACCTGACTGAGTGACTTCACCTTCACTTTTCACTTTCATGCATTGGAGAAGGAAATGGCAACCCACTCCAGTGTTCTTGCCTGGAGAATCCCAGGGACGGGGGAGCCTGGTGGGCTGCCGTCTATGGGGTTGCACGGTCAAACACAACTGAAGTGACTTAGCAGCAGCAGCAGAGTTTGGTCCAGTGACCTGGGGAGGAAAATGAGGTCAGGGCAGGCATATATGTGGGACATGGACACCCAGATACCATATCCTAACTACTGAAAAATAATTGCTTAAAACAAACTGTCAAATAATGTATGTTCTAGCTTCCTATGTGACCAATACATTTTAATAATGCTCTAAAAGGTCAGGTTCAATATTTGAGGTTCCCAGTTACACAGAGGAGTGTAGCGGGACATGGGGAGAAACAGGTCTATGCCTGAAGACTACCCCATTCTATTCCTCTGAAGCTCTGCTCTGTGCTCCTCCCCTTTCCCCACCTCATACTGTGCAAAGAGTGGCTCCTGGGCCACCGCCCCCCACCCCCCACCCCACCCAGGCATACTTTTGTGCACATCAGGTGTGGGCCTGCCTTGACCCTGGGAAAAAACTATGCAGTTTTTGGAACCAGACTTGGGCCCACCTGGGCCGGGAAATCCAGGATCCTGGTTATCCAGAGCATGTTCTAGAAGGGAGGGCATGAGTTCCGGGTGACCATATCCCTTGAACCTATGGAGTCCATATCTTTTCCTCAGGTCTAAGGGTAATATTGGGCTTTTCCAGGTGGTGCTAGTGGTAAAGAACCCTCCTGCCAATGGAGGAGACATAAGAGATGTGGGTTTGATCCCTGGGTTGGGAAGATGCCCTGGAGGAGGGCATGGCAACCTACTCCAGTATTCTTGCCTGGAGAGTCCCATGGACAGAGGAGCCTGTGGGCTACAGTCCATGGGGTTGCAAAGGGTTGGACATGACTGAATATGTATGCACACATGAACCTCAATCTGAAAAACAGAAAATTTCAGGCCTGAATTGATCCAAGAGGTTAGGGAAAAGGAAAAAGCTTGGTATGATGACTCAAATATGTCTGGTTTGGGCCACAGAGTATGTGATCATGATTAGTGAAATCAGGAGAAACAAAGATATTTTCAGGAGAAAGGATGAGTTTGTATAATCTCAATTTTAGTCTCCTACAGTGCATTCTCTTTCTGGTAGATTGAACTGCAGATACAAATTTGGGGGTCAACAACATCTGCTGAAACTGGAAGACTAGAAGTGGTCAATCAGGTAGAGTATGTAGGGTAGGAAGACAAGATGGCCAAGAAAAAATGCCTCACAGAACACAGTTCCTCGAGAGTAGCACTTAGCAAAGACAGGAGAGGTACCCCAACTAGTGAAGGTTGATCACCATTCGGCTCTACAAGAATTGAGTTATTAGTCACTGCAGCTGCTAACTTTTAACACATCCTGACAGGAGGTCAGGGTGAGGTACTCTGTGCTTTGGCACATATTGCCAGAACAAGCTTTCAGACAGTTAAATATTTTCAGGAGAATTTTCTATGAACCTGGATTCTTGCATCTTCCCACAATTGAACAAGCACCAAAACCATTAATGAAGATATCTGATCCTCATGACTAGCAGCAACCTTCTACTGAGATGTGTGCCTGCTTGTATGTACTCCCTTTGCCAAAATCACATATACACTGACCTCCCCCCTTACTTCTTTTGAGCAGTTCCTCAGAGTCCTCCGAGAGGCTGTCTCCTGGTTTATAGTCCTATGTCTCTCAATAAAACGGAAACTCAGAGCTCTCACATTCAGTGTTTTTATTTCAGTTGATAGTTTTGGTGACCACTAAGGGAACCAGGGGCTTCCCAGTTGGAGCTAGTGGTAAAGAACCTGCCTGCCAATGCAGGATATGTAAGAGACGCAGGTTTGAACCCTGGCTGGGTGCAGAGAGGGTAAGATCCCCTGGAGGAAGGCATGGCAACCCACTGTAGTATTCTTGCCTGAAAAATTCCACAGACAGACGAGCCTGGCGGGCTACAGTCCATAGGGTCACAAAGAGTCAGACACGACTGAAGCGACTTGAGCACGAACACTAGGGACCTAGAGTAGACTTCTCTCCTTTACCTGAATTCTATGTGGAGCTGGAGCCTTGGTACCAGCAGGGCCCCTAGTGAGTGTCTACCTCCTTGGTGTGTCCAGACAAACTGGAGTAAGCTCTTCTGGTTCTTAGATCTTCCAATTATTGGTTGATGAACCAAAGTTTTGTTTAGTGGTATAGAACAGGCTCTCCATTTGAAAGATACTGGAGTTTTCTCAGAAAGACACTGAGTGGTCTGGTTGACTAGGTGGGAGGCTGGCCTAACATTTTTCCTAAATGAGGGTTGTCAGAAAGCCAGCCTCCCACCAACACTCAAGTCAGGTTATACAAAACTTATATTTACAAGTACCAACTTAATTGAGAATTAAAGGAAATTTTGTCCCCTCAACTGGTCAAAATGGGCTCTTTTATTGCTTATGCAGTTAAGTTAAAAAAAGCCAGCTTGATGAAATGTCTTTTCACAATCCTGATCCTAAGAGAACAAGTCCTTCTAGGAGAAACTTGCATTTCTCTTTTTGTGTCTTGAGATGTGTATATTCTACCAGGGCTCTTAGGAACTCATCTCTTATCCTAGACCATCTCCAACTCCTGAGACTGAGAAAAAAAAGAAGGGACAGGCCTTTTTAAATTCAGGTGAGTAAACTTAATGTATTCCAATTGTTGTTTATAAACTAGTGAGTTTTATATTGTAATACTTGATTCATGGCTAAGTTTTAAAATCAAATTGTGAGATCTCTGTGTCTACATGGATATATATGTCTGTGTGTATGTTAGAGATACGATATGTCTCTACCTCCAGATGGTTTAACCAAAATTAATTTGGAAATGAGTTCTATTTAGTTGATTTAACAAAAATTAAGTGCTTACATAAATTCTGAGAAATATAAAAGAAACCAACCCAAATGAATTTCAGGTTCATATGAACTGGGAAATATTCAGTATTAAATTAATATTTATTATTAAAGTTAGTTTAAGTTTGTTGGTTTAATACAGACATAACTTTAGAGCTATCAACATTAAGTATAATAGTATGATTGTACCTAGGTTTACTAGAAGTCAAATAAGACCTTATTATATCCGGTGCAAAATTTATAAGGAAGAAAAATCACTTGGTATGATAACATTGTTTATAAGTAAATTAAATGTAAATAAGATAAGAATATTTAGGTAAACTCTTTAGGAATAATTATGTTTTAGGCATATCTACTTAAAAATAGCTTCTCAGATTTTAGAAACTTAAAATTTTAGAGTTTTACTAAATTAAGTTAATGATGAAAGTTTATTGACTAGGTCATTCTCAAATAAAATAAGATACTGAAACATTAATTACTGAACATTGGGTTTCTTTTACAGAGAAACTAAAGATATTTAGGACTATTAATAAGTATGTTTGCTGCAACACTGGGACATTTTCTATAAGAAAGCACATGTTTTTAAACATTATGAATAATATTTAAAATTTTGCCCATGTATAGGATGATAATGTAAAAGTTCTTAAGTGCTTACTTCTTATTTTTCACTAGAAATTGATTTTCAAGAGTTGAGAATTCTAATTAAAATATGTATTAAAGCTACTAGAAATAATAATGGAAACATTTCAGTATGCAAGAGAAGTATAAGTTGTATTTTCAATAAAAGATATGAGGAGTGAAAATGTGTTTTGTTAAGGGAAAAGAAGTGGCTTCCCAGTTGGCTCAGTGGTAAAGAATCTGCCTGCCAATGCAGGAGACATGGGTTTGATCCCTGGGTGGGGAAGATCCCCTGGAGAAGGAATGGCAACCCACTCCAGTATTCTTGCCTGGAAAATCCCATGGACAGAGGAGTCTGGCAGGCTACAGACCATGAGGTCACAAAGAATCAAATAGGACTTAAGGACTACAACAAAAAACAATCCTTGTAAGCAGAATTGAAACATTTGTCTTTTCTCTCTACCTGATTCCTCCAGAAATTGGAAACTTTTAGGTTCCCAGCAGCCTATCATGTGAATAATGAAGGACACCTCCTGACAAGTGCAGGGATTTCAAGATATCTTAGCGATTTCAAGAAGAGAGGAGTTCATACCAATTTGTAGATATCACAACTGGAATTGAGTTATTAGCCACTGCAGCTGCTGACCTTTATCACACCCTGAAAGGAGATCAGGACACAGATTAAGAGCAAGGCTTTGGGAACACTGGTAGAACAGGCTTCAGATAGTCAAATATTTTGAGAGGAAATTTTTTTATAAACCTGGGTTCTTGCATCTTCCCACACTTAGAAAAGCACTAAAACCATTAATGAAGGTTCCACACGTCTAGCAGCAACCTTCTACTGAGATGTGTGCTTGCTTGCATGTACCTACCCTCTTTGCCAAAATCACATACACACTGATCTCCCCCCTCATCTGAGCAGTTTTTCAGGCTATCTAAGGGGCTGTCTCTTGGGCTATGTTGTTGTTCAGTCACCAACTCATGTCCGACTCTTTGTGACCCCATGGATTGCAGCACACCAGGCTCCTCTATCTTCCACTATCTCCCAGAGTTTGCTCAAATTCATATCCATTGAGTCAGTGATGCTATCTAACTACCTCATTCTCTGCTGCCCTCTTCTCCTTTTGCCTTTAACTTTTCCTAGCACCAGGGTCTTTTCCAATGAGTCAACTCTTGCATCAAGTTACCAAAGTACTGGAGCTTCAGCTTCAGCATAAGCTCTTCCAAGGAGTATTCAGGGTTGATTTCCCTTAGGATTCACTGGTTTGACCTCCTTGCAGTCCAAGGGACTCTCAAGAGTCTTCTCCACTGTTGGAAGGCATCAGTTCTTCTGCACTCAGTCTTGTTTATGGTTCAACTTTCACATTGCACGCACTGGGCTATTGCTGTTGCTCGGTCACTAAGCCGTGTCTGACATTTCGTCACCACATGAACTGCAGCATGACAGGCTTCCCTGTCCTTCACTATCCTCCGGAGTTTACTCAAACTCCTGTCCATTAAGTCGATGATGCCATCCAACCAGCTCATCCTCTGTCACCTGTTTCTCTTCTTGCCCTCAAACTTCCCTGGATCAGGGTCTTTTACAATGAGTCAGCCACATCAAAGTATTGAAAAGTATTGAAGTGGTCAAAGTATTGAAGTTTCAGTTTCAGCATCAGTCCTTGCAATGAATATTCAGGGTTTATTTCCTTTAGGATTAACTGGTTAGATCTCCTTGCTGTCCAACTGAGCTCTTGAGAATTTTCTCCAGGACCGCAGTTTGAAAGCATCAATTCTTCGGCGCTCTTCAGTCCTTAGTAAATCTCCAAATAAAACAGAAACTCAGAACTCCCATATTGTACATTTTTATTTCAGTAGACAGAATCCAAAACAGAGGCATGATTTAAGAATAAAGGTGGTCAATGCAGTCAGATACTCCAAAAGTTGAAGTAAGATAAAGACCAAAAAGTGTTTATCGTATCTGATGACTAAATGCTTTCCATAGTAAGAGCAATTTCAGTGACACTTGGGGGTAAAGTCTGATCACAGCGAGTCTAAGAGCAAAGAGGAATTGAGGAAATGCAGCTAATAATTTAAGGCTGTTTTGCTTGGTTGTGAAAATGTAGAGGTGACTGCAGGGGTGGAGGTGTGGAGGACTTGAAAACAATGTAAAATATTTGGGCTTTTGACCATCAGTGGGTGGCACTGAGTGGGGAGGAGAAACAAGAGTCAGCTGGTAGCTTAAGCATAGAGACCCTTGAGGAATGAAGAGATCAGAACAAGGGTCAAGTAAAAAGAAGAGATTTCTTCAGAGTTTGGAGAAAGGAGGTGAGTGGAGTTACAGACAAGGGGTTGGGAATTGAGGAAGTTCAGGAGTCACACTGAATGGCCTCAGTTTCCTCTGTAGAATGAAACAGGGTTTTCTGCAGAGACCAAGGAGGGCAGAGGTGGAGAAATCACTTAGGTAGAGTGCTGAACATTTGGGAAAGAAAGTGAAAGTGAAGTCACTCAGTCATGTCCAACTCTTTGCAACCCCATGGACTGTAGCCTACCAGGCTCCTCCATCCATGGAATTTTCCAGGCAACAGTACTCAAATGGGTTGCCATTTCCTTCTCCAGGGGATCTTCCTGACCCAGGGATCAAAGCCGGGTCTCGCACATTGCAGGCAGACACTTCACCATCTGAGCCACCAGGGAAACTGGTGAGAGAAAGGTACCCAGGAAAAAGTAACAAGGATTACTGAGAGTTGTTGAGGGGTCAGCTGAGGGTATGTGACTATAAATCTAATGTGGTACTAATCTCAAAACTTTTCCTTCCAATTCTGCCTTGCAGGGTATATGCTGCTGCTGCTGCTGCTAAGTTGCGTCAGTGCGACCCCATAGACGGCAGCCCACCAGTCTCCTCTGTCCCTGGGATTCTCCAGGCAAGAACGCTGGGGTGGGTTGCCATTTCCTTCTCCAATGCACGAAAGTGAAAAGTGAAAGTGAAGTCGCTCAAGTGTCTGACTCTTTGCGACCCCATGGACTGTAGCCTAGCAGGTTCCTCCGTCCATGGGATTTTCCAGGCAAGAGTACTAGAGTGAGTTGCCATTGCCTTCTCCAATGGTACAGAGAAAAAAGATGGAGATTGTCTTCCACTTAAATTCTTATCCTCTGTGTACAGACATGAAAGCATGTGGCCTGGCCACAAACATGTGAGCCCCTACCACATGTTTATGACTGTCACCAGAAGGGCCATCATGTTGTATCCTAAGATGTGGTGCTCTGTAGAATCAGCATCCTAAGGCTTTTATAGAAATTGAGCCAACTTTTTTTATTTTTTAAAGAGGGAAAAGAAGCTAGGAAATGCGATGAGGGAGTGGGTTATCAACTGAAGAACATGCACAACCTGAAAGTTTCGAGTTAAGTTTCACTTGAGGACCTTACTCTAGCTGAGTAGACAGCCTCTCAGATAGCTCTGAGAAACTGCTTAGAAGAGGTAAGGGAGGAGCCACGATATATGAGTGTTTCTGTTGGATAAAAACATGTACTGGAATATCAAAAGATTACTGCTAATCACAAAGAACAGACATTTCAAATTAATGACTGTAGAATTTTCCTATGTAAGAGAAGATGAAAGAGTCTGGGTTCACTGAAATTATTCCTTAAGATATGCATCTTAACTATCTAGGGACACTCTCCAAAGCACAGAATGCTTCCTTGTTTCCGCATCCTGAATTCCCCTCAGGGCGCGGGGTAGGGGTAGGGTCAGCAGCAGAGGCTGATGGTTTGATCTTTGTAGAACTGGAAAGGCAGGCAACATTCCCTATCCTGAGGTCCAACTTTTCTTCTCGCAGATCCCAGAGGGCTGGTGGCCCCTCCGCCTGCAGGTGCAGCTCCTCCCAGTGGAGGAGGGGGCCCTGACCAGACGGGGCCCGGCCGAAGGCCCTCTGCTATTGGCCCAGCCCAGGCTGCACCTGCCTGGAGCGGGCGGGCCGCTGGGCACAAAGTCCAGGGGGCCGGCCAAGGAGGCAGCAGCCCGCTGGCAGCGCAGGTGGGCCGCCGCCCTCGGCCAGGCAAGATGCCCCTGGGGCTGCGGAGAAAAAAGAAATTCAACACCAAGGAGACCTCCCGACTGGTGGAGGGCGAGCATAAGGATGCGGCTGTCCGCAGCCTGCCCAGCCCTCCGGCGCCCGCCCGCAGGCTGGTTTTCCACACGCAGCTGGCCCACGGAAGCGCCACGGGCAGAGTGGAGAATTTCTCCAGTATCCAGGAGCTCTACGCCAAGATCGCGGGCGTGTTTGAGATCCCTCCGTCGGAGGTAAGGGCCAGGCGCTGGGGCTCAGCATCTCCCACCCCCGCTGCGCAGGCTTAAATTGGCTCCGGCTGCGCTTCCCCGATTCCGAGGTCGAAAGAGGGACGGGGTCCCTCGTGAGCGCCCCAGGGGCAGCCAGATTGTTTTACTGTGAAGGGAAAACGGCAGGCCC
>NW_011494954.1:4300110-4310934 GCF_000754665.1 Bison bison bison | reverse complement strand
ACCGGAGAGAGTCACGTTCTCCAGGCTCAATCTGGCTTCTGGGAAACGCGGGACGACCTTTCTTCCTCATGCAAATGAATAGACTCTAGTAGCCCCAGATTCAGCAGCTTTAGCGGCTTTCCAGCGTCGAGATCTGGTTGGTAAATTAACACCCTTCACTTTATCTGGACCTTGCCCTCCTGTTTCCTCTGCCGGAGTGAGATGGCCACGCTGAGAATCTCCAGGATTGAGGGGCTAGGTGATGCCAAACTGAGCCCCACTTTGTCCCTCATATGTCATGTCCAGCACCAACACTTTGGTGTTTCCAAGAAGATTATTATTCCAAGGGTGGATAACTAAGTAAGTTATACTGAACTGCAGGGGACTAGTTGACAGAAATTTCAGAGGGGCTAGCTCTACATTTGACACCGTATCCTTGAAAGGGGACTGAAATTTGCCTTAATTAGATTGATGGCATGTGTGCCAGCAACTGGAGTTTGTTATAGCTAGTTTCAGGAGACATTTATGTGACTTTTTATACTTAACAAGCTAACTGCAAATGCAGGTGTGAGGAGTTAGTCCAAGAAAGTATTTTGTCCACATTTCAAGGAGAAGCACAAGGTCTTGAGGCCTTGAAGGCCTCCCTGGTAGCTTAGGGGGTAAAAAATCTACCTGCAATGCAGGAGATCTGGGTTCATCCCTGGGTGGCAAAGATCCCCAGGAGAAGGGAATGGCTACTCACTCCAGTATTCTTGCCTGGAGAATTCCATGGACAGAGGAGCCTGACGGGCTACGGTCCATGGGGTCGCAAAGAGTCAGACACAAACTGACCGACTAACACTTTGTTGCCCTGAACTCTTGGGAGTACATAGAACTGTCTTTGGCTGTCTGTCCTTTAATGTTGTTTATCAGATCGGCTCAAGTGAAATTGAGGTAAAGACAAAATTCCAAGATGAGATGAAAGAGATTGAAGCTAGCCTTTCAGGTTTCCCAGGCACTGAGGGGTAGGCAAATCACAAGCCCATTCTGTGATGTTTCAGTTCACAAAGTACTCTTGCAGGAGTAATGTTCTTTGATTTTCCCTAGGAGAGTTAGGTCATTTGGGTAGTTAAGTACAGGATTTGGAGACTGATAAACCAGGCTGTGGATCCAGGTTCTACCAGTTACTAGCTGGGTGGCTTTGAACAAATTTAATTTCTCTCAATTTCAGCCATTTGTAAAATAGAGGTAAGAGCCTCTAGCTTGAAGGGTTATTGTGAAGACTGGAGCACATAGATAAACATCAGATTGCATTGGCATATGGTCAGTGCTTTATATATAGTAACTATTAATAATGTCATTAATACTTAAAAATTAAATGAGGGGGCTGAGGTAAAATGTGACTGGCCTTTGGCCACGGTCACATAACTAGTAACAAAAAGGCTGGGCCATTATTTACACTTGGATCTTCCGGGTTCTACGCTAAGTGAGCCTGTTAGCATTCTTAATTGAGAACTTTAAACTTCTCTGCTGTAACTAGGGACTCCAGATTTATTTACTTTGCATTAAGTCTTTGTCATCATAATGTGTTATTATTTTGAGCTCAAGATGCATGACTTTACTCAATCCACTTAATACCTGAGAAGTATTATTATTAGCTCTGCTTCATAGATAGAAAATTAATGCTTTGAGGTTTAGAAAATTTTCAAAATTTGTGTTTCATTTGTGTTTCAAATTACATGTGTTTGTGAGGTTGTTTTTTTGGCTGCCCTTCAAGGCATGTAGGATCTTAGTTTCCTGATCAGGGATTGAACCCATGCCTCCTGCAGCAGAAGCGTGAAATCAACCACTGGACCTCCAGGGAAGTCTCTAAAATCAGGGTTTTTCCTGGCTCCAAATTCCATGAGGTTATATTGCTATATTGCTTCCCACGTTTTCCAGGGTGTCTCAGTAATAGCTTGACAACCATGTTCAGCATTTTTGGTTTCCAATGCGCTGACTTGCATTAGAATTTCAAGACAAACAGTGGGTATTATGATGTGTTTTATCAAAGTTCATAAATTTTTGTAACCCTAGGCATATATCTTAGTATGTTGTTGTTGTCTTGTCATTAAGTCGTGTCCGACTCTTTGTGACCCCATGGGCTATAGCTTGCTAGGCTCCTCTGTCCATGGGATGTCCCAGGCAAGAATACTGGAGTGGGTTGCCATTTCCTTCTCCAGAGGACCTTCCTGACCCAGGGATTGAAACCAGGTCTCCTGCCTTGCATCTGAGCTACCAGGGAAGCCCCATGTGTTAGTATTTATGTATATAAACAACGTTTATACGCAGGTTTTCCATTTGGATTAAAAAGAGTTAAGTATATTCAGGATAAAGTATATATGCATCATCATAGTATATATCAAAGTATTTCGATAGTTACTTTTTAAAATAGTTAATTTTTGGCTGTGCTGGGTCTTCATTGCTGCATATGACTTTATCTAGTTGTGGTGAGCGGGGGCTACTCTCTAGCTGTGGTGCATGGGCTTCTCATCGTGGCGGCTTCTCTTGTTGCAGGGCATGGGCTCAAGCTGTGGGCTTCAGTAGTTGCAGTGCATGGGCTCAATAATTGCAGCACATGAGTTTAGTTGCCCCATGGCATGTGGGATCTTTCTGGAACAGTGATGGAATTCATGTCTCCTGCATTGGCAGGTGAATTGTTAACCACTGGACCATCAGGAAAGTCCTCAATAGTTACTTTTGAAACAAGTAATTTATTAAAATAAAATGCACACCAGTGAGATCCATTTATCATCCCATCCTCCCAGCAAGAGGAATAGTGGTATAAACTTGAGATGTCAGTGGGGAGGAAACCCCCCAAACAAAAAATTTCTCCCTTTTATATGATTATCTCTGAAGTCCTGCCTTTTCTCTAGAGAGGTGGCTCTAAGGATACAAATGGCACTGTCTGAAGAGCTGTACTTTCTTTGCTAAGGAAGAAAGGGAAGGCTTTGGCCTGACCTGATGGCAGATGTAGCAGATCCACGTGGATTTACTGGCAGTCTATAATGTGCCCCTGGCTGTGCCAGGCATGTAAGTCTACATGGTGGTCATCCCATCCTTGCCATTGCACTGAGGCAAGATTCTTTTCATTTTGCCATTGAGCTAAGTGAGGCTCTGAGAAGCCAAGCAGCTTGCCTAGAGTCACGGGACTGGCGTGGGGTGGAGCTGGGATTCGAAATGTTTCCTGGTTCCAAGTTCACTACGTAGCAGCCATGGGATTCTCAGTAACTTCATTTGAATTCCAAATACAAACCAGCAAAACTTCTTTTTTAAACAAATGATCTTTTCAAGAAAAGCCTCAGACTCAACCACAAAAATACTTACTGCCTCAGAAAGAGGCTGTTGTGAATCTGATAATTATGGATTTCACCTATTTCCTGGTTCCTGAAGGAGGAAGCTAACGAAAGCTATGGGTTGCTTGCAGGGTGCAGTCTGTAATCATTACCTTGAAACAGATGGCCAATTATGCAAAAAAATCTCTTACAGCTGATATCATTTTTCTAAACAGCTAAACGAGCAATTCAGTAAAGGGGAAAAAAATCTCATCTAAAAGAACAGTTAACTCATAAATATGGGGACACTCTTACAAAAAGTTTAACACCATCTTTTAAAATATTCAGGATTCATTTGAGTTGGTCACTACACTCTTGAGCTGTGGTCATAAAACTTGTTGAAGGGCATTTTGATTATCTGAACCACTGTAATTGTTTGACAAGCATTTGTGTCTTGATGTGTTTTCTTAATTCTCTATTATGTGGAAAGATTGCAGGAAAAGAGTGAATTTGAAAGCTATTAAGAAATAAATTTTGTTAGATACTTTACATATCCAGAAACTGAAACCTCTAAAGATTTCTGAAATGATTAACTTTGATTTAGTTATATATATATATATATATATAACATACTATATATAGTATATATATATACAAACTATATATAGTTTGTATGTGATGTAACTACTAAATAATTTGTTGATTGAATGGGTCAAGCAAATACGGCCCCTTGTCTCTCAATACTTAAAGCAGTCAAATACAAGGTACTTGGGAAGCAGAAAAGGCAAAAAGTGTGATTTTTAATTTCAAGCTGTATATTCAACATGCAATCATGCTATTTGTCTTAAAAAAATGAAACAAACTTTTTCTTGTCACCTGCTCCCATCCCTCCACACTATTACCCCATTTCTCCTTTATAACAAAACTCAAAAGTTGCCATCTCCAGTGAGATAACATTTCATGTCTCATTTCTCTGTTCAAGACTGATAGCTCCTCATCTTACTTAGAGCAAAAGTCAACATCCATTGATGGTTACAGGCCCTGGGGCCACTCAGTCATCAGTGTTCTTTATGCTCCACCCAGTATGGCCTCCTGGCTAGTCCTTGAACTCTAGAGCCTTAGGGCTTTTGCATCTTTCCCAGAAGCTATCCCTCCTTAGCAGAATGCTCTTCTTCTTTTTTTTTTTGGCCAGATACAACCCAGTTTGAGGGATCCTAGTTCCTTGACCAAGGATCAAACCTGCACCCTCAGCAGTGAAAGCTCAGAGTCCTAACCAGTGGACCACCAGAGAATTCTCAGAATGCTCTTCCTTAAGTCGGCTCTAACATCGCCTTCTCACTGAGACTGGTACCGATCACTCCATTTAAAATTACAGTACCCCTAAAAAAAGAGGGAACAAAACTCCTAAGTTATAGCACCTCCTGTTCCCTTCAGCACTTAATTTCCTCCATTGATACTAACATCCTGTATATATTTAACTTGTCTTTTTCCTCTCCCATATACTAGAGTATAAGTTCCACAAAGAATTTTGTCTATTTTGTTTTCTGATGCAGCCCACAAGGGCCTAGAATTGTACCTGAAACATAGTTGGAGTTCAAAATATGTTGAGTAAAAGATTCTTCATGAAAATATGGTATTTAAAATCCTGAATCTTTAGCATAAAGCTTTAGTACTGATTACAATACTGGTATCTTATGTATGTGTTAATTTCTTTTTTTTTTAATACTATAGTGTGAGGAAAGAAACTAGTCTTTGAGGGGGTTAGGCATGAGGAGCATCACTCATATCTTCACTGGGGAGTAGTAAGAGGGTGAAGTATGAAGACTGAGAAGCTAAGTAAAAATGACTTGGATCCAATGTTTACGTGTCCACAAATTCCAGAAATTGCAAAGCTGGAATCTCTGTAAGTAGAATGCTTCCTAAGTAAGTTAAGTGTATGGGGTGCTGTCTCGTGAAACCTTCCAGAAACTGAAACTGCTTGCTTTTCTCAACTTGCTGACGCCAGCCCTGAGCCCCTGTGGAAGTCAGTATTCTGTCATCGTGGCACTTTCTGGAGACTGTGAACAGTGATGCAAACTTGATCATTTCCCAGCAATGGCAGATAACTGGCAAGTTGAACAGTGTCTTTCTGGTTCCCATATGAGAAATCTAGGAAGATAGAACAAAATGGGGCTCATTCACTTGTATGCTGCTCTCCTAGGAAAAAGAGTAAAAACCAGGTAAATGAAGGAATTGGGAGTTTGGTGTGCACTTTATCATTGAGATCCGAGGATTATGAAGCAAGCCCAACAACACTGAGCAGAAGTGTGAGAAAGAGAAAGTCAGTTCCTGACATCTGGGAGCTGACCTGACGCTCACAGGCAGGTCATGATGGTTTCATGTTGGACATGATAATTTCATAGAACATCAGCATCAGAAGGGACCATTCTGTGACTGTGATGGGTCAGACAGAAATAAGACTACTCTGTAATCATGTCTGAACAGAGACAAAAATGCAAACATTGTCCATACCACAAAAATAATCAGACACCCTCTTGCCTTGACTAATATAATTGACTGAAGCTCCTTTTACCAACCACAGCTTTACTTTTGACATTTTTTCCCACCTTTTAATAAGTTTACTAGGATATTGAGTCATAGATTTGGCCCCACTTCCTGACAGCAAGTCCAAGCTTCCCTAACATCACCTGACACAAGCCCAAATCTTTTCTAATACCCTCCTACTCAGACTCTCCCCACAGTTCTCCATGGTGTGCTGTCTCCTTTGTTGCAAGGGACAGTAAACTAGAAATGAGAATTCCTGGTCGCTTTTGACTGGAAGGCATTGACAGTGGTCTATTACAACACAGATTCTAAAGGGGCACCCTGAATATGATTTCCCTGATTCCACCCATCCTTTATTTTTTTTCTTTTAAAAGTTTTTTTGGTCATGCCACACAGTATGTAGGATCTTAGTTCCCTGAACAGGGACTGAACCCTTGCCCTTGCACTGGAAGTGGGGGTCTTAACCATTGGACTGCCAGGAACTGTCCCACACCCATCCTCTATTTTAATATTGATGCTCTGATTATACCAGTCTCAAAAAACTACAGGGCTCCCAGTTACTGTCTTATTCCTTTCAGGCTGCTATAAAAAAGTAATACCAACTGGGTAGCTTATTAAAAAACAAAAACTTATTACTCACAATTCTGCAGGCTGGGAATCAAGGTGCTGGCATGGTTACCCCTGAAGGCTCAGTTTCCTAGTTCATCACTAGCACCTTCTTTCTGTGTCTTCACTTGGTGAAAAGGGCTAAGGATCTCTCTGGAGCCTCTGTGATCAGGCACTAATCACATTTATGAGAGCTCCACCCTCAAAATTTGAGCAACACCCAAAAACCCCACCCATTGACACTAGGATTTCAACATTTGAATTTTAGGGGCGGGAAGATAAGCATTCAGACCATGGCGCTTACAAATAACCCCCACCAGCCAAATGTTTTCTAGTCTGGCCTGCCTGTCTAGAGTCCTGCCTCGTGTGTGCTTAAGTCTCATGTCCTAACCACCTTTTAAATCCAGAATGTTTAACTGTTTAAGTCCTCTGTGCCTTTTCTCTTGATGTTCTCACTTTTTTGTTCTGATAGCTCCTACTCACCTCTCGAGTCTCAACTGTCACCTCCTCGAAGAAGCCTTCTTTGTGAATCTGTCAACCTAGCCATGTTTAATACCCACAACTGCATATTTTAACATAGCATTAGCACATTTAGTTACTTCCCTATCTCTTACTGAGGGCTGGGAGGATATTTTTCCTTAAAATCTCATTTTCAGAGTTGCTAGATGGTTTAGATGCTCCATTAAAGTTTAATAAATAAAAGTAGATGATGGAAGATATATGTATATGTCAAACAGATTCATTTTGCTGTACAGCTGAAACTAACCCAACATTGTAAATCAACTGCTGCTAAGTCGCTTCAGTTGTGTCCGACTCTGACCCCAGAGACGGCAGCCCACCAGGCTCCCCTGTCCCTAGGATTCTCCAGGCAAGAACACTGGAGCGGGTTGCCATTTCCTTCTCCAATGCATGAAAGTGAAAAGTGAAAGTGAAGTCGCTCAGTCATGTCTGATTCTTCACGACCCCATGGACTGCAGCCTACCAGGCTCCTCCATCCATGGGATTTTCCAGGCAAGAGTACTGGAGTGGGGTGCCATTGTAAATCAACTACACCCCAATAAAAATTTTAAAAAATAGATGATGAATCCAGTAGGAGATGAAGCTGAAGATGTAGACAGTAGTGAGATTACAAACGTCCTTAAAGGTGTATAGGTTTTATTCTGTAGGCAATAAGAATAACTCAACTGTTTTTCAGCAGAGGAGTGATCCCTGGCTGGTGTTTTATCAAGTTGAAACACAACTGACTATTCATTTGCTGTGTTTTCTTCATAAAGTTTTGTTTAAGTCAAATAGGATGGTATTTTCTGGAACTGTGCAGTACTATCTGAGAAGTTCTAAATATACTACAATCATTATGTGTGCTCACTATGCCTATTGAGCATCAGCCTTGGTTTTATATGAAGAATGCAAGCAAAATCAAAGAAACAACTCCCGCCCCCTGCCCCCCGACAAGAGCTGTAACTCGTTTTGAGAAGTGGGAAGTTACTCTCACCAGACTGTCCTATAGACCTCGTTGCTATGAGGAGGATAAGAAATGGATTTAAGATTGTTGCTCTGTGTTCTGGAGATCCTCTGAAGTAGGTGTGTAAACAACAGTAGAATCAAGTCTGAACCCCTCCCCAAGCCTCTGCTACCTCACAGACAGATGGTGGCCCCTTTGCCATCCCTCCCCTGCACCCACCCCTCCAGACATCCTGAATGCATGTGGTAAGAGATGGACACACTCAGGTTACCTTGGACAATGTGTATGTATTTGTTAGGACATACAGGGAGGTGAGGAAGCCCAGAATCACCTCTGTAGCTGGACAGTCCAGTTCTGTAGACTGCTGGGATATCACTCATGCTTGTCTGAGTGAAAGCAGTAACTTTAGACTCTGGGAAACCAAGAGCAAGTCCTTTACCTTCCCTCTCTGCCACTCTCTCCCTACTTCTTACTCTTTTAGTGTTAAATTTTATTTATTGATTGGTCTACTTTTTATCTGTCTTGGCTGTGCTGGGTCTTTGTCGCTTTGCACAGGCTTTCTCTAGTTGTGGCGTGTGTGGGCTACCCTCTGCTGTGGTGTGAGGACTTCTCATCGCAGGGCTTCTCTTGTTGCTGAGCACAGGATCTAGGTGCATGGGCTTCAGTAGTTGTAGCACTCCAGCTTCATAGTTGAGGTGAGGGGCCTCAGTAGTTGTGGTGCACAAGCTTAGTTGCTCTGTGGCATTTGGAATCTTCCTGGACCAGGGATCAAACACATGTCTCCCACATTGGCAGGCAGATTCTTATCCATTGCGCCAGCAGGGAAGTCCCTCTTACTCTGTTCTTGACTGTCCTCTCCTTTGATTTTGCTCCTTTAAGGCCCTTATTGCCTCCTCTTTGTGTCTTTGAGTTTTGGCCTCTGTATTTGTGTCCCACTCTGTCTCAAACTTGAACTGCTTGAGAATGAGTTTCTGTTGGTGAGTCAGGGTACAGGACAGGTGGGGCAAAGGTGGCCTGTGGATCAGTGCTCGTCTCTGGTCCAGTGTAGGTCCTGTAGTACAAAGGCAGATGAACAGCAGATAAGGAGTCCTGTTGGAGAGGACACTGGGGAGAATATGTAGCCCGAGACTTCTTGATTTAGGGGTGTTGAAGATATCTTCCATGGCTTGTACAGAACGTGAGACTATTCTTAGTTCTCTGATTTTTGTCTATTCTTCCCTTTACCTGGAAAAATACTGTGATTCTTTCCCCATTTACTCTGTTAAAAGATAAACCGAGCCTTATTAAAATTGAGTATATTTGAACAAAAATTGATTTGGGCAGCAGCAAAAACCAGAAGGGGAGTTCTGTGCCAACAGGAGTCAGAGGCAAGGTTTTTATAGAGGAGTGTGTGCATGCGTGCTCAGTTGTGTGTGACTCTTTGCAACCCTATGGACTATGGCCTACCAGGCTCCCCTGTTCATGGCATTTTCCAGGCTAGAATACTGGAGTGGGTTGCCATTTCCTACTTCAGGGGATCTTCCTGATCCAGGAATCAAACCTGCATCTCTTGCATCTTCTGCATTGGCAGGTGGATTCTTTACCGCTGTGCCACCTGCAAAGCCCAATTTAGTTATATGTGTATATATATCTTTTCTTTTTCAGATTATTTTCCCATATAGGTTATCACAAAGTATTGAATAGAAGTCCCTATGTTATACATAGGTTCTTATTGATTATTTTATATATAGTAGTGTGTGTATGTTAAACCCAAACTCCTAATTTATCCCTCTCTCTCCTTCTATCTTCCCTCTTTGGTAACCAAGATGAAGTGTTTTAAACTCAGTAAAAATCTTGGGAAATAGAATGCCATGTATCTGATTCAGTAAGGTACAGTAATATGAATTGAAATAAAATTTTAGGAGCTAAGACATTTTCTGCTTTTGTGACATCAAATATGTTTCTTAGACATTTGGGATTGTGGTATCACACAAGTTCTTTTGTAGTTACCTCAAAACTTTTTAGATATAAACATGAGAGCTATAATCAATGCTATGCTATGCTATGCTAAGTCACTTCAGTCGTGTCCGACTCTGTGTGACCCCATAGACGGCAGCCACCAGGCTCCCCGTCCCTGGGATTCTCCAGGCAAGAACACTGGAGTGGGTTGCCATTTCCTTCTCCAATGCATGAAAGTGAAAAGTGAAAGCGAAGTTTCTCAGTCATGTCCGACTCTTAGCAATCCCATGAACTGCAGCCTACCAGGCTCCTCCATCCATGGGATTTTCCAGGCAAGAGTACTGGAGTGGGGCGCCATTACCTTCTCCGGCTATAATCAATACATAAGATATATTCCTAATCCAGCCTGTCTCATCTCTTGACCTCCTCTTCAGTGTTATTAATTATAACCTACCTTCCCTTCCATTTGTTGGCTCTTAGTTAATGAGCCAGAGAAGGCAGTGGCATACCACTCCAGTACTCTTGCCTGGAGAATCCCATGGATAGAGGAGCCTGGTGGGCTGCAGTCCATGGGGTTGCTAAGAGTTGGACACGACTGAGCGACTTTACTTTCACTTTTCACTTTCATGCATTGGAGAAGGAAATGGCAACCCACTCCAGTGTTCTTGCCTGGAGAATCCCAAGGATGGGGGAGCCTGGTGGGCTGCCGTCTATGGGTTGCACAGAGTCGGACATGACTGAAGCGACTTGGCGGCAGCAGCAGCAGTTAATGAGCATATCTATGTTTGACCAAAGGCCACCAAAGGAAAATGGTTTCTGTGGTTTTGTTTTATTCATTCACTAAATCTCCAAGCAGAAATAACTCTCTGAAGCAGAAGTCCACAGTGGAGCTACATAGTAAATGTTATTTAAAACCAATTGTGAATTTAATTGAAAAAATAATATATGCACTTAGTGGAAAGGGTATCCACTTTTTTTTTTGGTGGGGGGGGGGGGGGGGGG
>NW_011494954.1:4271130-4300010 GCF_000754665.1 Bison bison bison | reverse complement strand
CTGCAGTCTTTTCAGGGTCACAGAGGGCCATCAGAGTGTCATTCATGTCAGGAGAGCTGATAGTGTGTCTTTAATGGCAATGAGCCAATTTTTAGTAATTTCTAAGAAGCCTGTCTTCTGAAAATATTTCCTGTACTTTTGCTTCCCTGTGTCTCCTTATGATAAACCCCTATCACCTGACATAACCAGAGGTATTCATTTTTTTAAAAAATGGAACTAGAGTTGAGGCATAGCATTATGTTTCAGGTATACAACACAGTGATTCACAATTTTTAAGATATATTCCATTTTTAGTTGTTATAAAATATTGACTATATTCCTGCTGTTTTACAATGTATCCTTGTGGATTATTTTTTATATATAGTAGTTTGTACCTCTTAGTCCCCTATCCCTCTCTTTCTCTCCCTCCTTCCCTCTCTCTACAGGTAACTACCAGTTTGTTCTCTATATCTGTAAGCCTGTTCTTTTTTTGTTGTTCTTTATTAACTAGTTTGTTGTACTTTTTTTAGAGTCCACATATAGGTGATATCATATAGCATTTCTTTTTTTCTGTCTGACTTGTTTCACTTAGCATAATACTCTCCGGGTCTATCCATGTTGCTGAAGTGGCAAAACTTTTTTCTTTATGGCCGAGTAGTATTCCACTGTATGTATATACCACACCACCTTTGTCTATTCACATTTAGGTTGTTTCCATTTTTTGGCAATTGTAATTAATGCTTCTGTGAATTTTGGTGTACATCTAAAGGTGTTCCTTGAAACTATTTATTCAATAAAGCAACTAACAAATAGTTTTGGGCTAGATACTTGCCAAGGTAAAGAAAAGAGGAAGCCAACTGAGAATGGATGACTGCCACTGTTTCTCTGTATTGTGATCCAAAAACTGCTTCTTTTTCTCACTGTCTTAGAAACTCTAGCTTTTCTGTTTGGGGTGTACTGAGTACTCTGAAGTTTTGGTGATTAAAATGTGGAGTAGAAAGTTGAAGCTTGGACATGGCTAATACCAGGGAGGTCCTATGGCTTCTACAGATAAGTGAAAGGGTAGAAAGGATCTTAGATCTTGTCAGTGATAGAATATTTGCCTTTTAGGGATGTATTTGGATCCAATTAGTAGTGGCTAAGAGGCTCAAGAACACTAGCACTCCAGAAAGTGCATCTGCTGTTGTATAAAAATCTCCATGGAGATAATCAAAGCACACATAGAGGAAAAGTTCCAACCTTAAAAAAAAAGGCTAACATCTAGGATCTATATCTCAGTCTGTAAAAGTCACAGGTTCTTAAGTTACAGTGTTAACTTTAAGTGGTCTTACAGGGATACACAGTAACAAGATTGAAGAAATAATAATTCTGTATCCATTCTTAGAACAATTTGCATAGCCATATGTTGCATTAAGTAGTAGTGTTTGTGTGATTGGCATTAACAACCTGTTCTTCATGATCTAGGGCCAGAATGTAACTTGATCTAGGGCCAGAATGTAACTTAAACCTTCTCACATCTGATACTAACAATGTGTTCTGGGTATAGTTAAATATTAGGTACTGGTCATGATTTGTTACTCCCTTTCTCCTTTTGTATTCCTTATACTTCCTGCTTCCTATCTTAATTTTCCTGCCTTTTTGTAAAGCTAAGTGGGGGAGGGAAGCACAGCTTGAGCATTGAGAAGGGAGTTATTGTTGAACACCTATCATTACTACTTAACCTGTGCTATTTTGTCTGAAATAGCAGTTCTTAACAGCACTCCCAGAAATGACTGTGATTGATAGATGAGGCAATGGTAGCTCAGAACAAAAATAAACTACTCAAATCATGTAGTCCAAAGAGATATCTTTTATCTTATGTTTGTCAAACTCCCAGCTCATGCTCTTTCCTTTATACAAGTGGTTCTTAATCTTACTGGACCCAAAGTTCCCCTGTAATAACAAATATTTTGCGGCATCACTTTTACTTATCCTGAAATAAATATTTAAACAATAACATCTACCTATGTATATAAAACTTTAAGAATTAATATATTCCTTAACAGTAATACTAGAAACAAATATGGATTTCAATGCAAATACTTGGGAAAACTATCTTAGAAGACATAATGAAGCAGTCAGTTGCTTGTATCTATACTTAATAGCTAATCAGTTTAGTTCAGTTCAGTCGCTCAGTCGTGTCCGATTCTTTGTGACCTCATGAATCGCAGCATGCCAGGCCTCCCTGTCCATCACCAACTCCTGGAGTTCACTCAGACTCACGTCCATTGAGTCAGTGATGCCATCCAGCCATCTCATCCTCTGTCGTCCCCTTCTCCTCCTGCCCCCAATCCCTCCCAGCATCAGAATCTTTTCTGATGAGTCAACTCTTTGCATTAGGTGGCCAAAGTACTGGAGTTTCAGCTTTAGCATCATTCCTTCCAAAGAATGAACTAGTTGGATCTCCTTGCAGTCCGAGGGACTCTCAGGAGTCTTCTCCAACACCACAGTTCAAAAGCATCAATTCTTCGGCGCTCAGCCTTCTTCACAGTCCAACTCTCACATCCATACATGACCACAGGAAAAACCATAGCCTTGACTAGAAGGACCTTTGTGGCCAAAGTAATGTCTCTGCTTTTCAATATGCTGTCTAGGTTGATCATAACTTTCCTTCCAAGGAGTAAGCATCTTTTAATTTCATGGCTGCAGTCACCATCTGCAGTGATTAATTTAAAAAGAATAGAACAATAGAAATAAGACAGGAATATTTTGATTCTATGTTATCTTTTGCTCTCTTAAATATTTGTAGATATTCGTAGAACTATTTAACAATAATAGGAGCAGCTGATATGTTTTATGTTAAATTCAAATAACATGGACACAGTGACTTGACTTTCTGAGATGAACAACTCTTGATAAGGTTCTATGCAAATAAGAAAGTCTTTCTTTGGTTTATGTGGTAATTGCAGTCCAGGAAAACTCATAACAAAGCCTACTTTATCTGTAACACAGAGGATCTAGGTTTTAATCATTATGTATATATTCTCTTCCCGACATGAATCTCTAAGTAGGGCATTTGAAAATCATGCAGGGGACTTCCCTGGTGGTCCAGTAGCTAAGACTCTGTACTCCCAATGCAGGGGGCCCAGGTTCAATCCCTGGTCAGGGAACTAGATCCTGCATGCAACTAAGACTCAGCACAGCCAAAAAGAAAAAAAAAAGAGAGAGAAAATCATGCAGAATGCCAAACAGCTCTTCACTGAGCTGAACCTCTCTGAGATTAGACTTCATGCAGTATCCTTACCTCATCCTCTACCTCTCCCAGTGCCAGTGGTGTCACATCATCATTGTAACAACCAAAAAAGCTCCCACAACATTTCAAATAGTTTTCCAGTATCACCTCACCCACCCACTGGCAACATTGCTTTATGCCAGTTTGCTGGAGGTTGAGCACTTGCTCTGTGCTGTGAAGCTAGGCAGTAAAGGAGGGGGCAGTGGGCAAAATGGGAAAGCAACAGGAAGGGAGAAACAGTAGAAAGGCCTCCTGTTTTACGTTTTTAGTTTTAGGATCAGTCTTATCGGACTGTAATTATACGGAGTGAAACATGGATAGTTAAATTTGTGAGATTCCAAGCTTTTGCAATAGCTCAAAGCTACGTATCTGCTGTGGCTATTTCACAGGCTTGTAGGATCCTGTGATAGATAGTCAGGGTGGCATGACAGCAATGCTTTAGGTCAGTCTAATGAGGAGGTGGTTTCTGGGTAGGATGGTGTACCCTGAGTTTGGTGCCTAGAGATGCCACCGGGGAGCTTCAATTTTCTCACCTGGAAAATTGAGTAATGCAATCGAACCTGGAAAATATACAAATAATGCCTGCCTTATAGGAGTGTTGTTAGAACTGAATGAAATAGCATATTAGGTATCTAGAACAATGATTCAATAAATGTTAGTTCTTATTCCTTCTTTTCCTCAAAAAAGATGCTTTTTCGGCAATTTTTTGACTAATCTTTTGTAATTTTTTCCTTTTAATTTTTCTATTCTAGACCTGTACAGTTTCATTCTCCTACTTTTTGCCTAATCCCAGAAAGTGTGGAAAGCAAATTTAAAAGTTTGTCTCTATACATGATCCTCAAACTAAGCTATCTCAGTATGGAATTCTATGTTACAGCAACTAACGTGGACTCTTGTGAGAAGGGCTTCTTCAATAAAGCTTAGTGTAAACCTAATAAACTATTTCAGTCAACAAAAATCTTAGTTAAACTTGAAATATTAAATATATTAATTTATTCAGAATTATTTTGCATTGCATTATCGATGCTTATTTCTCTTGAGCCAAAAAATAACTCTGTAGGAATACCCATATTTCTTTTTGTCATATCTCTAGATATACCTGTGACAGAATTTTCCTCAGCATGGAATTCTGAATTATTCTACTCTCTTTTGCCACAGAATACTTAGAGCTCATTTTCAACTCTCCCCACGTTTGTTAAGACTCATAGAATCTTAATTGTGCTTCAATCATGGACACTGACTTCCAAGAAGCTTCTGGGTAAGATTACTTAGGTGCTAAAGGATAGAGGAAGAACTCTACCATTACTTTACTTCAACATGCAAATCACATGTTTTTCCTTTTATCTCATGTTGTCTGGTCTTATCATCCTGAAAAGGAAGCGTGCTTATTTGATCAGCTTAATAGAAGAAGTATTATAAATAGATGGCTAGGGAACTTATATTTCCTACCCAGACACTTCACAGAGTGAAAAGGAAGGTATTAATAATTACTCTGGGACAACAGGGGTAAACTAGGACTCAGAGTCCCTCTAATTATAGAAAAGGAAAAAAAAAAGGTGACGTGAGAAAGTTTATTGTACATTTGCTAATTAAGCACCCACAAGTCAAGCCGGTTTCCCGGGCAGTAAGGAAGGTTTTGAATGGTAGGGATTTAGGGACGCTGTGGGGAGAGGAGGGTGTAGGGATAAAAATAGAAGCAGGTAGTGAAGGTACAGTGTCAGCACTAAGCTTGAAGCCAGGAGACTCTGGTACTGCCTGTCCTGGCTCTGGCCTGCTGACACATTCTTGGGAGTTGAGGACGGAACCCTGCAGCAGCCTGCCAGCTTCTTCGGGAAGTTTCCTGGCCCTGCGGGGTCCTCCTCCCCTCTTCTCTAACTCCTCCCTCTACCCCAGTCCCAGGAGTCCACGGGCAGGAAGGGCAGGAATGTTGGCCAGCAGAGGGTGGGAAGAAGCTGCTTCGTGATGGGGCGGGGTGGGAGCGGGTCATAAACAACTCTGGAGCAAAGGTGAGAGGCTCTAGCTGGGGTTGTGACTAAGTGTCTCCAATGCTATGACAGGATTCTATTCCTGGCAGCTCCTCTCCATGTCTTCCCAGTCTCTCTTCTTGGCGCTGTCTACCCGTGGGGTGGGAGGTGGCTCAAAATTGAGCAACCCAAGCCTAGAAGAATTTTTACACACTCTCCCTTGCATCTCACCGGCCCTACCCATGGGTGAGGTTTTCTGTGCATCTCAGGCCTTCTAATGAATAAGGGTCTAAGGTGGTCAATAAGTTGCCTCCACTCCCTCACCCAGCCCCTAGTCACCTCTCATCGAGGGAACCCCATAGTACATTTTCCTTTGTCTCCTCTTGCCCTGTCACTCTGCAGTATATTTTTCTAATGTCTTTCAGGTGTCCTAGTTTAGAATAAAAATCAATTGCAATTTTTCTCTCTTCTCAAGATGTTTACAGTTTCTTGCATGGCCCATTTTCTTCATAAAGCGCTCATCTCTTTCCGTCAGGATCATATCCTCTCACCACTCTGTTTTGACCCCTGGTGGCTCCCCATGCTTGCTTCCCAGTTTTCCATGATTCATTTGGATGGGTTTTTTGCTTTGTTTTTGTTTGGCCATGCTGCAGGGCTTGTGGTCTTTTAGTCCCCTGACCAGCAATTGAACCCGGGCCCTCAGCAGTGAACATACAAAGTCCTAACCACTGGACTGCCAGGGAATTAATTCCCTTGGGTGGTTTTGAAATATCACATACCTCACAGATATTTCATTGTAAGTGTTACAAGTCTGCTTCCTGGTTGATATGAATGATGTAATACATGAGCATTTTGCCAAACAAATTTCAAAATTTTGTTCAAGGACCTGTTGGGGATCAAATAGCTATTTTTTTTTTTAATTCATATTTGTATATTTAGTAAACTGGAAAGTTTAGTCATAGGTCTCTTTACTAATAATTATAATTTAATATCTCACAAACTGCTACATTCTTGGATGTAAAACATCTCGTTATAGTTTTTCCTTCCCATTTGAGGTTCTCTTGCATCTTAAGTGTCAAACAAGAGGAAGCTTTTAAGAGGATAAGTGGTTTAGAAACCTGGAAAATTTGAGACAGCACCTGACATAGGGAATATTGGTGATTTATGATGTCTTTCAAATTGGCACGTAACCTTGCAGCATTATTATACTAGGCTAAAGCTCAGATATCTCCTCTGACCTGAAGCATATTGTGGAAGAGGATAGATATATATAGCTATCCATGTTTGATTTATCTTACTCGTTGCTTTAGTGTCTATGTAATATCCACAAAGGCAAGACTAAAACTTATTGCTATTCTTTTAACCTTTTCATATGTTTCAAGAATTGGTTTGAGATTATCAAGGACTTTCTTTGATAACATAGTTGCTTTGATTAGATTTCATTAACAAAGTAAAATGTTTGTTTGGTTACTCTGGGAAGTCATTTCATAGATTAAAACATGTGACTTGATTTTCCTTTTTTGCGGGGTAGGGAATAAAATTATTTTTGTCACATTATTTTGTCCATTAAAAAAAAATGGGGAAAAACATTGGTTGTACCAGGGAAAGAACAGTACAAAGGATGAATCACCTTTTATTTAAGAAGCCACTGCTGACCCAGGACAGCTAATTTAGAAGTGAATCATTTATAGAAAGTTCTACATAGTTCTAGGCAGGGCTTTGTACAATATCCTTATGAAGGTCTAAAATAGAGCATACAGTATCAGGTTTCTAAATATCTGTCTTGTTGCCAATTTTATATCTTTGAGAAACTGAAACTTTTTTCTAGATGACTGTAGCCATTGTCAAGGTGAAGGCAAAGATATCATATTTATAAAATGATATATATTAAAAAAACCAAATCTTTAGAAATTTATTACATGTGTTATACTGAGAAAATAACAGATCTTAAATATCCATTTAATTCCATTCATTTCTTTAGGTTATGGTCAGTTTTAAAATAAACTGGAAGAAATAATTTAAAATGACATATTAAGTCAAACAATGTATTAATAGTAAAAAAAATTATTTGTCTGTGTTGGGTCCTAAGACCCATTCTGTAGCATGCAGAATCTTTGGTTGCGGCCTGCAGAACCTATCAGTTTCCTGATCAACAATTGAACCTGGGCCCTCTGCACTGGAAGAGTGGAGTCTTAGCCACTGGACCACCAGGGAATTCCCTGTATTAGTATTTTGATATTAATCAAATTATTAGGTGGTTAATAACAATATTTTGATTGATATTTTATTTTTTAATACATTTGATTCTTAAAATCCAATTACAAAAGCTCCTTTTTGTAAGCTACCTTAACTCATTTTTTTTTTTAATTAAAAAACATATTTATTTATTTGGCTGTATGAAGTCTTAGTTGCAGCATGTAGGATCTAGTTCCATGACCAGGGATCTAACCCCAAGCCCCCTGCACTGGGAGCATGGAGTTTTAGCCACTGGACCATCAGGTTAGTTCCTTAACTCTTTTAAAGAAGTGGGTGGTTTATTAAATAAACGGTATATTTGGCTCCATGTAGAGCAAAAACTTTGTAGTCTCTGCCTTTTAGGAGTTTTAGGTTTAAAGCTGAATTTATATTTACATCACAGCTATGGTATCATGGCTTAGAAAAAGCACAAAAGTCTGAATTCCAGTTTTGACTCTGTCATTCACTAGCTATGTGACTTTAGACAAATCATATAAGGGGTGTTGAGCTTTTTTTTTTTTTCCTTCTGCATAGGGTGTAGTGATGCCTGCACTTATGACCTGATGCTCTGAGCTAATGGATTAGCTGAGCTAATGCTTTAGGAAGTGATCAGTAACTTGGATCTCTCTGTGCAGATATTAGGTATGAGAGAGGCAATATTGTAGGGGAAAGAGCTTAGGGTTGGATAACCAGGGCTGAAGTTACATGTGCACCAAATACTACTTAATCACAAACTGTTTTTATCTCTCTAAATATTTATGTTCTCATCTGTAAAATATTTATGTTCTTCATCTGTTCTCATCTCTTTAAATATTTACATTCTCACATCCTATGTTCTCATGAGATAAAAATCTCATATCATTCTATGCCTCTCACATAGAATTGTCATAGGATGAAATGAGGTAGTATGTGGAAATGCCTGGTACACATAAGTGATCAATTAGTGTTTCTGAGATGTTAATTTTTATTTACTTTGTTCTTCCAGACCTCTATCTTCCCAGTTCTTTCACTTTTACAGTGGTCTACTAGAGCTGGGAGCCAGTCTCCAAACTGTGTAGAGCTGAGAGGGATGGGCAGGTGTCCCAGTCATGAATGTCATTGAAGAATTGTTTGAGTTCTAGAAGTTCCTTGGTACAACACATCTACCAAATATTTTGGGGAATCACGTAGAATAAGACACTCAGTTTTTGGAAATAGTTTTGAGTAATATAATTCTGTCACTGACGTGGCTATAGTTTCTTTTGTTCAAGCACTCAGGATAAGTGGGTTATCTTTTTTATTCAATAATTATGCTTAGTTTCAAGTTGTTTTTAATTCCTGCTATTTTAAAGGCAATTGACTAGATGGAAATACAGTCTTTTTTCTCTTTTTGGGAAAAAGTCTGTGAGGTTTAGATAATAGCCTAAATAATTCTATCTGAGAACAGCCCAGAAGAACCTTAGTCATTAACAAAGAAAACATAATCCAAGTGGTTTTCTTGTGTACAAAGATGGTGGTATTAACTCCGGATGAAAGTATGGTTAATTACTAGGTTTAGTATTATTATGTACTTTCTCGTCTTTATTTTCTGTAATGACATTGGCTGATATTTCTATAATGCTTATTTTAGAAAAATATAAAGAGTTATCAAGGTTCTTGGTAGATTGAGGTGTCGGAAAGTAGTTGTATTAAAGTATTTGGTAACACTGTTATTTTAGATAATCACAGGAGGTAACTGTTTTAGTTGCTTATGTTTAAAATCACATTCCCAAATACTGAAACGCGAGCCATATAAGCCCATAATTTCTTCCAGAGATTTTGGAACATGTGGAATCTTGGGCCAACTCAGTTCCTGTTTAAGGAAGGCATTAAACAAAAAGTTGGAAATGGACTTCCTGGAGTTTTAAAAATGAATCTGATGTGTTTCTGGAGAGATTTGTGATCTGTGGGCCAGAATATCTTTTGAAACACTAATGGCAAATGATTAATTTAAATGTATTCACAAGGCATACTTATGGAATATATAATGGCACCACCAGAGAAAAAGTAATATTATTTTATATTAATGGCTCTATACAGTAGTTCAGACTCTTATCATCCTAGCCATATTGAGTTTCTAGGGTGAATAATCATAACCATGTGATAAGAACTGAAAAATAGGAATTGAAATATAAAAGCATGGTAAAAAAAATGGTCATAAGTTACACTCAACAAAAAAAGTTGAAGGATACTGTAATTTATGGGAGAAAATGAAGTCCATCCTGGTTATGACATTAAAAAGGAGCAAATCTAATTTTCAGGAAAAATAATGCAGTTTAAGAAGCTGTCAAATGTAGGTGTAAATATTATTCAAGGAGCACCTGTATTCCAGGGATAATACTAATAATAACCTTTAGAAGCACTTTTATGTATACTCTCTTACTGAGTTTTAGTAATAGCTGTGTGATGTAGACCAAGCTTTCCTAATGCCAGGATGTCCATGAAGACCAAGAAGGTCAAATGACTGAACTCGTGAGAGAACAGAATTGGGACTAGATGTGGGTCTTTTACCCCTTAACCCACTGTTTCCTTCTTTTGTTTACTGCTATTTTTTTCTTTCTTTTTCATAACCACTCCAAGTATAACATAGCTCCTTTCTAGATATCTGTTTTGCTGATATTGGAGTAAGGGAAGGCTTTACTTTGTGCCTGAAATTTTTGAGAGGATATGAAATTATAGGGGAGGAATGCATAACACTTCAATGCCTAGCATTTCATTGCATAACACTTCAATTCATAACAATTACATAACACTTCTATGTATTAAAGGAAACACAATTCACCATAGACCTCAGAGTTGCCTTTTTTTTTTTTTTTCAGGCTAAAATGAGATAGGTAGAAAGAACTTTTAAACTGTGAATTATAAGGAGATCCTGTAGGCTAGTGGTTAGGATTCTGTGCTTTCAGTGCCTTGGCCCAGGTTCAGTCCCTGGTTGGGAAACTGAGGTCCTACAAGTGGTGTGGTGAGGCCAAAAACAAAACAAAAAAGCCCCCTGTGAATTATGAAGACACAAAAAATACCCCCAATTAAAATAAATAAATTTATATTAAAAAAATAATTCTGTCAGTTAGAAATCTGTTAGCCTGGAATTGGTTGGTGAAATTATTGGCTTCTGGGATAGGACTGTATATCAGATAGGATTTTTTCAGCTACAAGTAGCACAGAGCTAGTTAAACTGCCTAAGACAACTTGTTTTACTTACAAGAGATATTGTGGCTGCCAGAGCTGGTTATCAGAGCAACTCACCAATGTCAAGGACCTAGGTTCATTCCAAATCTTTGCCTTTCTTGGTGTTGATCTCTTCCTCAGTTAGTAGTAAGGTGGTGGTGGAAGTTCCTAGATCACATACAGGTAAGGGTACCTACAGGGGCAGAGGGGATGGTTGTCTTACTGTGTTTGCTTCTTAGGAATGAAAAGATACTTCTCTGAAGCTTCCTGGACTTGCTCCCATGTCCTGTTGGCCAGGATTGGGCCACATGCTTACTCCTGTCACTGCTTTACTAGTTTGAGCCTTATGTCTGTAACGGAGGAGGTGAATTTTCCTCCAAAGCACATAGAAGGTGTAAAAGTGAAGTCACTCAGTCATGTCCAACTCTGTAACCCATGGACTGCAACTCACCAGGCTCCTCTGTCCATGGGATTTTCCAGGCAAGGATACTGGAGTGCTTTGCCATTTCCTTCTCCATTTCCTTCCCCTTGACCCAGGGGTCAAACCCGGGTCTCCTGCACTGCAGGCGGATTCTTTACTGACTGAGCTACCAGGGAGGCACTTCATACCTGTTATCTGAATATTACGTTAGGAGGGGAAGCGGGTAACAGCTTCCAGTGCCCATTACTGAATGTCTTCAGGTGAGACGGGATCTAGAGGCTCTACCCTTCTGCATGTGTCGGCTTTATCCCCAGGGTCAGTCTTCTAATGTTGAAGTGACAGCTGCAGTTAGTCACATCAGAGCGGGAGAGATACCTTTCTAGGAGCTTCTGTGGAGAAGAAGATTCCTTCCCCAGAAATCTTTAACAAATCCTTTCTTGTATCTTTTAAAAATAATTTTATTTGTTTGGCTGCCCTGAGTCTTAGTTTCGACATATGGGATCTTCTATCTTTAGTTGCAGCATGTGAGATCTAGTTCTGTGACCAGGGATCAAACCCGGGCAGCCTGCCTTGGTAGTATAGAGTCTTAGCTACTGGACCACCAGGAAAGTCCCTCTTCTTTGTATCTTACTGGTCTAAGTTGGATTATGAATTAGTCATTAACTGATTTAAACCTAATCATGATTCATTTCTGATGGAACCGAGGGGGGGGGTCACTCGTCCCCAAGTTACCATATGGCTTAAAATGGGGAATGAAAGGGCATTTAATTGAAGGGGCAGGGGAACGGGTACTATAGATGTTGATGTCCAGCACAATAACAATTTAAGGCTCTCCGTCTGGCCCCAAACGGCCGTGGCTTTCTCCTTGCCTTAAGCTGTCTCTCCTATAAATCAGTGACAGGCATGCAGTAAGACAAATATGACAATAAGATGAATTCCTACCTGCCAGAAGTTTACAAAGCAGCACATGGTAAGTTCCACAAGAAATGTATAAAATTTGATAGGTGTATAGAAGATGAAGTAATAGCATTAGCCTAGGGTGTTGTTAGAAAATGTTGTTTAGCTAGACTTTATTGGATGGGGAAGATTTTGATAAATATAGACTAGATTTAGAAGTCGAGTTTCAGCCATGGCATTTTTGGCCAAGGGAACGACATGTATAGATATATGGAGATGGGAAAAATACAAAGTATAAAATTATTAAAGACAAAAAAAATTGTTAAAGACATGGGATTCTGCCGGGGTCCAGCCCCGGCTGATCCAGGGTATTCGAAGCGGGGACGGCATCGGCAAGGATCAGGATACAATAGCTTCAGTTAGATGTTAATTAGAGATGTAAAGAGTAATAGAATGAGGATAGCTCAGTAGGAAAATTCAGTGGAGAAAAGAGGCTGAGTAGCTTGGTTTACACGGGAGACCAATAAAACTTCAAGACAAGAAGCTTGCATCACTTACGTAGGCCGCAGGCGTCCTTCTGTTCTCCCAAAGGAGAGGAGACACTGAGGCCTCCCCGGTCGGATCTTAGAAGCCCAGGCATAATTAGTAAGCATGGCGGGTTCCGCGCTCCAGATGGAGACTCAGCCAGAGTGAGAGAGAGAGAGAGCGACATGGGGAGACCAGTCTTTCGAGGAGCTGATCCCAATTCTTTATTTTCCATGGTCTACTTTTATACACTGAGATGTTATGCAAAAATCACGCGGGGTCAGCAGTCCTGACTTTTATCAAAGTCAGGTGCTTCATACAAATGTATACAGAGGTCTTAGGGGTGTTACATCATCTTCTGGCCAGGGGGCCTGCTGACAATTTATGACCCTGTCCTTGTGACAGCGGTCAGTCAACCAGGACACTTATTTCTCCAGGGGTGATTATTCTTAAAACAGACGCCACCCAAATAAAGTTACATTCCTACAGGGTGAGGGTATAGTGGGTTTGAGTTAAGGAAAGAATTTACTTAGCCTAAGGTCTAATGTGATTTATATTAAAGGTTAATACTTATTTCTTCTATATATTCATTAATGTGTGTAAGGGCAGGGGATATGGAGACTTCGCAACAAACATTGGCTCAACAAATGAAAAACCCTTCACCAATACAATTTCTAATCAGCCCATTATACTTATACTAATAGTTTTCTAACTTTTCTAAGGAACCTGTTTTTAGAAGGTTTAAAGCATCTCATGCCTCTCACAGTTGGGAGGCTGTGAACAATCACATGTGGCCGGACAAGCCTGTCAGGCAGGCTAGAGAACCTTCAGAGGAGTTTGTAGGTTGAAACACTCTTGTCACGCCCAGGAGCTCTAAGTTAACTTCTTCTCCGAAAGAGGTGGTGGGGGACAGCCCCCCGTAAAGTCAGAGGTGTAGGTGAGAGCACAAAGTAGTAAAGTAGGCAGGCTCTGGTTATGGGGGTAGATGCTCGAGGATTTCCAGGGGGACTCCTGAGGCTTGATCCCGCCTTTGCGTATGTCGAGCCTCCTTCCTCATGACCTTTGCCATGGGCCGAGTGCCTCACTCTGGCCCCCAACAGGATTCTAGAACAAAGCTGCTCAATGGTAGCTGCAGTGTTCTTGCCTGGAGAATCCCAGGGACGGTGGAGCCTGGTGGGCTTCCGTCTATGGGGTCGCACAGAGTCGGACACGACTGAAGCAACTTAGCAGCAGCAGCAGCAGCCAAGTATAGATATTGAGTATTTTAAATGTGGCTAGTCCAAATTAGGGATTTCCCTGGTGGCTCAGGGGGCTTCACTGGTGGCTCAGATGGTAAAGAATCTGACTGTGATGCTGGAAACCCAGGTTTGATCCTTGGGTCAGGGAGATCCCCTGGAGAAGGAAATTGCAACCCATTCCAGTATTCTTGCCTGGAGAATCCTATGGACAGAGGAGCCTGCTGAGCCCCAGTCTGTGGGGTCACAAAGAGTCAGATGCAAAAGGGTAAACATATGTTAGATCTTAAAAACTTATTAAAAATGTAACTCTCAATTTCATTTTTAAAATAAATGATTAGATGTTGAAATGATATTTTGGATATATGGGGTTATATGAGGAAATTAGATTAGTTTCACCTATATCTTTTGTTGATGTGATTTTTTTAGAAAATTTAAAATTATGGTGCTTGTGTTACATTTCTATTGGGTAGTACTGCTTTAGGGAGAAGGCAGTGGCAACCCACTCCAGTACTCTTGCCTGGAAAATCCCATGGACGGAGGAGCCTGATATGCTTCAGTCTATGGTGTCGCTAAGAGCTGAACACACTGAGCGACTTCACTTTCACTTTTCACTTTCCTGCATTGGAGAAGGAAATGGCAACCCACTCCAGTGTTCTTGCCTGGAGAATCCCAGGGACGGGGGAGCCTGGTGGGCTGCCATCTAGGGGGTCGCACAGAGTCCGACACGACTGAAGCGACTTAGCATCAGCAGCATCAGCAGCGGTACTGCTTTAGAAAGTGAAATAGTCATAAGTACCCCATCAAGCTTATGAAAATTGGCAATGGTGTTGATAAAACACCAAATATAGATACCCCAGAAGATGTTAAGGATTTCATTTTACAATAAAAATCATCAGAAAGGTATTTCTAATGGTTGGATAATTTTCCTCATATAGTACCTTACTCTGAGTTTACTTTCCTTTGATTTAATTTGTTCACCAGAGAGTATAAAAAATGATGTTAACTACCATGTAGTCCTGACTTTTACCTAGTGTATCTCTGGAAGCGAGTATTTCTTAGAAGAGCATTGAATCTATAACTGCTTCAGTGTTTCTTTTATTTTATTTTTTTCCCCTTTCTTTTGACATCAAACATTATAGTGCTAATTGGATAAAGTCATAAATTTCTCATCCACAAAATGAGGTTAATAAAACTTAGTACATAGGTTGGTTTTATTAAATGAAGTAAGTGAATATGCAGAAAATGCCATTAGGATATCAACTGAGCAGGGCACTGTATTAAGCTTCATAGGAGAGAGAAAGATGACTAAGATCTCATCTCTGAGTCAGGGTGACAAATACATGTTACACCAATTGGACTTGAAGGGAAGGTGACTCAGACACTCAAGTGAGGTGCTAGATTTAAACGATGTGAGAGAAGTAGAAAGAGTGATTCCACCCAGGCAGTCACATCCCTGCAGAGTCTCAATAAACAAGAGCATGGGGATAGGGTGGGTGCATGGGTGTCAGGCTTTTTAGATTTTGTATTGAAGGAAATGTCTGAATGGAGATAGGAAAGTTCACAATATGTATGAGATTTCTTTTTTTATTGTTTTAAATCTCTAAGACTCTTAATATATTGTAACTGGATTATGTTGCCCCACTGTATGTCAGTGGATCATTGCCTAGCCTGGGAGTCTCTTGTGTACGAGGGCTGGTCCTAGTCATCTTTGTACATCTAGTATGCACCACAGAACTTGGCAAAAAGCACCTGTCCAATAGAGGATTGTGAGTAGATGAATGAGCATGAACTTTCCAGCATTTAGAGAGTCATATATCACTTTTTACTTTTCAGTTCAAAATACAGTATCTATGAGGAGTCTTTGAATCTCTAGACCTTTATGACATATAGATGTATTCACTGATAAGCTGTGCATTGAGATCGTGTGAGTGATAGGATTTTTTCTTTCCTTGAGGGACTAATATAAAGCCACAAAGTTTCAGTTACCTGCTGCTACAGAGGGCTCTTCCTCCACCTCCCAGGGACCATGACATTTCTGCTGATTTTCAACACAACCTTCTGTGGAACTCCATTCCATGGCTTTACGCCTTCCAGGAAAGAAACCCTGATGCCTTGTCTGCCAACTGCTGGCTGCCCGGAGCGGAACATAATTCTGTCTTGGAGGAAGCATAATGGGGAAGGGTTATACCTAACAGGAAATCTAGTATTTACTTTGCAGTGAAGTACATGAAAAGATTGAAAGAAAGGATGCAGCTTAGCAACTAGATGTTCACTTTGTGTGGGATTTCCTTTGGGGGCCTTTTTCCCCTACCCTATTTTATCATCGTTATGTTTTAATGTTTTATTTCCTGTCTACTCAGTAAGTTGCTTTATTAGTGGTGGTTGGATCTACTATGAACACCATTTAACGATTCACTGGAAAAAGAATAAGGAGAAAACTTTTCTACTCACTTTCCATCATTTTTAGAAAGGAAGTGAGAAAAGCTGTTTTCTATGCATACTACTTCTCCCTTTTATCCATTAATAATCAATTTTGTTAGTGGAGTAATTAATACTACTGACTTCACAATTGGAGTAAGAAATTGGGGCCATTATTGGCCTAAATGACTTCTCGTCACTCCCCACCTTGAATAATAAAAATTTAACACCAGCAAATATTTGCAAAGAGTTAACTATAAAGCCAAATGTATTATGTCCTCACTGGGACACAAAGGGTTACGTTAAAGGTCCAGCAGTTATTAGCACAGCTCACCAAAGACCTGGGTGAGAAAAGGAAAGGGCAGGGGCAGAAATTCTTGCTTGCAGACACTGATCCTTCGTACCCTGCGGCCTCTTCCTTGTCCTCATCACTAGCTCCTTTCATGTACCTCTGGGATTTGATCAGGCCTTTGATGAACATGCTGGACCTCTAATTGTAGAGCAGAGAGAGCTGTTCCAATTCAGACATATGTTAGTAGGGCTTAAAAGCCATTTAACAGGTAGTAATAGTGCAGTTTTTGCCTCCCAGAGGTTTATGGGTGTTTATGGTTTAAAGCTCAAGCAGGGAAATCAGAAATGGTGTGAAACTTGGAGAGGTAGAGAGAGGGTTGGAAGTTGAGAGCTGAGGCCAAGGCTCAGGAATGGCAATATCTATGGCAAATGTTACTTGATAACAAAAGGTACAATTTTTCACTTAGTCATTTTGGTATAAAAAAGCTGCATTAAAACATCTTTGGTACACAGAAGGTACTCAGTAAATATTTATTGAACTTAATCTTTAAACCAATGGCATGTTTTTTAAATTTTTAAAAAATATGTCTTTATTTATTGGCTGCACCAAGTCTTAGTTGCATCACACGGGATCTTTGACCTTTGTTACAGCGTGAAGGATCTTTAGTTGTGGTGTTCAAACTCTCAGTTGTAGCATGTGGGTAGTTCCCTGATCAGGAATCGACCTGTGACCCCTGCATTGGGATCAAAGTCCTAGCCACTGGACCACTAGGCAAGTCCCCAGAGGCATATTCTTAACCCTCCTTCTCCTCTTCCATTTTGTAGTTGGGCCCTACAAATTACTGAAATTATGGTTGGCAAGCTTGAGTAGCATTGCAGATTTTAGCAAAATAAATTGTATTTTTTAAGGAAAATGAGGTCAAACAAAGACTTGGTAAATGTAAGAAGTCCCTTTACAACCTCCATACAACTACTACCATCCTGTGTATCTAAGCTGCATTAGCCTCTCCAGCCCTCACTCAGTTCCTCCATTTTTAGACCCAAGGGATTGGACTAGTCTTCAAGGTCCATTTTAGACATGTTTTAAACAATTTTTTAAAAAATGACTTCATTCACCATTTACTTTTCTCAAGCACAAAAATACAAGATCAATAAAATTTTCCTTATTTAAAAAAAACTTATGAGTTTTCCAAAATAGTGTTGCCTCTATTTTCACTGTGTTATACATATCATGACCTTTGGGAACACGGCCTTTGATGTCAGCATTGTAAATAACAGGTAACAAAGCAATGTAAACCTCTTTGAAGTTGGTGAGAACTGATCTTGAATCCTGGCTCTGACAAGTACTATCTTTGTGACCTTAGGCAAATAACTTACTCTCACCAAGGCTCAATTTCCTTATTGGTAATATGAAGATGATAATGTATTTAAAAAGCTGTTGTGAGGATTAAATATAATAATGGATATAAATTGCTCAACACAGAGCCTGGCCTGCAGGAAACACGCAATTCATATTACCTAATGTTAATGACCAGAGAAGGCAATGGCACCCCACTCCAATACTCCAATACTCCCACTCCAGTACTCTTGCCTGGAAAATCCCATGGACAGAGGAGCCTGGTAGGCTGCAGTCCATGGGGTCACACAGAGTTGGACACAACTGAGCAACTTCACTTTCAGTTTTCACTTTCATGCATTGAAGAAGGAAATGGCAACCTACTCCAGTGTTCTTGCCTGGAGAATCCCAGGGATGGGGGAGCCTGGTGGGCTGCCGTCTATGGAGTCGCACAGAGTCGGACATGACTGAAGCGACTTAGCAGCAGCAGCAGCAATGTTAATGATATAACTGCTGGCATTGTAAATTGTAGACTATTTCACTGACATTGTAAATTGAAGTATTGATTGAGTAAACTAATGATCAGAATGTTTTCCTGATGGAAACTGACTTAAAATATTTCTATTTCTTTGCAGATCTTATATTGCACTTTAAACACACCTAAAGTTGACATGGGAAAACTCTTGGGAGCACAAATAGGTCTTGAAGATTTCATATTTGCCCACATAAAAGGGATCAAAAAAGAAGTGAATGTGTACAAATCTGAGGATTCACTTGGTCTCACTATTACAGATAATGGTGCTGGCTATGCTTTTATAAAGGTAAGTATTTAAACAAAACAAAACAAAAACAACAGTGTGACTTAATTGAGGGTATCACTTAAGAAAATTTACCAGGTCAAAGAAAGTTTGAAATGATCTTTAGTGAGAACTAATTCAGTAGGAATGGATGGAGTGGTAATGTTTCCTTTAAAAACTGTTTCAAAGACCATTCTTTTGTTTACCCTTTCCTTGAATTTTTTCCCCTTCAGTTTAAACTTCCTCTAGGATTTTGCATTTACAGATGAGGAAAGCCTGGCCCTGGTGCCTACTCATCCATATGGGCTCTTGTACATCTGTAAGCTCATCATCTGGTGACTTCCATGTTGATTTCCATTGATTTAGTGTTACTTCGAAGTGCATATTATTTGGCCACCTATTTTAAACAAGGCTCTTTAAAAATTTCTAAACTATGTACAGTTGGTTCTTGAACAACACTTTTGAACTGTTGGGTTCATCTATATGCAGATTTTGTTCAGTAGGAAATGTTATACTATAACAGTCTATGCTATGCTAAGTCACTTCAGTAGTGTCCAAGTCTGTGCAACCCCATAGATGGCAGTCCACCAGGCTCCCCCGTCCCTGGGATTCTCCAGGCAAGAACACTGGAGTGGGTTGCCATTTCCTTCTCCAATGCACGAAAGTGAAAAGTGAAAATAAAGTCGCTCAGTTGTGTCTGACTCTTAGAGACCCCATGGACTGTAGCCCACCTCTATAACAGTCTAAGGTTGGTTAAATCTGTGGATGTGGAACTGTGAATATGGGGAACTGCTGACATGCTGGGATTTTGTACAGGGACTTTCCATTGAACAAAGGGTCAGCACCCCTAGCCCCTGCATTGTTCAAGGGTCAGTTGTAATTACTTTATCTAAATACAAAGAGCAATATAGAACTGCAAAGGCAAGAAAAGGAAGTTTGAAATGGTATGAAAAACTTTTAAGAACTGGAGTGGTAAAAAGATTCATCTCTTAAATAACAATTCTATTATTATAATAAGTAGTTTTTTTTTTTTTTTTTTTTTTTTGCTGGGGTGGGAGGGACATAGGGCTTGTGAGATCTTAATTCTTCCAAATTGTGAGTCCCTGTAGTGAAAGCTCTGAGTCCTAACCACTGGACTGCCAGGGGATTCCCTGTAATGAGTAATTGTAGCACTGACTGTTACTGAATGTGTCTCAGGCATGTTGCATACATTTTCTCATTTAATGCTTACAATTCTATTGGATACCATGTTTCCTTTTTAATTACTTAAATATTTGGCTGCTCTGGTTATTAGTCACAGCATGTGGGATCTAGTTCCTTGATGAGATCAAACCTGGGGCCCCTGCATTGGGAGCATGCAGTCAGCCCCTGGACCACCAGGGAAGTCTCTTGATTACTTTTTTGTTGAGGTGTAACAGATATAAACCTTTAATGAATGTTCACAGATCTGTGTAAATACTGCCCAGAGCAAGGGAAATTTCATTTCTACCACCTAGAAGGCTCCCTTGTTCTCCTTCTCTGTCAATACCCTTCCCCAACAAAGGTAGCCATTAGTTTGACCTCTATCACCATAGTTTTGCTTATTCCTGAACTTCATATAAGTGAAATCACATATTACTTACTCTACTGTTTCTGGATTTTGCTCAACATGTCTATGAGGTTCATCTCTGGGTAGGCGCTATTATCAACTTATTATTTTATAGACATAGAAACAGGTTTGGGATGGTTAAGCAGCTTGCCCAAAGTTATGCAGCTAGACAAATTCAGGATTTGAATCCAAGCTATCTGATTCCAGAGCTGGCGGTCCTAACCACTGAGCAAAGAATTACTAATGAATTTTCTTCATACTTTTTTTTTGTCCAAACAAAATAAAAAATTTTGCTGATGCGTCGTCATCGTTGAAAAAAACTAGCCTTAGGGAAATTATCCTCTTAACTGTGAATAGTGCTTTATTTAACTTCCCACTTGATAGAACGGCTATTTTTAGCTCTGCAAAAGATATGACTCTGCTGAAGGTTGAGTGGGTGACCAAATGGAAAATCTGTGAGTTGGGAAAGTCATGTGGGATTATCTGGGGGAAGCTCAGGACATGAGGCACATGGAGCAATGCCTTTCTAATGTCAGCAGGGAAGGGCTTGGAAGTTTTGCAAACACGCATGGAGTTTTTAGATCTTAGCCTCTGATGTCCAGAGCTGTGTTTCTATTTTTTTATGCCTCTTCAAACATGTGCCTGCCTCAGAGTACTAGTCACTAGCCCCATGGAGACAGAGAACATGGTGTCAAAGAGAAAGTGGAGTCTAAGCCAAACCTCTGGCTTATAGTTCAACTTAGAAGAGAGATGAATATCATACTGCATAAAAGATTGATGTGTTTTTTTAAAAGTTAAGAGGGGATGATTTCAAACTTCTTGAAAGTTGTAATAATACAAAGAACTCACACGATACCCTTTACTCAAAAAAAATTTTGCCATTTGTCATATTTGCTTAATTCTCTTTCATGTATATATATATGAACACACTCAAATCTATATGTAAATTTTCCTGAGCCATAGGAATAAGCAGAATGCACATATAATATCTCTTTATTCCTTAATAATTTAAAAATGTAGTTTTTAAGAACAAAGATATTCTCTTCAATATACCTACAGTATAGCTATAAAATTCAGAAAATCTAATAGTGATACAAAACTCCCAAACTAATCTAATGTTCATATTGCAGTTTTTATCAGTTGTCCTAATAATGTATTTTTCCTGGTATAATTCCGATCCAGGATCATGTATTTTATTTAGTTATCATGTCTTTTTAGTGGTCTTTAATCTAGAACATGGAGAAGGCAATGGCACCACACTCCAGTACTCTTGCCTGGAAAATCCCATGGACGGAGGAGCCTGGTAGGCTGCAGTCCATGGGGTCGCTAAGAGTCAGACACGACTGAGCGACTTCAATTTCACTTTTCACTTTCATGCATTGAAGAAGGAAATGGCAACCCACTCCAGTGTTCTTGCCTGGAGAATCCCAGGGATGGTGGAGCCTGGTGGGCTGCCGTCTATGGGGTTGCACAGAGTCGGACACGACTGAAGCGACTTAGCAGCAGCAATCTAGAACAATTCCTCAGCCTTTTATAGGATGTCCCTTAACGTGGACTTTTCTGATGTCTCTTCATGTTGTGAAAGAGGTTATTGTGCATTTTTGGCATGAAAAGTAAATAAGTGATGTTGTGTCCTCAGTGTATTACGTCAGAAGGTGCATTTTATTGGTTTGTCTCAATATTCATGATGTTAATTTTTGTCCCTTGTGTACTCAGTGTCTGCCAGTCTTATTCACTGCAAAAGTGATGTTTTCCTTTGTAATATCTGTGGGGAGATACCTTGAGATTATGTATATATCTTGTTCTCTTACTTGCACCCCACAGATTTAGCGTCTATTGATAAGTCTTGCCTGACTCATTTGCAAAATGGTGATTTTTATAATTTCATCATTTCCTATATTTCTTTAAAACATTCTAAGAAAGCATGCCACTTATTTATTATCTATTAGCAATATGGTACATGCTTAATTGCTCAGTCATGTCTGACTCTTTTGTGACCCTTGGAGCTCCTCTGTCCATGGGATTTTTCAGGCAAGAATACTGAAGTGGGTTGTTAATTTAAAAAAATCACCTATTAGCAATGGACACATGATTTTTTAAAATTAATCTTTATTGCTATACAGTTGATTTACAATGTTGTTCTAGTTTCCGCTATACAGCAAAATGAATCAGCAAAATGTATACATACACATTTATCCACTCTTTCTTACATTCTTTTTCCGTGTACGTCATTACAGAGTATTGAGTAGAGTTCCCTGTAGATACAGTAGGTCCTTAGCAGTTATGTATTTTTTGTATAGTAGTGTGTATAGGACACATGATTTCTCATTCAGTGGGTTCATTACAATCATTTTTTTTTATTTTTATTTTTTAAATTTTATTTTATTTTTAAACTTTACAATATTGTATTGGTTTTGCCAAATATCATTTATTTTGATGCTCAAATTTCCTGAGGTTTGGTCTGCAGGAGTCCCATCCAGACAGCTCCTGTATCCTTTTGATCTGCCTCCCATAATTTTATTGAGCAGTTCCTTCTTTTCTGGTACAACAAGATGTTCTAAACTCATCTTTTATCTTCTTTTCTCCAGACTGAAAATCAGCCATGTGTTCAAGGAACTCTTTTGTTTGTTTGTTTTCAGTGAGAACTGGTATTTCAAAATCAAGATCTGAATGCTGGTTGCATGCATTCATTGCTACCAGTGTGTCACTGTTTTAGATCCTTTCGGGTGCCATATAAGAGGTTCAAAACACGTATTTTAGAAATTATGAATTCATAATTATGCCTTCAGTTCTAATCCTGCCTCACAGTGTTCTTCCTTGGCTTCCCAACTGAAATATTTACTTTCAAAATTATTGAAATATTTACTCATTTCCTTAGTTCTGTAATATGCACAAAACAGTTTCAGAATTGCTATATATTTGTACTCTGAAAAATGAACCTATTAAGAGTTCAAGATTTGTAGGGACTTCCCTGGTGGTCCAGTGGTTAAGACTCTGCACGAATTCAGTCCTTGGTTGGAGAACTAAGATCCCACATGCCATGTGGTGTGGCCAAAAGATTAAAAAGATTTCAAGGTTTGTATGTCCTTTTTGTCTTTAAATGCATGTATACAATCAAAGTATTCTCTTCAGGAGTTATGTGGAATAGGTTCTCACTTTCTCCTCCTCCCTTCACCCCGTAATTTTTATTCATTTGAAATACTGTTGAATCCGTTTGCTTCTCTTTGAATTGAGGTTTTCCTCTCATGTTGATTTAATTTTCTGAATACATAAAATGATTTCAAAAGTCAAAACTATAATAAAAGTTATATTTATAAATGTCATTCCTTCCCTGACTCCCATTACTCATTTCCCCCACTCCTTAAAGTAATCAATTTCATTAATTTCTGGCTCACTCTTCCAGTGTGATTTGCCAAGATAAGCAGAAAAAGTGGAATGTTCCAAGAGTTTGCATGTCATCCTTGTTCAGGGGCTATTCTAATCTCTGTGTGGTTCCAATTTTAGTGTATGTGCTGCTGAAATGAGTACTTATATGCTTTTAGCAGTGGTTGGAAGTCAGAGTAGGTTGATGTAAGGGGATTCAGACAAGGGTAAGGAGGCAGGAGTCCCTGATTAAGAAGGCAGAGCAGTGTGGCCCACAGGACCATGGGCTTTAGAATCAAGCCTGTTTTCACTCTTGTTTCCATTTATTTACATGCTGGGTGACACCTTAGACAAATCATTGTATGCCTTCTTTCCAATAGCAATATTAGCACCTACTTTATATGATTATTTGGGTATAAACTAATGATATATCTGCAATGTTTGAGAGTACCTATAATTGATAGCTAATATCTTAATAACAGCAAATCATCATATAATTAGGAGATGAGACTGATGGCAGAGAGATGTATTTAATAGTACTGCATGGTGCTCACACTAGAGGGGTTGGATAAGAGGGGTGGGAGGGAGGTCTAAGAGGGAGGGGTATATGTATACTGATGGCTGATTCATGTTCTTGTATGGCAGAAATCGATACAACATTGTAAAGCAATTGTCCTCCAATTAAAAACAAATTGAAAAAAAAATAGTACTGCATGCTGCTGCTGCTGCTAAGTCGCTTCAGTTGTGTCCGACTCTGTGCGACTCCATAGGCAGCAGCCCACCAGGCTCCCCCATCCCTGGGATTCTCCAGGCAAGAACACTGGAGTGGGTTGCCATTTCCTCTCCAACGCATGAAAGTGAAAAGTGAAAGTGAAGTCGCTCAGTCATGTCCGACTCTAAGCGACCCCATGGACTGCAGCCTACCAGGCTCCTCCGTCCATGGGATTTTCCAGGCATGGTTCTCCTAAATGAGCCTCTTCAGGTGGAGAGACAGCAGACTTACATATTTGTAACTTTTGTAGCCAAATGTTAACATTTCCCAGGAAAAAGTGTATAAATAACTTAATCAGAAAAATCATAGTATATTTACAACTAACTTTGCAAATTCCTAAAATAGTGTAATACTAGAGTTGGGGTACATTTTCTATAAAGGGTCAGATAGTGAATATTTTAGGCTTTTTTAAAATTTAGGGTCATACAGTCTTTGTTGCAACTACTCAACTTGACATTGTAGCACAAAAGTTATATACAATACTTAATAAATATAGATGTCTTCCAGTGAAACCTCATTTATGAACACTCTAATTCAAATTTTGTATAATTTTTGCATGTCATAGATATTATTTTATTTTTTCCTGACCACCAAAAAAGGTAAAACCATTTATAACTCATCAGTTGTATAAAAGCAAGTTGTAGACCATACCCAATGTGTGAACCATTGTTTGCTGATTCCTAGTTTAAGTGAAGAAAATACTTTTAGATTCAAAATAAAGATAAGGCCTTTACCATGCAATTAAGACATGAAAATCTAACTGACTTTGAATTAAAGTAACTTATAAATAACCACAGAATGGTCATTTTCAGAATGTCTTCATATAGAAATCTTCATGATTTGAGGTACTTTTACTTTATTAGAACTAAATCACATTTTAGCAAGATCCTCTAAGAAATATGGTATTCATTTATTTCTAACATTTTGATTGTTTAACCATCCAGAACTAATAATTAGTAAGGTTGGACATGTACAAGGTCAAGAGGTGTGCGGGGTTCTGGGATGGGAGCTAGGATCTCTGAGAAGAGGTATGTACAGTGAGAGTATAAGTGGTGAGAAGTGGTGATCTGAGAAAAGAGGTAACATTGAGATCTGGAGGCCTTGCTTGATACAGATGAAGAACAGCTTAGTAGAGGTAAGAAAAAGTAAAGTAGGAGGGTGGGAGTTGTTAAAGAATCAGAGTTCAAAGATGATAGTTCATTTTTTTCTAGCTTTATTGAGGTATAGTGGAAAGTGGAGTCGCTCAGTCGTGTCCGACTCTTTGCCACCCCATGGACTGTAGCCTACCACGCTACTCCATCCATGGGATTTTCCAGGCAATAGTCCTGGAGTGGGCTGCCATTTGCTTCTCCAGGGATCTTCCCGACCCAGGGATTGAACCCGGGTCTTCCTCATTGTAGGCAGACGCTTTACCATCTGAGCCACCAGGGAAGAACACCATGTAAATTTAAGGTGTACAGTGTGCTGATTTGATACACTTATGTGTATTAAAATGACTATCAAGGTGATAGGATACATAAGCTGGGATAACTACAAACTCAAACTCTAATCCTGAGGTCAGAAGACTTTGGATTCTTCATCTGACTTTTCTTTCTTTCTTAACCAGCCATGTGGTCTTGAGTTAGTTAGATCTGGGTTGATTGGGAGTGTTTTGAGGAAAGAGCATGATGTCTTATAATTATACTACCTCTGTTTGAAACCCAGTTTGCTTGCTTATGAGCTATGCTTCTTTGATTAAGCAGTGTCATTGTTGTGCTTTGAGGTCCTCATTCACTAATGGAATATTAAACATTCCCTCCCAGGCTTATTAGGACTAAATGAAATAACTATGTACAATTTTTATTTGAATGTTTATTATTATGAACAAGGTTTGAGGTCAGTATTTGGAGGGTCAGTAGCAGAGACTCAAAGTTGCTGACCATGAGGGCAAGATTAGCTCAGACAACCTTGAATGAACGCTTGCGACTTTGAGGATGGTAGAGTGCCATCCTAGAGTTCTGATATTTGATGAGAAGATAGAGTTTTGTAATTATATGGGATGAATTTATAGAAGTTAATATAATAATGATCTGAAATATTTGGGAACTTCTAAGTTTAATAATATTGTAAATCTTATCTTCTAAAAAATATTTAAAGTTGTCTTTACATTTTGTAGCATCAAACTCTAAAGCCTGATGACAGAAAGTTCCAAGTGTTATAGAGAATGATATTAAGTGACTCAGCAAATATAAATATAGAATTAATACCTCTTTTTTTCTCCAAAGTCCTTTGTGCCTGAGCAGCACTTTTAGCAATATTTTTAACCCATATCAAGTTATGGTATGATTATTAAAGTATAATAGATTACAGAAGCTTGTCTCAGTTGCTACCTCATTCTTTATTCTATACTTAGGAAGTTGGGGTTCAGGTAACCCACATAATATAGCATCAGTGTCTCCCACTTTGCTTCTACATATGATTCACCTTATGATACCCTTCTCCAAGTTTCTTATGTTGGTTTTCCTCTCTCTTTATCCCAGATTCTTATCTGCTGGCTCTGATGATTACCTATGCTTTTTCTCTTGCTCACCTGGATTCTCACCTTGCTGCCTGCTGACTTCTGGTAATTGTCTTTCCACTCTCTGGACACTGATCTGGCTACCTGTGGCTACTCATAGGCTCTGGTTACCCTATATTCTGTTACTCTGCCCTTCATTTACTGGTTTGATTCATAGTTGTCTTTAAAATCTTTCAGTTTTATATAATGCTTATTTTATAAATAAAATGACAACAGTAAGTCTTAAAAATGAAAAATATGTGGAGCTGAAATTTGTATAATGTAGGTCATCAAAGGAAAAATAGGTTCAAGATGTATCAAGAAATAAATTAGAATAAAAATTAAGAATGAGTTATAGATTTTCACATTCTCCAATGACTTAAAAATGATGAGATGACAAAATATTAATTTTTTTCTTTGTTTCTTAAGCTCTAGTCTTTTGTTTAATTTCACTTATGTTTCTATGACAGTTTAGAAACTCCAATTGTACTGAGTGGTATCATGTGTTGTGGTTACCCTTGTTTGTTTCTGTAGCTTGTAAGTTGAATATGGATTTACTAAAGAAAATATTGTCAGATTATGAAATTTCAAGGTTTTTTGCTTTATAATTACTTGTAATGATAATAATTTCCACTTGAATTGGCATTATTGTATCATTTGCATAAAGCATTTTAACAGTTATTACAGTGAACATAGCCATGTTCTTGAAATTGGGTGATAAAAGAGAAACCTACTATAGGATTTGGTATATTGTAATGAAGTTTAAAAATTAAAAATGACTAGCCTTCCTAGGTTAGTCTTCTACAACTTGTTTTTTCTTGTGACAATATTATGGAGATGCTAGGGTACATGGGATCAGTTTTTCTCTTAACTCTTGGACACAAGGATCAATCCTCTACTGACTCAGAAGATGTTGTTATTCTACCTGATAAAAATGCAGGATACACACAGATCTATTACACAATAACAGCTGCTGCTGCTAAGTCGATTCAGTCGTGTCCGACTCTGTGCGACCCCAGAGACGGAAGCCCACCAGGCTCCCCCATCCCTGGGATTCTCCAGGCAAGAGTACTGGAGTGGGGTGCCATTGCCTTCTCCAACACAATAACAGCAGCCCCTAATAATTCTATTGGGTCATTCTCAAAAAGGATTTGTGATGCCCAGGGCAGATTGTGGCCTGCATTTTGCCGTGTTCTTCAATGCTGTTGAAGAGTTTATATATCTTCTGCTGGGTTGTTACCTGTGTAGAGTTTTGTGGAAGTTCTTGTCCCTAAACTTCTTTCAGAAATTATTAGTATTATCTTAGGGAGTCTTACGGAGAACGCAGTGGCACCCCACTCCAGTACTTTTGCCTGGAAAACCCCATGGACGGAGGAGCCTGGTAGGCTTCAGTCCATGGGGTCTCTGGGAGTTGGACACGACTGAGCGACTTCACTTTCACTTTTCACTCTCATGCACTGGAGAAGGAAATGGCAACCCACTCCAGTGTTCTTGCCTGGAGAATCCCAGGGACAGGGGAGCCTGGTGGGCTGCCGTCTATGGGGTCGCACAGAGTTGGACACGACTGAAGCGACTTAGCAGCAGCAGCAGCAGGGAGTCTTACATCTCATTTTGAAAGTCTGGACTATTGATGTATTGTTTTCATACCTGTGATAGGAGGGAATGGTAACCTGCTTCAGTATTCTTGCCTGCCTGGTGGGCTACAGTCCACAGGGTCACGAAGAGTCAACAGGACTGAGGTGGCTTAGCACACACGCACATACCTGTGATAGAGTTGCTGCTGCTGCTTCTGAGTCGCTTCAGTCGTGTCCGACTCTGTGCGACCCCATAGACGGCAGCCCACCAGGCTCCCTGTCCCTGGGATTCTCCAGGCAAGAACACTGGAGTGGGTTGCCATTTCCTTCTCCAATGCATGAAAGTGCAAAGTGAAAGTGAAGTTGCTCAGTCGTGCCCGACTCTTATCAACCTCATGGACTGCAGCCCACCAGGCTCCTCCATCCATGGGATTTTCCAAGCAAGAGTACTGGAGTGGGGTGCCATTGCCTTCTCCGATTATAGAGTTA
>NW_011494954.1:4263949-4271030 GCF_000754665.1 Bison bison bison | reverse complement strand
TCACTGTGACTGGGGGGAGGGGAGAATGTGTGGAATTGCAATATATTACTTTGGCTTTAAGTGACTGGAATCCACTTGCTCTGGCTTAGGCATAATGGAGGGGGGTTTTACTGTTGATTAAATCAATAAAAGGGTAGCAACAACTAAGTTGCCAGGAAAGCACAGATGCTAATGAACTTCAGGAATAACTGAACAAGTACCTAGAACATAGTGACATAAATAATTCTTCTCCAATGCATGAAAGTGCAAAGTGAAAGTGAAGTTGCTCAGTCGTGCCCGACTCTTATCAACCTCATGGACTGCAGCCCACCAGGCTCCTCCATCCATGGGATTTTCCAAGCAAGAGTACTGGAGTGGGGTGCCATTGCCTTCTCCGATTATAGAGTTAGGAAATACCAATTTGACATTTCTACTTGGGTCCTAAGTTCTCATCACCTGAAATATATAAATAAAAAGTGATATGTAAATGAAAATCCTTCTCATTGGCTCCCCGGTGGTGACTACACCTATCTACTACATATCAATTTTCTTGGTTAAGGTTGTACTAATTCTTGTCTTGGCTTTGTAACTAGGGTTTAAAGAATGTAGTCAATAGAAAAAGCTCAAGCTTTATTCTGATGTAATGTACCTTAGTGATTGAGCAACAACAATAACAATGGGTCTCATGTTGAAATGATTCAACAACAATTTTCGGTAGGTATTGTGCTAGGCACAGGGCGTGCGCTGGTGAATAAGAGCATCTCTATCCCCAAGGATATTACAGTTCAGTAGTGGAGTTTGTTGTTGTTTAGTTGCTAAGCCATGTCCAACTCTTTTACCAGCCTGTGGACTGTAACCCTTCAAGCTCCTTTGTCCATGGAAAAGTGGAGGCTGACAAGAAAATGGAAAGTTGCACTGTGGTCTGTTGAACTTGGCAAGTTGCTTGATCTTCCTGATCTAAGACATGAGACTCTCATAAAGGTTGTTAAATGAGATCGTGACTGTAAAGTGCTTAGCTTCGAGCTCAGCACATGTAGCAGAAAGTACTACAGAGGCATGAGATTAGGCACCTTGCCTAATCTTGGAGGAATGGGCTGGCAGTTGTCAGGAAAAGCTGCTCAGGGGAGATGGTGACCTGATGGAGCTGAATTCTGAATGATAAAAAAGAATGTTTGGGAGCAGGATGCTTATCTTTGTTGTTTGGTCTTCTCTGTCTTTAACTGAACATTAAGCTGCATGGATGGGTTTTTGTCAATATATTATACATAATGTCTTAAGAGCTTGAAAAGTAGTGTTGCATGTTGCTATTTTTTTTTCTTATTACCCTTAATTTTCTTTCAGAGAATTAAAGATGACAGCATAATTGATTCAGTTAAAACAATCTGTGTGGGGGATCACATTGAAGCCATCAATGGAGAAAATATCGTTGGGTGGCGTCACTTTGATGTTGCTAAGAAGTTAAAGGAACTAAAAAAAGAGGAACTCTTTACCTTGACATTAATAGAACCTAAGAAGGCCTTCGGTAAGTCATTTTAGCTTATCTTTCTCAGGGAACTGAGTACTGTGATATGGTGTCATGTGCTTTTGAATATCAGTTAAGAACATAGGAAATGATAGACAACTCTACTTATAAGGAAAACAAACATAAAAGGAGAAAAAAAATGCTTAGAAGAACATTTTCTTAAAAGGGCATTTGGAGTTATGAAGTCTAATGTCTAGTGACTATGAATTTGTTCCAAGCTCGAAGAACAGCACACTGCATTGATTCATCTTGCTGAGCAGGGAGATGTTTGACTGAGCTCTCTAAACAGTAGTAACTGTCATTCAAGGACCTCAGTAGCAGAAACTGTAGTTACACATAGAATTGGTATTTAAAGTAGCTATCTAGTCTATTTTAAATACTTCCTTCAATACTTTTCCTCCACTGGCATTTTGAACTTGGCAGCATGGAATGGTAGGGAACTGCTTCTGCTTTGGTGTGGCATCTGTACTCGCTTGGTTTTAGCCATGGCAGCTGTGTTCCAACTGTTGTTCAAACCCCCAGGGCCATCTCATCTACAGGAAAATGTGCCAGCCTCTCTCTCTCACTACCCTTAATCACAGCACTATTTTAATGAGCCAAATGATGGCCTAGTGTTCATCAGTGTTAAAATATCTTCAGCAGAATCATCCTAGGCCTGCCCTTACTCATCCGTGACTCCACCTACCTTATGTTCTTTCGTCTATCGCACAACATAAAGATTCCTTATAGTTTGTTTCCAGTGTCTGTTTTCTCAGGGCAGTTAATGACAGTGATGGGAGAATGTGGCAGGTCTGGGCAATTATATTTCCCCACCCTTAACAAGTAAGGGGCAGATCCTAGCCATATGAAATTGAAAAAATTTCTCTGGCTTCCAAGTGGTTCTGTGCCATGTAATAGAAATGTGGTGTAGGTGGCATTGCTTGTGGGAGACAGAGTTCCAAGAAGATGTCAGAAAAGGATGTCTTATGCCCTTGCTGCTCCGGGAGAGGCCGTTCTAGGAACTACTGCTGCAGATACCATGATTCTAGATGGTGTATTATAGCATCTGAGCTCACTTACCACAGAGGAAGGTGGGCCAGCACTCAGATTTCCATCTAGCAGCTCCTTCTTTTTCCTTTTTTTCACTTAAAAAAACCTTTTATTTTGTATTGGAGTATAGCCAATTAACAATGTTGTGATAGTTTCAGGTGGACAGCAATGGGACTCAGCCACACATATACATGTATGCATTCTCCCCCAAACTCCTCTCCCACCTGGGCTGCCACATAACATTGAGCAGAGTTCTCTGTGCTGTACAGTAGGCCCTTGATGGCTATCCAGTTTAAATATAGCACTGTGTACATGTCGATCCCAAACTCCCTAACTATTTCTCCCCCCACTCCTTTCCCCTGACAATGATAACTTTGTTCTGTAAGTCTGTTTTTGTTTGGCAAATAACTTTATTTGTATAATTTCTTTTTAGATTCCACATATAAGGGATGTCATATGATATTTCTCTTTCTTGGACTTACTCCACTCAGTGTGACAATTTCTAGGTCCATCCATGTTGTTGAAAATGACATTATTTCATTCTTTTTAATGGTTGGGTAATATTTCATTGTATATATGTACCACATCTTCTTTATTCATTCCTCTGTCGATGGACATTTAGGTTGCTTCCATGTCTTGGCTATTGTAAACAACGTTAGCAGCTCCTTTTGAAATGGCTTTGTTTAGTAACCAGCTTCCCAGACATCATAGCATATAGAATGATAGGACGTAGGCAGTTTGAGATAAATAGTATTTGATTTAGGTTCTTTGTAAATCTAAGTTTTTCTCTTAGAACAATTCAAGTAATATAGTTTCTTTCTATATTTATCTCTACCACAATCTATTTTCCAGAGTTAATCTCTTCCTATTTTTCCTTGTCTGCATATAAATTTTGTGGTCCCTGTGTTTTTTTGTAGAGAGTTGCTGATACACCTTAAGTTGGATGTTAGGTTGATAATAGTCTTGGATGTTACACAGAGGTCATTGTATTTAGCTATTCCTGCTCTATGATTTGGAGAAGGCAATGGCACCCCACTCCAGTACTCTTGCCTGGAAAATCCCATGGACGGAGGAGCCTGGTAGGCTGCAGTCCATGGGGTCGCTAAGAGTCAGATATGACTGAGCGACTTCACTTTCACTTTTCACTTTCATGCATTGGAGAAGGAAATGGCAACCCACTCCAGTGTTCTTGCCTGGAGAATCCCAGGGATGGTGGAGCCTGGTGGGCTGCCGTCTATGGGGTCGCACAGAGTCAGACACGACTGAAGCGACTTAGCAGCAGCAGCAGCAGCAGCTCCATGATTAGAGTTTTCCTTCAATATTTGAGACACATGTGTAGATAGTTGGTGTACTTCACTGCCTTACATGCCTGCAGTGGCTGAACCTGGTCTTTGCTTCATGTGAATTCCATGGACAAATTTGAAAAGGACAATGAATAGGTTTTTCCTAATGAGGTTACGTTATTTTGGCAGCTCACATTCTGGTGATAAAGGTTAAGGTACCTAGAGATTGATTTGGGAGCAGTAACAAGTTTTTGTTTTCCAAGATTTCAAAGGCAGCTTCACTCAATTTAACCCAAATTATACCTGCTGGTCTATATGCATTTTCCACTCTGTTGATTGATCTTTGCCTCTGGGCTCTAGCCTGGGGTCTTTTAGAATAGGACTGGTTTCTCTGCCTAGCTTTGAGCCCTTAATTTTGGTGCCTTTCTTTTTTGCCTCTTGGATAAAAGCAATTCATTTGTTTCTCATCCTGTGACCTTTTTCCAGCACTTAGCTTTTCGCTGGGAAGGCAGTATACATCAGGAGGTTCATGGGGGACCAGTCTTGGCCCCATTTTCTCCATCCCAATCTTATCTTTTGCTATGTTTCCTTCCCGCCTGTGTTTTTCTAGCATTTTCATTGATGAATTGATTCAGATGTAAAGTTCTTCATGATTATCTGACTCTCTGTCATCTTGGATTGCTACCAGGAGAAAGGGCCAGTCTAGGTAAGGCAGAATTTTATAGCTTCAGCCAAGATGACCTAAGTCATTTCTGGGACTTTACCAAAAGCTGTCAGAAATAGCCACACACTCCAGTGTCTTGACGTTTTCCTACCAACTTCCCAACAATTTAGCTGGGGAAGGCATGTGGACTGTGTCCCAAAATACGGGAGGGAATAATGTAGTTGGCAGCGATGTGCTTACACAGCAGATACAATGAGCTGCTGATGAGAAACTCCTTGCTGCCCACTCTATTTCTATATTTTACATTCACCACTACCAACACCCAACTTCTGGGGTCCATATATGTGTCCAGATTCTTTGAGAGCTACACAATAAGCACTTTCTAACGTTAGGAAATGTCAGTTTTTGGAGAGACTATCAGTTTGGTCTCAGAAACAAAGACAGTTCAATCAAGTCTTGGAAAGGTAGGAACCAAGCCTGTTTCAGGGATGTATGAACCAGGAACCCTTCATGCTGCTGCTGCTGCTAAGTCACTTCCAATGCATGTATCTTTAGGTTACTCCAATTAGGATTCAAATTCCTTGGAGGGGCAGTTTATTAGGTCATATTTCCATCTTGATAGCAGAGAAGGCAGGCTACTTAACTGACAGGTGAACAGTGAAGGGGAGGAACTTTCTTTTTGGGTAGGAAAAGGCAGATTTCCATGCCTTTAAACCATTTCTTTGGAGAAGGCAGTGGCAACCCACTCCAGTACTCTTGCCTGGAAAATCCCAGGGACAGGGGAGCCTGGTGGGCTGCCGTCTATGGGGTCACACAGAGTCGGGCATGACTGAAGTGACTTAGCAGCAAACCATTTCTTTAAGCTGTTACACGTCTTTTAGGTAAAGAAGTGTTTGTTTTCTTTTGACTTTGATTCTAGCCATGCATGATGCTATCAGTCTGAGCATATCAGAATGAGTCTGGAGAGAAAGAGAATATTGTCAACTGGCTTTAGGTGTCCAATCTTAAGGATTTTATTATTCCACTAAGTGTTGGGTTCTGTATAAATGGCTCTTTAGTACAGGGCCATCTGGAGACCATGACAATATCAAGCTCTCTTTCAGGGAAGGGCTAAAACTCTTCTTGATGCTGGCCACCAAACTTGGAAGGGGCTTCACTCCATAGATTTGGACTGCACTCCTGGAAGACCCTTCATTTATATATTCCACAAATAATTTGAAAATCGGCTGTGTTCCAGGTACTCTGCTAGACATGGCAGATATTAAGAAAGAAGACTTAATGTATAGCTCCTGCCTTTTGAGGCACTCACAGTCTAGGAGGCTGTCATGGACTGAATCATGTCCCCCTAATATTTGTATGTTGAAGTCCTAGTCTCCAGTACCTCAGAATGTGATTATATTTGGAGATAGGATCTCTAGTGAGGTGACTAAGTTAAAATGAGGTCATCAGAGTGGCTCCTGGTGCAATATGACTGGTGTATTTATAAGAAGAGGAAATTTGGACATGGAGGCACATAGAGGGAGAATACCATGTGAACATAAAGACAGCCAAATGCAAACCAAGGAGATAGACCTCAGAAGAAAGTGACCCTGGCAACAGACTTCTAGCTTCCATAACTGTAAGAAAACAAGCTTTTGTTGTTTAAGTTATGTGGTTCTTCATTGTGATAGTGCTGGGAAATTGAGGCAGAGGCCAATAAGCAAAAAAAAAAAAAAAAAAAGAAAGAAAGAAAATATAGTGCAAGTTCTTTTACTATGGCAGTAGATCTTGGACTTCCTGACAATATAGAAAGTATAGGTAAGGTATCTTAGCAGTTCTTTGGCCCTGGGCAGATGGTAAGAACATACTGATATGTTTTCATTTAACAAATAATTGAGTAATTAGCGTACAATGGTCTTAGGGTACAAGTTTGCTGGGGTAATAGTCATTGTTTATTGAGAGCCTCCTGTGTGTTCCATTACCACACTACATAATTGGTATATCCATAAATAAGACCAGTTCTTGCCTTCAAGAAACTCATATTTAGTGGGAAGAGATAGATACAAAAAATTTCAATAAAGGATGTTAGAAGTGATAGAAGGTACTGGAGGTCTTAAAGATGGGATATATCAAACCAACCAAGGAGTTTAGAAAAAGCTTCCTGGAGAAGGAATTTGAGCTGAATCTTAAGAGGCTGACTCAGAGAACAAATTAGACAAGGTTGTCCTAGGATGTAGGACTAGAATAAGCAATGTGCAGAATCACAGAGCAGTGTTGTGTATCTCAGAATATGATGTCTTGGGGGTGTGATTAGAATAGAGGTTCTAGTGGTGGTGTGGCAAGAGAAGCAGCTCAAGAGTCACTGTGACCAAATTATCAAGGGCCTTATGTATGCAGCTAAAGAGTGGACAGTGGAGAACCACTGGGGGGTTAGGCAGTGGAGAACCTTAATGAGACTTGGATTTTAGATAGGTATTTTGGAGACGTGTCAGAAGCTAGGGCATGATTTAGAGGTCAGGAAATCAATAAAGACTGTTGTATTGAGAAGAAGAAAGATGAAATCCTGAATAAAGGCAGTACCAGTAGGTATGGAGATAAGAAATGGTTCCTTGGAACAGACAGTAG
>NW_011494954.1:4262218-4263789 GCF_000754665.1 Bison bison bison | reverse complement strand
TGCTTATTTTTTTTTTTTTTAATTTGGAAGGTTGATTGTCAAACATTTACCTGCATACCACTGAATATTTGTTTGCGCCAGGTCATAGTTGAAGAATGCAGGATCTTCCATCTTCACTGTGGTAGTGGGATCTTTAGTTGTAGCATGTGGGGTCTAGTTCCCTGACCAGGGATCGAACCCAGGGCCCCTGCATGGGATCACCAACCACCACTGAATATTAAGAACGTAGACTTGGTAACCCATTGGATGTAAAGATATAGGAAAAGAAATCACAAATTGTGACTCACAGATTTGTGGATTGTGTGTTGCCATTCTTTGAGAGGAGGAAAACTGGAAAAGAAAGATTTAGGTGAGGAGACAGGGAAAAGAGATTGTACTTACAGTGCAATTTTGAGTCTTAAGAGTTTGAAATCTGTGGGGCAATTCAGCTGGCTATCTGTAAGAGGTAGGTGAGCATTTAGAATTGGGACCTACAGAATGGGATTTCTGAGTACTTTGAAGCCATGGAAATAAAATCCAGTTACTCAGAGTAATAAGAGAAAAATGACAAGACCAGAGCTGTGGGGGAACCCTGCATTTAAGGACTAGAAAGAATAGTCAGCACAGTGAGGAATGGCTGGACATGGAGAAGCCAGTGTCTGGCTGGCCTTTACCCAAGCACTCAGGAGCAAGTCACTTGTCTCAAGAACAGATGTGCCATTGCAGTTTTCCTAACTTGGCTGTGGGGCTCTGAGGGAGGAATAATGGCTATTATTATAAAACATACCCTCAGAATCACCTCTGCTGGTTTAAATCACTGTTTTCAGCTAGTAGGTCTCAACCAGTGTGTTGAGAACACAAAATAGAACAGAATTGGAAATTTCATAGTGCTTTGTGCCTAGTAAGGGTAAGTGTTTTGGTTTCAATGTTTTCATATATGCATATATGTGTATTTCAGTTAGGTATGTATTTATGGGTCATGATATAATGTATATGGGCTTCCCTGGTGGCTCAACTGGTAAAGAATTTGCCTGCAGTGCAGGAGTCCCCAGTTTGATCCCTGGGTTGGGAAGATCTCCCAGGGAGGGGATAGGCTACCCACTCCAGTATTCTTGGGCTTCCCTGGTGACTTAGACCGTAAAGAATCCGCCTGCAATGCAGGAGACCTGGGTTCAGTCCCTGGGTTGAGACGATCCCCTGGAGGAGGGCATAGCAACCCACACCAGTGTTCTTTCCTGGAGAATTCCCATGGACGGAGGAGCCTGAGGGGCTACAGTCCATGAGGTTGCAAAGAGTCAGACACGACTGAGCGACTAAGTGTGCGCGCGCGCACACACACACACACACACACACACACACACACACTATATATATATATATATATATATATATATTTCTCACTTTGTATCACAGTAGCAACTGGTTTAAATGACTTCCTTGTTAAAACCTTGTGATTTAATGGGAAATCTTATTCATACCTAACATGGTTTCTCCTGGTCAGCTGCTTTCAGATCCAAATTTTCCTCCTTCTAGCTAGGAGTTGATGGCAGCCTTCCCAGTCCTTATCAAGTATCGGCTGGAATGCCTCTAGT
>NW_011494954.1:4258689-4262118 GCF_000754665.1 Bison bison bison | reverse complement strand
TTTTTTTTTTTTTTTTTTTAGGGCATGGCTCACTTCCTTTCCTCTTTTGCTAGTGAAAAGGAACATGTCTCCACAATGAGCTCAACCCTCCAGAGTCTGCCCTATAAACCTAAGTTTCCCAAGGCTATGAAAATTCATTCTTCCATTTAACTGGCTTTAGGATCAGACTTGCTCAACTAGTTTATTTTCCTATGAGGTCTTTAGTAAATATTATGAGACTTTGATTCAGTTTTATTTAGATGAGTCTCCACTTCACTTATCCTGGAGAATTTCTTTACTTTGTTATTGTTGCCCTTTATGGAAAGAGGTTTGTGGAAGGAGGTCTGAAATATTTCTGTGAAGTGTTTTGAAAACCAAAAAGGGAGTTGAAAGAATGTGTGCCTCCTAAAGCATTGATAGTCTTTGTTTTGAGGTTAGATTTTGTTACAGATCTCTGGGCTCTGTCTTCTTTTAGAGACCTCATTTCTGTGCTGTGTGCCCATCAGAATAGGATGTTCAGTATGTGAAGTACGTCCGAGTCCTTTGAGTCATTCACAGCTGGAAAACTCGGACCTCATCTTTGTGATTCAGCCTAACGGATGTGTTCATTTTCAAGGACTAAGTCTATTTGCTATTAAGGGAAACTCTATGACTTTTTAGATAGACACTTCAAACACTTAAAAAATAATTTCTATTATTCATGGTATTTTGAGTGAACATTATTCAAGCAACAGTGCTTTTGGTACTTTTATATGTACTAAGGAATATGTTACTAAAGGGACACCAAAGTGTAAGTAGTTAAATCCATAGACTCTGCCACATCTGGGCTGTGTGTTAATATGATATTGGATGAATTAATCTTTCTGTGTTTTGGTTTCCTTCCACAAAAATAAAGATCATAGCATCAACAACATTGGGCTGTTGTGAGGATTAAATGACTAAACACATGAAAATAATCGTAGAATAATCCCTGCTGCATAGAAGTGTTTGGTAAAAGTTAGCTGCTAGTATTACTGTTATCTTGAAGGTATAGCCCTTTCTTTAAGGAGTAATTTTATTTTATTTTGAAAACTATTTATTTATTTGGCCGCTCCAGCTCTTAGTTGCAGCATGTGGGATCTTTGATCTTTGTTGCAATATGTGGGATATTTAGTTGCAGCCTGGGGGATCTAGTTCCCTGACCAGAGATTGAATCTGTGCCCCCTGCATGGGGGGTATGGAGTCTTAACCGCTGGACTGCCAGGGAAGTAAAGAGTAATTTTAGCAACAAAATGAGCCCACATGAAGCAAGGAAAGCAAAGTGGGTGAGTTGGTGATTAGCAAGTGTTTGTTGAGAGCTCTGGCCCTCTTCTGTATCCTGGAAGGACAGATGGTAAATCACATCTCATATCAAATAATGAAATATATCAGTATGTCATTGTCATAGCTGCCATTCACTTTCCTAAGTACTTTCTAAATTGGAAATAATTTAATCCTTACAACCATTCTAAAAGTTTAGGCAATCTGTCCAAGGTTTTAGAGCTGGCTAGTGAGGGAGGGAGGTAGGCTTCTAACCCTGCAATGAGCCTCCAGAGCCAGCTTCCTAACACTTATTATGGATGAGTCAGCATGTTTTTATTCTCCTCAAGGAGCTTGCAACTTACATAAAGAGGCAAGTACATTAACACTCAAGTAGTTCTACCAATAGCAGTCATAGTTACCATTTGCAGCAATATGGTATAAAGAATAAGAGCGTAGATTCTGAGCCAGACTGCTTGGGTTGAATTCCTGTCTCTGCTGCTTACTTCTTATGTGATCTTGGACTACTTACTTATTCCCTTCTATGTCTGTTTGAAGTGAAGTGAAAGTGTTAGTCACTCAGTATTGTCCAACTCTTTGTGACCTGCCAGGCTCCTCTGTCCATAGAACTTTCCAGGCAAGAATACTAAGTGGGTTGCCATTTCCTTCACCAGGGGATTTTCCCGACTCAGTGATTGAATACGAGTCTTCTGCATTGCCTATGGGTTCTTTTCCCCTGAGCCACTGCGGAAGCCCCATGTCTGTTTACTTATCCATAAAGTGTCGTGGGGGTTGAATGAGTTCATATATGTAAATCACACACAATAATGCTTGACACATAGTGCTACATAAATGTAAGTCATTGCTACTAGGATTTCTACTATTCTGGCTTGACTTAATCCTTGTGTTGTTCCTATGAGGATTTTCCTGATAAGTAAACTGAGGTTTTGGGCAGTTTTATACCTCCTGGAGGTCATTTAGTGCAAGTATAGTACTCCATTCTTGTTTACTCCTGAGGCTTCTGTTCTTAACATTCTGTGTTACTGTCTGTTTGACAGTGGTGGTAATGGTGGTGGTTTAGTTGCTAAGTTGTGTTCAACATTTGCCACTCCAGGGACTGTAGCCCACTAGGCTTCTCTATCCATGGGATTTCCCAGGCAAGAATATTGGAATGGGTTGCCATTTCATTCTCCAGGGAATCTTCTCAACCCAGGGACTGAACCTGAGTCTCCTGCGTTGCAGTTGGATCCTTGACTGACTGAGCCACCAGAATAGCCCCTTTCTTAGAATATAATGCAAACCATATGATCTATATGCTGTAATACAGACTTAAACAAAGCATAGTTCAGCTGAGAGCTGATATTCCATGGTTGGGAATGGTCTTGAGGCTGAGAGTGAGGGAGGCTAGAAGATGTGGTAAGATTGGGAAGGCATTTCCCCAACAAATAAGCCATGGGACAGATAGCTTTAGCATGTCCCAACAGTATCGAAGACCAGTGTCCCAGTTGAGTTCAGTAGCTTAGGTGTGTCTGATTCTTTGTGACTCCATGGACTGCAGCGCACCAGGCTTGCCTGTCCATCACCAACTCCTGTAGCTTACTCAAACTCATGTCCATTGAGTCGGTGATGCCATCCAGTCATCTCATCCGCTGTCATCCCCTTTTCCTCCCCACCTTCAATCTTTCCCAGCACCAGGGTCTTTTCCAGTGAGTCAGTTCTTCACATCAGATGGCCAAAGTATTGGAGTTTCAGCTTCAGCATCAGTCCTTCCAATGAATATTTAGGACTAATTTCCTTTAGGATGAACTGGTTGGATCTCCTTGCAGTCCAAGGAACTCTGAAGAGTCTTCTCCAACACCACAGTTCAAAAGCATCAATTCTTTGTCACTCAGCTTTCTTTATAGTCCAATTCACACATCCATACATGACCACTGGAAAAACCTTTGACTAGACGGACCTTTGTTGGTAAAGTAATGTCTCTGCTTTTTAATATACTATCTAGGTTGGTCATAATTTTTCTTCCAAGGAGCAAACATCTTTTAATTTTGTGGCTGAAGTCACCATCTGCAGTGATTTTGGAGCCCCCAAAAATAAAGTCTGTCACTGTTTCCATTGTTTCCCTATCTATTTGCCATGAAGTGATGGGACCGGATGCCGTGATCTTAGTTTTCT
>NW_011494954.1:4254777-4258480 GCF_000754665.1 Bison bison bison | reverse complement strand
CAGCGTTTCTCATGATGTACTCTGCATATAAGTTAAATAAGCAAGGTGACAATATACAGCCTTGATGTACTCCTTTCTCAATTTGGAAACAGTCTGTTGTTCCATGTCCAGTTCTAACTGTTGCTTCTTGACCTGTATACAGATTTCTCCGGAGGCAGGTAAGGTGGTCTGGTATTCCCATCTGTTTAAGAATTTCCCACAGTTTGTTGTGATCCACACAGTCAAAGGCTTTGGCATAATCAATAAAGCAGAAGTAGATGTTTTTCTGGAACTCTCTTGCTTTTTTGATGATCCAACGGATGTTGGCAATTTGATCTCTGGTTCCTCTGCCTTTTCAAAATCCAGCTTGAACATCTGGAAGTTCATAGTTCACATACTGTTGAAGCCTGTCTTGGAGAATTTTGAGCATTACTTTGCTATCGTGTGAAACTCCAAGATGGCAGAGTAGAAGGACATGTGCTCATCTTCTCCTGCAAGTACTCCAAAATTACCAGCATCTCATTCCCATGGAACTCCCCATGAGAGGTGATAGGACCCCTGATAGAGTTGCAAAGGGAACTCAGAGCTGTAAGAGCTGTCTCCTTGCAATCTGAGGTTAAAGCGTCTCTGTGCCCTGGGCATGGGTATATTGACTTGGACATTGAGATTCAGGGTAGCATCTGTGTTGCACTGAGCACCGCATCAGTCTTTTGGATCCTGAGAGGGGGAGACTCCAAAGCAAAACCAAGACTCAGTTTCTCACCAAGGTTGTAAAGTGAGGGGCTCCTAGTCAGATTCCATCTGATATTCTTTTCTCCAGAATTGTGGAGCAAAAATTTAAATCCACTGCAGAGATTTAAGTTGGTCTGTATACTCAAAGCTATGGTTTTTCCAGTAGCTGTGTACGGATGTGAGTCGGACCACAAAGAAGACTGACACTGAAGAATGGATGCTTTCAAACTGTGGTGCTGGAGAAGACTCTTGAGTCCCTTGGACTGCAAGGAGATCAAATCAGTCAATCCTAAAGAAAATCAACCCTGAATATTCATTGGAATGACTGGTGCTGAAGCTCCAATATTTTGGCCACCTGATGCAAAAAGCCCACTCATTAGAAAAGACCCTTATGCTGGTAAAGACTGAAGGCAAAATGAAAGAGGGCAACAGAGGATAAGATGGTTGGATGGCACCATCAACTCAATGGGCATGAGTTTGAGCAAACTCCGAGAAATAGTGAAACACGGGGAAGCCTAGAATGCTGCAGTCCATGGGATCACAAAGAGTTGGACATGACTAAGCAACTGAACCGAACTACATAAACTAAGAGCTCTCAGAGCAAAGAGCTGGACATGCCTTAGCAACTGAATGATGAAGAAAGGGTAAAGATATTAGTAGGTGAGGAAGATTGTTGAAAAAGATTACAGTTGAACTTGGCCTTATAAGATGGCGGGGAAAGTACAGACAAGGAAGGAGGGCTTCCTGTGGAAAACAGCCTAGTCTTGGAGGGACTACAGCAAATCAGGCTGCAAAAGCAGCTCCAAGCCATGTTAAGAAGATCTCTGGAAACTAGGTGGGGAACCTGAGCTTGTTGGAGAGGATAACAGGGAATCATTGAGATATTAGAACCAAAGAATGAAGTAATGAAATCCTTTGGGGAATTAAGCCCGGAAGAGGAATGTTGGCTGTATTTGATTAGAGGAGATGCCATGTCAGAGGCTGCTGCAGCAGTCCAGGAGGAAATAATAGGGCCTGGGATTGGAGGCAGCAGTGGGAATTTGGCTGAATAATATTACAGAGGCACAAATGGGGGTTGGAGGTGGGATTATGCTCTTTAGCTAAAAGAGGGAGGAGACAAGGGTTTGGAAGAAACAAATGTGACCCCAGGTTTCTATTATAGAGCCTGTGATAAAAGTGGTATTTGGAAATGGGGCAGTTGGATGTAGTAATGGTTTGGGAGAAAGGGAGAGAAGTTTAATTTTAGATACATTGCATTTTATGTGACAGTGATGCTCTCATGTATTTTTTTGGCAAAGATTTAAGGTCAAATTTGGGGGCTGGAACATGCCACTTAATCATCTCTTTATGTCCCAGAGTTTATTCTGCCCTTCTTATATCTAGATAGACCTGGGTTTGGCATTTACCACAAAGATACTCCGGGAGAAGATAAATGAGGAGCTAAGTTCTCTTTCGTGGGGTGTGGCGGATGTGTTAGATGAATGCTGGGTGTAACTGATAAATGTGTTTTCCATGTAAAGACTCAGCTGGATAAAGTGAAAGTCACTCAGTTGTGTCCAACTCTTTGTGACCCTATGGACTATACAGTCCATGGAATTCTCCAGGCAAGAATACTGGAGTGGGTAGCTTTTCCCTTCTCCAGGGGATCTTCCCAAATTCTCCAGGCAAGAATACTGGAGTGGGTAGCTTTTCCCTTCTCCAGGGGATCTTCCCAACCCAGGGACTGAACCCAGGTCTCCCGCATTGCAGGTCGATTCTTTACCAGCTGAGCCACAAGGGAAGCCCCGCCTTGAATAAAGACCCAGGCTAAATATTCAGTCTTTTCTATTCTAGCTATAAATTCTCATTAAGGAAAACTTATTAAGTATTTGTGTTTTTAACCCATGAAAAGTAAAATTATTATATTCTATTATAGGAAAAACTCTGTCATCTGTATTAACCAGTTCACTTACCCTAAACAGTGATTGATTTCTTAGAACTACAACATTTAAGGAGCCTTTGGAATTAATGACAACCACAAATAGAAGGTAGATAATAGTTCTTGGCTGTTTGTAGGCTTAGTAATTAAAATAGCAATAGACAAAGGGGTCAAAACTGATGCTAATATGTGATATGTCTTCCTTAATATGGTGTAACAGTGTAAAGGTAATGTCACATTGGTAAAATTGCTCTTTTTCTAATAATGCACATTCTATTAATAACAGTATTTGTATAATGGGAGTTGTCATATAATTGTAAGAAATGGATCTGACAAATTACACTCAAAATTGTCATTGTGTCTTCAGAAAAAGTTAAGCAGATAAACAGTTGTCTTAAGGTATAGTAAAATGTTTGATAGATTAAATGAAAAGGCAATTACAAAACAATGTACAGTAATATCCTTTTTTAAACTATATTTAAATATAGAAGAAAAATGACTTGCAGTATGTGTGTGTGTGTGTGTGTATATATATATATATATATGTTAACAGTTATCTCTGGCGGTGGGTTTTAAATGACTTGTTTGTATATGCTCAGTTGCGTGTGACTCTTTGCGGCCCCATGGACTGTAGCCTCCTAGGCTCCTCTGTCCATGGGATTCTCCAGGGAAGGATACTGCAGTAGGTTGCCACTTCCTACTCCAGGGAATCATCGCAATCCAGGGATCAAACCCATATCTCGATCTCCTGCATTGGCAGGCAGATTCTTTACCAAACTGCAGATGGTGATTGCGGCCATGAAATTAAAAGATGCTTACTCCTTGGAAGGAAAGTTATGACCAACCTAGATAGCATATTGAAAAGCAGAGACATTACTTTGCCAACAAAGGTCCGTCTAGTCAAGGCTATGGTTTTTCCAGTGGTCATGTATGGATGTGAGAGTTGGACTGTGAAGAAAGCTGAGCGCCGAAGAATTGATGCTTTTGAACTGTGGTGTTGGAGAAGACTCTTGAGAGTCCCTTGGACTGCAAGGAGATCCAGCCAGTCCATTCTAAAGGAGATCAGTCCTGGGT
>NW_011494954.1:4237536-4254677 GCF_000754665.1 Bison bison bison | reverse complement strand
CTGGGTGTTCTTTGGAAGGAATGATGCTAAAGCTGAAACTCCAGTACTTTGGCCACCTCATGTGGAGAGCTGACTCATTGGAAAAGACTCTGATGCTGGGAGGGATTGGGGGCAGAGGAGAAGGGGACGACAGAGGATGAGATGGCTGGATGGCACCACTGACTCGATGGACGTGAGTTTGAGTGAACTCCGGGAGTTGGTGATGGACAGGGAGGCCTGGCGTTCTGCGATTCATGGGGTTGCAAAGAGTCAGACACGACTGAGCGACTGAACTGACTGAACTGACTGAGTGCCATCTGGAAAGCCTGACTTTTTTCTTTAGGTTTCTTGTATATTTCACATTTTAAATATAAACTATTAACTTTTATAACCAGAAAACAGTTATTTAAAAAAAAAAGACAAGGATTCCTAGTCTAGGAAGTAGAGAAATAGAATCATTTTGCTTTTAGAGGCTTTATAGTTTTTAATTATATACTCTTTTTAGACAGTTTACTTTAGTATTATCTTAAGTGGTTCTATGTTAGAAATGTGGTAGATTACACTGTATCGACTTTTTAAATTGGTGGGATTGTTTTTGCAACTACTAAACTTTTTAAAAGCTGGAGGAAAAATATGTGTAATAAACCACTAATAAAAGTGAACAGTTTTTGAATTCCCATAAAATCATCCTATGGATAAAATAAGTATAGAAGTATGAAAATACTTTAGCCATCCTTTAAAATTCTTTGTATTAATATTAGAGTCTAGAGATTTATAATATTTTTTTTGTAACACAGTCTCCTCTGGATTAAAATGATCCCAGAGTTGCATTCTGTAATTTCAGGGAGTTGTGAAAAATAGGGTTGAGTTTTTCTTAGATGACACCTTATCTAAAAGAATAAGATGATTTTTGGCATAGTATTTCCCTTCTGACACTTGTCATACACTGTTAAGTCTCATCAAAGGAACAGTTAAGTCACTTTCTTTAGCCTTTTTTTGTGGGAGGGTGGGGTGGGGAGGGTTGGGTCAAGTGTTGCCAGCCCTTTGATCCAATAGCTGCCTTGTGTATGTGGCATCCACTTATCTCCTTTTCCTTCTTATCTGCGCCAGCACCCTACCAGCTGAATCAAAACAAAAACAACCCCATTGCTAAAGACATATGAGGAATGTTGAGGAGAGGAAGGACACATAGAAAAAGGGAATGGACAGTTAAATTTTTAAATTCTGGGGCAAAGCTAGATATTATGTCAACTATTCAGAGAGAGAGAGAGAGAGTGCGTGTGTGGTGGGGGTGAAGGTAGAGAGGGGAGCACAGGAGCTGTTTATGGACAGTGCTGTTTGTATAAGTTCAGGCATTGGAAGTTCTTTTTATTTTTTAAAAAATTTTATTTATCTTGCTGTGCTGGGTTTTACTTGTTGCATACAGGATCCAGTTCCTTAACCAGGGATTGAACCTAGGCCGCCTGCATTGGGAGTGCAGATTCTTAGCCACTGGACCACCAGGGAAGTCCTGGAAGGTCTTTTTAGAAGCTTCATTGCTCAGACACAATTCTGTATCTGTGAGGTATCTTTCAGTTGGAGACAGTAGAAAACCTTACCAAACTGGCTAATGCAGAAAAGGGAATCTTTTAAATCAACCATCCATGAGTGATCCATCAACAAAGCTCTATGTAAGGGCACATACAATGTGATCAGGACCCCATTTTTTGTCCTTCCTTTCTGTTCTGCTGCCTGAAGCATCAGCTTCATCATCTTTAGGTCATCTTAAGGTGGCCCAAGATGATGGTCAGCAACGGCTGGGACCATGTGCTTCCTTATTCACACAGAACAGAAAAGGAGAGTGTCCTTATCTCAGAATTTCTAGCAAAGTCCTTAGATTTTTTTCTCACTGACCTTTGTTCATGTGTCCACCTCTGAAACCATCACTGTGATAGAGAGGATCAATTAGATTCCATTTGTGTGGCCCATCCCTGATGCTGGGAGCAACCAGCTGGGAGAATTTCTAGTACCTGGGACATATTAAATGATCAGTTTTTTAAAAAAATCACCTTTATTTTATTTTTTAAAGATTTTTTTTTTTGATGTGGACTCTTTTTTAAAGTCTTTATTGAATCTGTTACAATATTGCTTCTTTTTTTAAAAATAACTTGTACTTTAAAATTGTGTTTATTTATTTTTGGTTGCATCAGGTCTTCCCTGTGGCTCGGGGTGGCTACTCTCTAGCTGTGGTGTTTGCTCTTCTCGCTGTGGTGGCTTCTCTGTGGTGAAGCACTGGCTCCAGGCACGCGGGTCTCAGTAGTTGTGGCTCACTGGCTTAGTTGCTCTGCAGCAGTGGAGTCTTCCCAGACCAGGGCTTGAACCTGTATCCCTTGCACTGGCAGGCAGATTCTTAACCGTTGGACCACCAGGGAAGTCCTTCTGTTTTTTTTTTTTTTTGGCTGCAAGGCATGTGGGCTCTTACCAATGGTGGAGATTGATTCCATATCCTCTTCATTGGAAGGTGAAGTCTTAACCACTAGACTGCCTGAGAAGTCCCAACATTACCTTTAAATTGTCCTCCCCAGATGATCCACGTTATTGTCCCTAGATGAATTATACTATATATATATGTGTGTGTGTGTGTGTATATATTTATTTCTTTGAAATAAAAGTGTGCTCTAAGACAGGCACTAGTATAAGAAATGGCAAGTAATGCTTCATAATAATATGTAGTGAGAAACTCTATATCTTGATGAAATTTAAAATTGAAATTGAAAGTTGCTCAGTTGTGTCCAACGCTTTGCGATCCCATGGACTATAGAGCCCATGGAATTCCCCAGGCCAGAATACTGGAGTGGGTACCCTTTCCCTTCTCCAGGGGATCTTGCCAACCCATGGGTTGAACCTAGGTCTCCCGCATTGCAGGTGGTTTCTTTACCAGCTGAGCCACCAGGGAAGCCCAAGTGTCTGAAAAGGAGGGCAGAGAGCTGCAGACTCCAAAGTAAAGTTGTCAACTCTAATTATTATTGTTTTGTAGGCATGTGTCAGCCTCCAAGAGAAACTTAACATTTGATTTTTGATGAGAAATCACCCAACTTTTAAAAGTTGGCAATTAATTTAAAAAGTCTGAAAACACTGCCCACTCCGCAAACATGCCTGTGGACCGTGTGCCACTGAGCTACCTGTTGACAGCCTTGGCCCATAAGAATTATCCTTTGTGCTCATGTCCTTTTCCCCGGTGTCAGCCATGCTCACTAAGCTTCTTAGGTACCCAGTGGTAAAAAAATTTCAAGTGATTTATTCCCAAGAAGGGTAGAGGCCTGATAAACTGAGAGCCATGCAGTTGGGAGGGACTCTAAAACATCCTGTCCATCGTTTGCTTTTGGAGTCTTGGAACCCAGGGTCTGGGGCACACTGCCTTCTCTTTCTTCCCTTAGCCTTGCTGTCTTGGACCTTCATGGCTGGGTCTTTGCTTATACATTTTGCCCAGGAAGTTTCTGGCTCATGAGAGGGAAGTACGGGAGCCCACTTGGACCCTATGATTAATACAGTGATGTGATGACATCTGTTCTTGTGAATCTGGTTAATGTGAATCAGTCCCTAAGACTCAGGTCAGCTCTGGGAACACTGGAAAAAAGCCTTTCTGGGCCTGCAATGCTGAAGGTCATTGGCATATACAACTTGCAAAGTCCTGCAAGTCCTGAGTTGCCATCTGGCTGCCGTTTTGTTGCTGTGTAACTCCAGAGCTGGAAATTATAGAAATGAATTAGTGAATCTGGTGAAGTAGCTTAGTTCACCTACATAGGTGGTTAGAGGAGGAGGCTGTATATTTCCTCTTCCAGGATGGGGTGTTGATGTGTCTGCTCACTTGATCACATGGTGTCATGTAACTCTAACAAGAGACGTTTTGAGTGGGGATTGGGGGCTCCAGTGAGATGGACACTGGAGGGCCCCCACTGCTCAGTGCTCCCCTGAGGGGCTTGGCTTAAATTCAACTGGGCCACTTTGGAGAATCTGAGTATGGTAGTGGGTCATCTTTTGTTTGTACCCTTCTGTAAATGGAAGGGAGAAAAATCACAGTTCTACAGGAGATAGAATGAAAAGGAGACCTTTGTATTTGAAGTGATAGCTTTCTGAACATTCAAAGAGAGACTTTAGCATGTTTCTCATCCCGAGAAAAGCAATGCAAGTGGTTTTGTGGGAGAGGGTGTGGGAAGAGCAGATGGCTCTTTTTCCAGGGTGGATGTGTCAGCAGAAGCCAGTGCATCAGCAGCCGCCCCTGTGTGTGAGTCGGACCACTGGGCATGGCACCTTTCACCCGGCAGCTGTCTGAACGCGTTAGACAGCATTCTGTCTAGCTGGTGTTCTCAGTGCACACACAGGTGAGGTGTGGTGGTTTAGTTGCTAAGTCGTGTCTGACTCTACTGAACCCATAGACTACAGCCTGCCAGGCTCCTCTGTCCATGAGACTTCCCAGGCAAGAAAACTAGAGTGGGTAGCCATTCCATTTTTTGGGGATCTTTCTGACCCAGAAATTGAACCCAGGTCTCCTGCATAGCAGGCAGATTCCTTACTGACTGAGCTACGAGGGAATCCCTGCAGATGAGGACTTATTCCTAACTTCACAGAATTTGTAAATGAGTAGCTGTGTTTTAACTCAGAGTCTCTGATTATTAAGTCCATCTCTTGTTGGATACAACTGTGTCTGTACGTACCCTCCTCTTATGGACATCAGGGCTCTGAGCCTACTCTGAATTGTACTCCAGGCCAATTCAGGCCCTCAAGGGAACAGAACCAGAGGTTGTTCTGTGCAAAAGCAGGAGAATGCCCCACCTCCCCACACACGCCCTGTGTGGGTGGGGGAGCTAACCCACACAACTTGGTTTACTAGTTCTCCGCCTGAAGACAGGGCCTTGGCTGATGTCAGCCCTCCTCTTGTCCTGGGGCTCAGGGTGGGACCAGAGACAGACATCTCCTCACCTCCTCTGCTCCCCCGTCTCTCCCTGAATGTCAGGATGTAGCAGGGGCCGGGCTGTTTACTGACAATGCCAGTTAAAATGGTATCATAAAAAATGACAAGTAGATATAAGCATTTTATTTAAAACATAAATCTTCATTCTTTCCCTACTCTTCAGATGTAAAAAACTCTGAGAGGACACAAATTGGAGTTCCATTAAGTCTTTCTTTAGTAATCAGAATGGTAATGCACATCTATGGGTTCTGTTTCATATCTAAAACCCAGATATGTGAAATGCTGGATGTTTAAAGATATTTTCCTAATCTCCTAGTGTCATCTTGCCCACACTTTTTTTTTTCTTCCCCCCAACTCGCCTTTATGGAGTCTTTCCAAAGCAGTTAACCTGGTTTTCCTAGTAATAATAACTCTTCTGTTTCACACTTCTTTCATCAGTTCTATAGTTTTAAATTAAATAATTAGAGTAATAGATATAATTGCCACAAAAGGGTTTGGGAGACGACTGCTTCCTGGTGACATCGTCTCAGCTGTGGGAGCCTGCTGTGCACCCTTGAGCTGTGAGTGTCCTGTGCTCTGGGTGACATGGGGTGGGGCAGGGGGGAGCCCGGAATCTAGTGGATCCTTGGAGCTGCAGACTGATTACCAGTGTCTCCTGTGTGAACTGCATTCCTCCCATCCTCATCCCCAAGAGAGGCCGTATGCACATCCATTCATGAGGAGTGAAATGGTGGATTTAGGGCTCAGCCTGGTTGGTTTGAGAAGCTTAGACGGGCCAGCACCCTACAAGTAAGCCAGATTAACAATATTTACAAACATTAAAAAAAAACAAAACTTTTCTTTCCCCTGCAGGCTAACAGGACCATCCTGCCTGGTTTTATGTATAAACCGGTTGATTTACTTCCCTGAATCAGGATGGTAGAGGAACATGGCTTCTGTTTCTTCAGCCATAAAAACTGCCTTTTGGGAGGCTAAGCCAGACCTAAAATTTCAGCTTTTGTTTTGGTGCCACCAAGTGGTTGGCTTTGAGATAACACTTTGGAGGCGAAGATGACTTGACAAACATAGTGATTAAAAAAAAAAAAAATGGGGTGAACAGGCAGTGCACAGAGAATTTTTAGGGCAATGAAACTACTTTGCACGATACTGTCATGATAAAGACATGTCATTATTCATTCTTCCAAACCCACGGGATGTGCAGCACCAAGAGTGAACCATGATGTAAACTGAACTTGAGGTCATGTGGTGTGCCTGTGTAGTTTCATTGATTGTAACGAATGTACCACTGTGGTGGGGAGTGTTGATCATGGGGGAGGTGATGCATATGTTGGGGCAAGATGTGTATGGGAGAGCTCTGTCTTCTCAATTTATTGTGCACTTAAAGCTGCTTTAAAAAGTTGTTGTTGTTCAGTCACCAAGCCATGTCTGACTCTTTGCCACCCCATGGACTGCAGCACGCCAGGCCTTCCTGTCCCTCACCATCTCCTGGTGTTTGCACAAGTTCACATCCACCGAGTTAGCGATGCCATTCAACTATCTTATCTTCTGTCACCCTCTTCTCCTTCTGCCCTCAATCTTTCCCAGCATCAGGGTCTTTTCCAATGAGTTGACTCTTCGCGTCTGGTGGCCAAAGTATTAGAGGTTCAGCTTCAGCATCAGTCCTTCCAATGAGTATTCAGGGTTGATTTCCCTTAGGATTGACTGGTTTGATCTCCTCGCAGTCCAAGGGACTCTCAAGAGTCTTCTCCAGCACCACTGTTTGAAGGCATCAATTCTGTGGCACTCTACGTTCTTTATAGTCCAACTCTCATATCCATACATGACTACTGGAAAGACCATGACTTTAAAAAATAAAACCTATTAGAAAACAATCTTCCACTCTACATCACATTTTCTCTTTTAGCTACTGGTGTTTCAGGTGAGAGCCAGGTACATAGAGACATAGGGAGGCTGGCTGACTTCTCAAGCCTGGATGACAGTCCCTCCAGCATTCCAGGGCCTGGGTCCTTAGCTTCATACATCCCAGAAATCTTTAATTTCTCCAGTGTATTAAGACTTGGGCAATTCTCTAGGGTTATGCATGCTTACCAAATTTACAAAAGACTTGTTGATAAGTCAGAACGCCTGTGTATTACTTTGCAATCAGAAATGTGTATGTAGTGGTAGACCAAACACAGGCGTTAAGTGAGCATTTCCCACCCTTCAGCACACTTCCATGGGAAGACACATTATATGGAGTAGGTTGCCTGGTGAAATCTTGGTGGATGTGTGTAAGGTCGTTTATCTTGGAGGTTAGTATCATTCAGGTTGAGACTGTCTTGACAGCCATACACCTCTGTACATAACTCCAGCCTGGTCAGTGCGAAATCCTGGTCAGTGCTGGTGACTGACCTCACCTTCTTCTTTGGGTATTCTGTTGGAAACTCTGTGCTGAGTGAGCATTTTCCTCCTGTTAATTTTCTTCCCTCCGATGGGACACAGTGTGACTGCCAAGGCAGATGCTGTAAACTTGCCGATACAGCTCTAGTCTCACGAGCATCTGTCAGGCCATCATGATCAGCATGAGCTCTGTCAGCTATCATTTAGAGGTTTGGGGTTAGGAGAACTGTCCTGGGTGTCACAGGATCATTAAAAAATTTTTTTTTTTTTAAATATGGACCATTTTTGAAGTCTTTATTGAATTTGCTACAATATTGCTTCTGTTTATGCATTGGCTTTTTGGCCACAAGGCATGTGAGATCTTAACTCCCCAACCAGGGATGGAACCCACACCCCTGCACTGTAAGGTGAAGTCTTAACCACTGAACCACTAAGGAAGTCCCTCAATTAGTATTTTTAATAATTTCACTCTCAGAGGAAAACTTATGTGTTTTGGTGACTCTGTCCTCAAATACATGCTAAAATTAACATGTAAAATCCTACCCACCTTGGAGTAGATCCCCAATAGTGAAACAGGGCTTGCTAAAGATGAAAATTACCCTTGATTATAAGGAAGGATGCATTCATGCAGACCACCTGATGTCCTTCAGTGCTCTGTACAGATCTCACTACCCGCTCACACACCACAGGCTGCCCTGCAACTCTGCATTGGAGCTCAGTTATCTCCCGGGCTGGTTGCTGTGTCTTCCCACCCCCACCTCCATCCTTGCCTCAAACTGCTGCTCCAGAGTCCTCAGTCAAGAGGACTGGGGGGATACCTGCAGGAGTTCAAAACTGGTGGCCTGTGATTGGAACCTGATCCACAAATCTTTGATTTTTGTCATTGTGTTGTTTTAAAGTTTGATTTAATTGCTAAAAGTTAAAACTCTGGCACAAAACAGTATTCATTTTCTTTGCAAACAAACAGGAGATCTGTCTACGCAGTGTTTACTTTCTGACAGGGCAGGCAGTCGCTGGAGTGGCCTAGATAGGGTCCTCTTGGGAGTCATCCTCCATTTCCATTCTACCCTTTCACTCATTTATGTTACTGTCTGATATTGAGGGATGACTCTTGGTATGTTGGAAAAACACAACCAAAATAAAACACACACATAGAAAGGAGCAGCACCATCGTGAACTCTTGCTCCATCATGCTCCCTGTTCTCTCCTGCCTTCTGAAAGGACTTCCTTCCTGGGAACCTGCTCCTAGCCTCCTGAGGAGCCTGCCTATCTCATCCATCCACCTCTGAATGTATTCCTTGTGCTTCCGAGAGGTGTGGTGGTGAAGTGTTGTGGAGGAAAGCATACAGACTTTGGGGTCACAAGACCTGTATTTGAATCCCAGCTCCAATTGTTTCCCTAGTGGCTCAGATGGTAAAGAATCTGCCTGCAATGTGAGACCCAGGTTTGATCCCTGGGTGGGAAGATCCCCAGGAGAAGGAAGTGGCAGCCCACTCCAGTATTCTTGCCTAGAGAATTCCATGGACAGAAGAGCCTGGCAGGCTGCAGTCCAGGGTGTTAAAAAGAGTCAGACATAACTGAATGACTAAAACTTCACTTCCAATCTCTGAGTTCAATTTCCTTTTCTGTAAAGTGATGGCTCTAACTTGCCTCTTAGGTTAGTGTGAGAATTAAATGGGATTTTGTATTTAAAGTGTCAATCAGAAGGTAGGTCCTCAAATAATGGTGCCTCCATCCCTGTCTTCTATTAAGACATGACTCTTTCCCTTCTTCATAACCTTGATGAAGTCCAGCTGCACACCAACCTCTGCCTTCATGCCACATAGACTTCTTTACTCTTAGAATAAAACCAACTGTTTTAATTTTTGTTCCTTGTAACTTCCAGTCTTTCCCATCAGCACATTTCACATATTCCCTTTTCTTTTTTGTAGTCAGACCTCCCATACCTCTCTATCATTTGAGAGACTCTTGCATGAGAAAAATGGATGACAGGTGAATTTATTTTGGGAAATTCTATCAGGCATAGATTTTATAAAATTTTACAATAACTGTACAAAAATTTATGGTGGAAACTCCATTAGCTTTTATAGCCATCATTTGAAATTCTTAATATGTGTACCTTTCCCTATCCATTGTATTTTTATAGATATGGAGCCCAGGTCAAAAGCTGGAAAGTCATCAACAGGAAAGATTGGTACGGGAAGGGAGACACTTCGTCTGAGATCGAAAGGTCCTGCCACCGTGGAGGAAGTGGTATGTTAGGTTCACTTAATCCTTATTCGGCTTGGAAATGCATGAACATTCATGTTTGTCAGAGCTGAAAATAAAGGTAAAATCACAAGATTAAGTAAAAGGCTTTGTATTCTAATTAAGGCATGGTCTTTAATTCATTGTCTACTTAGACAATATGAGTGTTATTGAAGGCATTTGAGAAGGAAATACAGAAACTAAGTGCGTGAGAAGAGATTGTGATACAGCAGTCCTCAGCTACCTGCAGTCAGTTTTTTCTAGAGTATACAGACATCTGGACTGCCTAAAAACATAAATCAGCCAAAGCTCTCTGAGATCTAAGAAAAAGTCACTGAGCCACCTGTAGGAGTAAACAGATTTGAGATTTTGATAGTGAAAGATGATGTTCATGAAAACCGGTCTCCTCAGGCAAAGCATTTGATAATCATCTGGTCTCCTCTTTCACGTCCCACACCCCTTCCATCAGCAAATCCTGGTGGCTGCACCTCCACAGCAGACCAGAGCGACCAACCTCTCCCCACCTCTGGCCCCCGACTCTGACCCAAGGCGGCAACAGCTCATCTCAACTATTATGGTCACTAGTTCATGCTTCCTGCTTTCTCTCTCCCTTGCCTTCTTACCCTCTTTACCCACACAGCAACTAGGGTTATCCTTTGAAAATACAAATGAGATTGTTACTTTTCTGTAACAATCTGTTGGAAATCCTCTAGGGGGTTCCCTCAGAGTAACAAGCTAACATCCTCAGAAGGACCAGCATGATTTGACTGTGTGTTTCTACTCTGATCTCATCTCTCTCTCCTCTTGCCTTCCTCTGCTTCAGCCACTTGAGTCTCTTTACTGTCCACAAACACTCTAAATGCATCCGTATCTCAGGACCTCTGTATGAGGTGGTATGTCTGGCTGATGCACTCCTTGCTTATGGGCATGGCTTACTCCCTTGCTGCCTTCAATTTCTGTCTTTGTCCCACCCTGTCTAACCTCTGAGCATAATATAATAGCAGTTCCTGCCACCTGCCCTCTGCCCAGTCTTCCTTACCCTTTATTTTCTCTAAGGCGCTGAACCTGTTGGGCCTCATTGGATCTTTGTTTCCTTTTTGTTCCTTGTCTTGTTCTCATCTGTCCTGATCACTGCCATATCTCCAGCACCTAGAACAATGCCTGACACTTCAGAGGAGCTCAGATCTTTGAATTTAATGAATTAGTGAGTGATTCATTTATGCTTGATGGGAGGAAGGGTTTTGCTGATTGGCTGTCTATGAAAAGGTCAGTATTTAAGTGAAAAACACCAGGAGAAGAGATGAATGGAGGGAAGGAAAGCAGAAGAAGAGGGCAGCAGTGGTGAGGATTCAAAGTGGCAAATGGCAGGCCTGCTCACCACAGGAAGACAGCAGTGATGAAGCCCTCCTGTGGGGGAGGCAGGACAGCAGGCTTCTGAGCTCCAGACTGCCTGCCTGAGGTGGGAGGGGCGTGTCTGTGTATATGTACTGTCCTAGGGCGTCCAGCTGCTTGAAGAACAAAAGAGTGAGACAGATGAATGGTAAGGAGGCTGTTATTGTAGGATCCAGAGCTTGAGGGGGACGATGTCAGGGTCAGTCATGGGTGTGGTTTGTTGGAGCAGATACTTAAGGAACCATGAGGCCAAGGTTGTCATCTTGAACGTTGGAGTCACCTAGGATGTTGTCAGTTTTGGGGACTCCAGAGGAAGATTCCGAGTTGGGTGTCTTGTTCCTGGGTGAATGAGTAGATTGAAATGGAGGCTGGTGACAGCGGAGAGGGCCGGGAGGGCCAGAAGCATTTTGAAAGTGAGAGATGATGAGGTTTGTGAAAAAACCCACGGCAGTAACTCCTGGTCGTTTCAGAGTCTTTACTTTTTCAGTGCTCAGCCTGCTGCCTGGCATACTGCTGAAGGCCAGTAAGTGTTCATTGAACAAGTGAACACACCTAGGTGGAAGAAAGGAATCTGTAAGAGGGGGGAAGGAGCTGGGGGTCCCAGCTGTGCTCTGCAGTGGAGGCTGGGAGGGGAAAAGCACAGACCTTCAAACTGCTTGCATTGAAACTGGAGTCGGCAGGAAAAACTCCATGTCACTTCAGGAGGGAGGCTATCTTCTAACAGTTAACGTGGATCACATATATCTGTTTATTTATGAGCAGCAGTTGTGTATCAGGTGCTGGAATGAAAAAGAATAACTGAAGATCTGCCTGAGGAGGTGGGAAAGATTCATTCCAAGATAAACTCTAAATCTCTCTTCCTATTTGCATAGCCTGTTTCTTGAAATAGGGCAATTAAAATAGCTCATAATAAAGGGGGGGAAAAAACTAGTTTGGCACTAATATTAAATTTGATACAAATTTAATACCTATGATTTAATTTCAAACAGTAAAGGTTTGAAACCATGCAGCTCATCACCTAGCACAAATTCTGAAAACTGAACAATACTCCACTTGCATGAGTTACTTGGTGTGTGTTTGTTGAGACAGGCACAGTCCAGGGGCTGGTAACACAAAGGTGATTAAAGACCTTGTTTTTCCTTTAAAGGGAAGAGGCATGAAAATAAACTGTTAAAAACCAAATTGTTTTGTAATGTCACAAGGAAGGGGCTAGCTGATGAGCTATAGTTAGGAATCAGTAAAGGGGGAAATTGGGAGAGTTGCCTCCATAAGAAATAGTTGAGTTAGTCACAGATGGAGAGAAGAGTGTTCTGGGCATGAAATGATAATGGATATGGGAACCTTGTAAATGTCTATGAGGCTGGAGTGTGGCTGCTGAAAGTATCTGGTGGGAGGTGTTGAGACTGGAGATAGAGGCCTGGGTCAGGGCGTGAAGGGTCTGTAAATAATGCTAAGGGTCGGGGCGGGTGGCTATTTAAAGATTGCAAGGGGAGCAGCAAGTCGGTTTTGTGTTTTAGAAAAATCCCTTGGTTCTAGGGATGGAATGCTGAACAGGGTAGATTTGCGAGGGTGAAGATTACAGGTGCGGAGACCCATTAGGAAATCTCTGCACATAAGAAAAGACGAGGGAGTATTATTCAGTCAAAAGAAGGAAATCCTGCCATTTGTAGGATGTGGATGGACTTGAACAATAGTGTAATATGTCAGAGAAAGACAAATATTGGATGACCTCAGTTTTATTATCTCCCCCTCTCCCATTCCAAACAAAACAAACCACACCTTGTGTAGAAACAGAGCAGATTGGTTGTTGCCAGAGGCAGGAGGTTGGGCAGGTGGGCTGGGTGACATGGATGAAAGGGGTCAAAATGTACAAACCTTCAGTTATAAGTAAGTCCTGAGAGTGGACTCACAGCTTGGTGATTATTGTTGATAATACTGTATTATATATTTGAAAGTTGCTAAGAGACTAGATCTTAAAAGTTCTCATCACAAGGAAGAGAAAACTATGTGTAGTGATGGGTAACTAGACTTACTGTGGTGATTTTTTTTTTTTTACAGTATATACACATATAAAATCATTATGTTGTATACCTGAAACTAATAGTATATGTCAATTATATTTCAATTAAAAACAATTAGGACTGAACCCAGGCAATCAGAATGTGAATGGAAGAGGGTTGATGAAATCAAGAGCTGTTTAGAATAGTAAGATCTTGGTGGCCGTTTTTGTGTGAGGAGTACTGATACTTGTTGCAATAACCTGCAATGTATCTGTATAAATGCAAAGATAAATACCTAAGTTACTTTGCATAGCCTGTCACTTTATGCAGACTATTCAAAATACATTGTAAATAAGTCAAGAGTGATATATCATGTCTCTTGTCTCATTGTTTTAAAGGCCTAGTTAATATAAATAAAAGTACATGAAAGTTGTAATAATATCCTCAAGGAAATAAAAATAAAATTTTAGTGTCAGATCAGATCAGTTGCTCAGTCGTGTCCGACTCTTTGCGACCCCATGAATCGCAGCACGCCAGGCCTCCCTGTCCATCGTAAAATGTATTTTAAAATAAGTTTTGAGAATACAAAACAACCTATATTTATGGCAGTATTCAAAGTATTATGAATTTTTTGCAACTTAATCTTGAATTCAATATTTGTACCTATGGTCACGCATTTAATATCTTTGGGCAGTTTTTTTTCCCAGCTCTGAAGTGATTTAAAACCAAATATTAAAATAAACATAGAACCAGACTTTACCAAATATTAAACCAAGATTTTTAAAGAACAATAAAATATATGTGATCATGTTTTTTCATAGAAACTTTTACTAAATAGTTAGGAAGAACAAAAATATTTTGGTACCCTTAATACACATATTTTATATGTAATTGATAAAGAATGCATACAGTAGTCTCCTCTTATCCACAGCAGACACATTCCAAACCCCTCAATGGATGCCTGAAATTGTAGATAGTACTGAGTTCTGTGTATACTGTTTTTCCTGTACATATATACCTATGATAAAGCTTAATTTATAAATTGGGCACAGTAAAAGTTGATGACAACTAATAGTTAAATAGAGCAAGTATAAAATGTACTATAATAAAAGCTATGTGAACGTGGTCTCTCTCTTTAAAGATTTTATTTTACTGGACTCACTCTTCTTGTGCGAATGTGAGATGATAAAATGCCAGTGTGATGAGATGGAGTGAGCCGCATGACGCCGGCATTGTGACGTAGCATTAGCCTTCTTACTCTAGGTCAGAAGGAGGATCATCTAGCTGTGATGATGGGGAAGGTTGGATCTCAGGAGCAGATGATGTTGATGGTTGGGGGTTCTGGGATGGAGCAGATGGTGTGAGGTTTTATCATATTACTCAATGGCACACAATTAAAAACTTAGGAACTGTTTATTTCTGGAGTTTTCCATTTAATATTTTTGGACCTCAGTTGACTGAGGTAACTGAGGAGGAAAGCAAAACCACAGATAAGGATGGGTGACTACTGTACAAATAATTAGACATATGTGTTTAGGATGTTTTACTCTTGGGGTGAGCTCTGCCCTTTTCAAGGCACACAGGACCCCTTGAGATCTAGTCATGTCACATGGGATATCTTACAGTCCCTTTAACTTGCTGTACTTTTCTATCAGACTCTGTGACCCCACATAGACTTCATGTCTCTGTTGTCTTCTATCTGTCCTGGTTTATCTGACACCAGTTAATTTTGAAAACACAGTTCTTAAGTCACCTTTCTGAAGTCTTCCTGGACTCTTAGAGATTTAAATTTACTTCCACTGGGACTTCCCTGGTGGTCCAGTGGTTAAGAATCTTCCTGCTTATGCAGGGGACCTGGGTTCTATCCCAGCTCTGGGGAGATCCCACATTCCGTGGGGCAAGTAAGCCTGAGTGTTGCAACTACTGAGCCCATAATTCTAAGGTCTATGAGCTGCAACTACTGAGCCCTTGAACCTCGCCTAATGAAGCCCACACACAGCAAAGAAGACCCAGCACAGCCAAAAATAAATTAATAAATAAAAAAAATTTATTGCCCCTATGATGCCTCTGTACCTTTGACATCCTTTAGAAATTGTCCTTATTGTGGTTAAATAGCTATTTTTTTCACATCTCTCTCCCTTCTAGATTGCTAGCTACTTGGAGACAGCATTCCTAGTTTTTCTTCTTTGAATCTATAATACTTATCACAAACACTAAAAATAAGTATTTACTGTATTGATTTGTATTGAATTACAGGGCACATTCTAGATATATTTCCATTAAAATTAGCTGAAGTACACAACCAGGAACTGGCTCTACTTCAGATTTCCCCCATGTGTGCCTCAGCATTCAAGAGATTGCATGTAAAAATGTCTTATTTCTCCTTTCTTCAATAAAGCCTTCTGAAGCCAAGGAAAAGGCGATTGGAAAGGTTGATGATCTTCTTGAATTGTACATGGGAATTCGAGATACTGATTTAGGTAAGATCATACTATTTAAAAAAGTCATATGTCTTAATTTTATGGAACTTAATGCTTATTTATGTCTTGCTTGCATTTATAGTCAATTATACTTTTCAAGGTAAAAAGTGTTTGTGGAGTGATCAAAAGCATAATGAAAATGAAGATAATATATAAAAGTAAAAAGAACACTTGACCCTTATCCCTTACTAGTTTTTAGGCCTGAAAGCCAAGTCAACTTTTCTAAACCTCCAGGTTTTTTTTTTTTTTAACAGGAAAATGTTTAACTATTTTTGAAAAGTTGAAGTAGGGCTGATCTTAAAATATTGTGTTTTAGATGTATAGCAGAGTGATTCAGTTATATATTGATATATATTTTAGATTCTTTTCCATTATAGGTTATTACAAGATATTGAATATAGTTCTCTGTGCTATACAGTAAATCCCTGTTGTTTATCTGTTTTATGTATAGTAGTGTATATCTGATAATCCCAAACATCTAATTTGTCCCTCCCTCCCTTTCCCCTTTGCTAACAGTAAGTTTGTTGTCTATGTCCTTGAGTCTGTTTCTGTTTTGTATATTAGTTCATTTATATTATTTTTTAGATTCCACTTATAAGTGATATCATATGATATTTGTCTTTGACTTACTTCACTCAGTATGCCAGTCTCTAGATATTAGCATATTTTTCTTTATCTGTCTTACTTCCACTCATGTTGCTACAAATGGCAATATACCATTCTTTCCTATGACTGAGTAGTATTACATTGTGTGTGTGTGTGTATATGTATATACACATATCACATCTTTTGTATCCATTCATCTGTCAGTGGACACTTAGATTGCTTCGATGTCTTGGCTATTGTAAATAGTGCTGATATGAACACTGGGATGCATGTATCTTTTTGAATTAAAGAGTTTTGTTTTCATCTTTTCTGGATATATGCCCAGAATGGGATTGATTGCTGGGTTATTATTATTTTTAAATTAATTTATTTATTTTAATTGGAGGCTAATTAATTTACAATATTGTAGTGGTTTTTGCCATACATTGGCATGAATCAGCCATGGGTGTAAATGTGTTCCCCATCCTGAACCCCCCTCTCACCTCCCTCCCCATCTCATCACTCAGGGTCATCTCAGTGCACCGGCCCTGAGCACCCTGTCTCATGCATTGAACCTGGACTGGTGATCTGTTTCACATATGATAATATACATGTTTCAATGCTATTCTCTCAAATCATCCCACACTCGCCTTCTCCCACAGAGTCCAAAAGACTGTTCTCTACATCTGTGTCTCTTTAGCTGTCTTGCATATAGGGTCATCATTACCATCTTTCTAAATTCCATATATATGCATTAGTATACTGTATTCGTGTTTTTCTTTCTGGCTTACTTCACTCTGTATAATAGGCTCCAGTTTCATCCACCTCATTAGAACTGATTCAAATGTATTCTTTTTAATGGCTGAGTAATACTCCATTGTGTATATGTACCACAGCTTTCTTATCCATTCATCTGCTGATGGACATCTAGGTTGCTTCCATGTCCTGGCTATTGTAAACAGTGCTGCGATGAACATTGGGGTACACGTGTCTCTTTCAATTCTGGTTTCCTTGGTGTGTATGCCCAGCAGTGGAATTGCTGGGTCATATGGCAGTTCTATTTCTAGTTTTTTAAGGAATCTCCACACTGTTCTCCATAGTGGCTGTACTAGTTCTTTCCCACCAACA
>NW_011494954.1:4235199-4237436 GCF_000754665.1 Bison bison bison | reverse complement strand
TGAGATTAATTCTTTATCAGTTGCTTCATTTGCTATTATTTTCTCCCATTCTGAAGGCTGTCTTTTCACCTTGCTTATGGTTTCCTTCATTGTGCAAAAGCTTTTAATTTTAATTAGGTCCCATTTGTTTATTTTTGCTTTTATTTCCATTACTCCGGGAGGTGGGTCATAGAGGATCCTGCTGTGATTTATGTCAGAGAGTGTTTTGCCTATGTTTTCCTATAGGGGTTTTATAATTTCTGGTCTTACATTTAGATCTTTAATGCATTTTGAGTTTATTTTTGTGTATGGTGTTAGAAAGTGTTCTAGTTTCATTTTTTACAAGTGGTTGACCAGTTTTCCCAGCACCACTTGTTAAAGAGATTATCTTTTCTCCATTGTATATTCTTTCCTTCTTTGTCAAAGATAAGATGTCTATCAGTTCAGTTCAGTCGCTCAGTCATGTCCGACTCTTTGCGACCCCATGAATCGCAGCATGCCAGGCCCCCCTGTCCATCACCAACTCCCGGAGTTCACTCAGACTCACGTCCATCGAGTCAGTGATGCCATTCAGCCATCTCATCCTCTGTCATCCCCTTCTCCTCCTGCCCCCAAACCCTCGGGCGTGTGGATTTATCTCTGGGCTTTCTATTTTGTTCCATTGATTTATATTTCTGTGTTTGTGCCAGTACCATACTGTCTTGATGACTGTAGCTTTGTAGTATAGTCTGAAGTCAGGCAGGTTGATTTCTCCAGTTCCGTTCTTCTTTCTCAAGATTGCTTTGGCTATTCAAGACTTTTTGTATTTCCATACAAATTGTGAGATTATTTGTTCTAATTCTCTGAAAAATACCATTGGTAGCTTGACAGAGATTGCATTGAATCTATAGATTGCTTTGGGTAGTATACTCATTTTCACTATATTGATTCTTCCGATCCATGAACGTGGTGTATTTCTCCATCTATTTGTGTCATATTTGATTTCTTTCATCAGTGTTTTATAGTTTTCTATATATAAATCTTTTGTTTCTTTAGATAGGTTTATTCCTAAGTATTTTATTCTTTTCATTGCAATGGTGAATAGAATTGTTCCTTTATTTCTCTGTTTTCTCATTTTTAGTGATAGGAATGCAAGGGATTTCTGTGTGTTAATTTAATATCCTGCAACTTTACTATATTCATTGATTAGCTCCAGTAATTTTCTGTGAAATCTTTAGGGTTTTCTATGTAGAGGATCATGTTATCTGCAAACAGAGTTTTACTTCTTCTTTTCCAGTCTGGATTCCTTTTCTTTCTTTTTCTTCTCTGAGTGCGGTGGCTAAAACTTCCAAAATTATGTTGAATAGTAGTGGTGAGAGTGGGCACCCTTGCCTTGATCCTGATTTTAGGGGGAATGTTTTCAGTTTTTCACCATTGAGGATAATGTTTGATGTGGGTTTATCATATATGGCTTTTATTATGTTGAGGTATGTTCCTTCTATGCCTGCTTTCTGGAGAGTTTTTTTTTTTTTTTCTCATAAATGGATGTTGAATTTTGCCAAAGGCTTTCTCTGCATCTATTGAGATAATCATATGGTTTTTATCTTTCTATTTGTTAATGTGGTATATCACATTGATTGATTTGTAGATATTAAAGAATCCTTGCGTCCCTGGGATAAAGCCCACTTGGTCATGATGTATGTTGTTGGATTCCGTTTGCTAGAATTTCGTCAAGGATTTTTGCATCTATGTTCATCAGTGATATTGGCCTGTAGTTTTCTTTTTTCAAGGAATCTTTGGTTTTGGTATTAGGGTGATTGTGGCCTCATAGAATGAGTTTGGAAGTTTACCTTCCTTTGCAATTTCTGGAAGAGTTTGAGTAGGATAGGTGTTAGCTCTTCTCTAAATTTTTGGTAGAATTCAGCTGTGAAGCCGTCTGGACCTGGGCTTTTGTTTGCTGGAAGATTTTTGATTACAGTTTCAATTTCCGTGCTTGTGATGGGTCTGTTAAGATTTTCTATTTCTTCCTGGTCGAGTTTTGGAAAGTTGTACTTTTCTAAGAATTTGTCCATTTCTTCCACGTTGTCCATTTTATTGGCATATAATTGTTGATAGTAGTCTCTTATGATCCTTTGTATTTCTGTGTTGTCTGTTTTGATTTCTCCATTTTCATTTCTAATTTTATTGATTTGATTTTTCTCCCTTTGTTTCTTGATGAGTCTGGCTAATGGTTTGTCAATTTTATTTATCCTTTCAAAGAACCAGCTTTTGGCTTTGTT
>NW_011494954.1:4219546-4235099 GCF_000754665.1 Bison bison bison | reverse complement strand
TCCTTTGCAATTTCTGGAAGAGTTTGAGTAGGATAGGTGTTAGCTCTTCTCTAAATTTTTGGTAGAATTCAGCTGTGAAGCCTGGGCTTTTGTTTGCTGGAAGATTTCTGATTATAGTTTCGATTTTGGTGCTTGTGATGAGTCTGTTAAGATTTTCTATTTTTTCCTGGTTCAGTTTTGGAAAGTTATACTTTTCTAAGAATTTGTCCATTTCTTCCAAGTAGTCCTTTTTATTGGCATTTAGTTGCTGATAGTAGTCTCTTATGATCCTTTGTATTTCTTTGTTTTTTCTTGATGAACGTGAAAGAGGAGAGTGAAAAAGTTAGCTTAAAGATCAACATTCAGAAAACTAAGATCATGGCATCCGGTCCCAACACTTCATGGCAAATAGATGGGGAAACAGTGGAAACAGGGGCTGACTTTATTTTTCTGGACTCCAAGATCACTGCAGATGGTGATTGCAGTCATGAAATTAAAAGACATTTACTCCTTGGGAGGAAAGTTATGACCAACCTAGACAGCATATTAAAAAGCAGAGACATTACTTTGCCAACAAAGGTTCGTCTAGTCAAAGCTATGGTTTTGCCAGTGGTTATGTGTAGATGTGAGAGTTGGACTATATAGAAAGCTGAGCACAGAAGAATTGATGCTTTTGAACTGTGGTGTTGGAGAAGACTCTTGAGAGTCCCTTGAACTGCAAGGAGATCCAACCTGTCCATCCTAAAGGAGATCAGTCTTGGGTGTTCATTGAAAGGACTGATGTTGAAGCTGAAACTCCAATACTTTGGCCACCTGATGCGAAGAGCTGACTCATTGGAAAAGACCCTGATGCTGGGAAAGATTGAGGGCAGGAGGAGAAGGGGATGACAGAGGCTGAAATGGTTGGATGGCATCACCGACTTGATCATGGGTTTGGGTGGACTCCGCGGGTGGTGATGAACAGGGAGGCCTGGCGTGCTGCAGTTCATAGGGTCACAAAGAGTCAGACACGACTGAGCAACTGAACTGAACTGAAATGAACTGTTGTGGTTTCTCAATTTTCATTTCTAATTTTATTGATTTGATTCTTCTCCCTTATTTTCTTGATGAGTTTGGCTAATGGTTTGTCTATTTTATTTATCTTCTCAAAGAACCAGCTTTTAGCTTTATTGAGTTTTGCTATGGTCTTCTTTCTTTTGCATTTATTTCTGCCCTAAATTTTATGATTTCTTTCCTTCTACTAACCCTGCAGTTCTTCATTTCTTCCTTTTCTAGTTGCTTTAGGTGTAGAATTAGGTTATTTATTTGATTTTTCTCTTGTTTCTTAAGGTAAGCTTATATTGCTATGAACCTTCCCCTTAACTCTGCTTTTACTGAGTCCCATAGGTTTTGGGTTGTTGTGCTTTCATTTTCATTCATTTCTATACATATTTTGATTTCTTTTTGATTTCTTCTGTGATTTGTTGGTTATTCAGAAGCATGTTGTTTAGCCTCCATATGTTGGTATTTAAAAAAAATTTTTTTTACTTTACAATATTGTTTTGGTTTTGCCATACATCAACATGAATCCCATATGTTGGTATTTTTAATATATATATATATTTTTTTTTCCTGTAGTTGACATTTAATCTTACTCCATTGTGATCAGAAAAGATGCTTGGTATGATTTCAATTTTTTTGAATTTACCAAGGCTATATTTATGGCCCAGGATGTGATCTATCCTGGAGAAGGTTCCATGTGCACTTGAGAAAAAGGTGAAATTCATTGTTTTGGGGTGAAATGTCCTATAGATATCAATTAGGTCTAACTGGCCCATTGTATCATTTAAATTTTGTGTTTCCTTGCTAATTTTCTGTTTAGTTGATCTATCCATAAGTTTGAGTGGGGTATTAAAGTCTCCAACTATTATTGTGTTACTATTAATTTCCCCTTTCATACTTGTTAGCATTTGCCTTACATATTGCGGTGCTCCTATATTGTGTGCATATATATTTATAATTGTTATCTCTTCTCCTTGGATTGATCATTTGATCATTATGTAGTGTCCTTCTTTCTCTCTTTTCACGGCCTTTATTTCAAAGTCTATTTTATCTGATATGAGTATTGCTATTCCTGCTTTCTTTTGGTCTCCATTTGTGTAATATATTTTTCCAGCCCTTCACTTTCAGTCTGTATGTGTCCCTTGGTTTGAGATGGGTCTCTTGTAGACAGCATATATAGAGGTCTTGTTTTTGTATTCATTCAGCCAGTCTTTGTCTTTTGGTTGGGGCATTCAACCCATTTACGTTTAAGGTAATTATTGATAAGTATGATCCAATTGCCATTTACTTTGTTGTTTTGGGTTCGAGTTTATACACCTTTTCTGTGTTTCCTGTCTTGAGAAGGTCCTTTAGCATTTGTTGAAGGGCTGGTTTGGTGGTGCTGAATTCTCTCAGCTTTTGCTTGTCTTTAAAGCTTTTGATTTCTCCTTTATATTTGAATGAGATCCTTGCTGGGTACAGTAATCTGTCTTCTTTTTCTGGGACTTCTATGATTCAAATGTTGGGTGTTTCACATTGTCCCAGAGGTCTCTGAGGTTGTCCTCATTTCTTTTAATTTTTTTTTCTTTTTTCCTCTCTGCATCATGTATTTCCACCATTCTGTCTTCCACCTCACTTATCCTATCTTCTGCCTCAGTTATTCTACTGTTGGTTCCCTCCAGAGTGTTTTTAATCTCAGTTATTGCATTATTCATTATTGATTGACTCTTTTTTTATTTCTTCTAGGTCCTTGTTAAACATTTCTTGTATCTTCTCAATCCTTGTCTCCAGACTATTTGTAACTCCATTTTGTTTTCAAGATTTTGGATCATTTTTACTATCATTATTCTGAATTCTTTTTCAGGTAGACTCCCTATCTCCTCCTCTTTGGTTTGGTTTGGTGGGCATTTATCATGTTCCTTTACTTGCTGAGTATTTCTCTGCCTTTTCATCTTGTTTAGATTGCTGTGTTTGGTGTGGCCTTTCTGTATGCTGGAAGTTTGTGGGTCCTCTTTATTGTGGAGGCTCCTCCCTGTGGGTGGGGTTGGACGAGTGGCTTGTCAAGGTTTCCTGGTTCGGGAAGCTTGTGTCTGTTTTCTGGTGAGTGCAATGAAGTGTCCAGTAGTGAGTTTTGAGGTGTCTATGGGTTTGGTTTGACTTTGGGCAGCCTGTATATTTAAGCTCAGGGCTATGTTCCTGCACTGCTGGAGAATTAGCGTGGTATGTCTTGCTCTGGAACTTGTTGGCTTTTGGGTGGAGCTTGGTTTCAGTGTAGGTATGGAGGGCTTTTGGATGAGCTCTTATTGATTAATGTTCCCTGGAATCAGGAGTTTTCTGGTGTTCTCAGGTTTTGGATTTAAGCCTCCTGCCTCTGGTTTTCAGTCTTATTCTTATAGTAGCCTCAAGACTTCTCTATCCATATAGCACAGATCATTAAACATCTAGGTTAATGGAGAAAAGATTTTCCACAGTGAGGGACACCCAGAGATGTTTGCAGAGTTACATGGAGAAGAGAAGAGGGAGGAAGGAGATAGAGGTGACCAGGTGGAGTAGAGGGGGAATCAAAAGGGAGGAGAGCAAACTAGACAGTAATCAAATCCCTATGTGCTCTCCACAGCTGGGAACACCCAGAGAGGTTCATGGAGTTACATTGAGAAGAGAAGAGGGAGGAAGGAGATAGAGTTGATCAAGAGGAGAAGAGGGGAAGTCAAAAGGAGAGAGACAGATCTAGCCAGTAATCAGTTCCCTAAGTGTTCTCCACAGCCCAGAATACCCAAAGAGATTCACAGAGTTAAGTAGAGAAGAGAAGGGGAGGGAGGAGATAGAGGTAACCTGGGGGAGAAAAAGAAGAGTCAAAAGAGGGAGAGGGCAATCAAGCCAGTAATCACACTCCTAAGTAAAAATGGGTACTGAAGATTGGATTCTTAGAGGTACAAAATTGATAACAAATACCAAAAAGCAAAGATTAAAAATCTAGAGTAGAGGTTAGATTCTCAAAAATACAATATTAAAAAAAAAACAAAATCACAAAAATTATTAAAAATATATATGAAATTTGCTTTAAAAACAGGGTCTTTTTTCTGCAGTAATAATAGGTTATAAAAATAAAAATTAAAGGAGTAATAAGGAATTTAAAAGTAAAAAAATTTAAAAAATAAAAAAAAATGATAATAGTAAAATATACCTAGGAATTTCTCTGGAGCTGTTGTGGGCAGCATGGAGTCAGTTCAGTTTCAAATAGTTCCTTGTTCCAACTTATACTTCTCAAGGTCTATAGGCCCCTTCCAATAGAGTCAGTGCTAACTACAGGGTTTTAATCTGTTGCACCTGTCACTTCCAAAGTGGTTCCATCTGTTTATTTTGGCTTCTTCTGGGTGCAAGTCTCTTCAGTGTCTAATTTCCACCCTGGCACAAGGGGGTGAAGGCGGTCACTTATTTAGGCTCACTTTTTCAGTTGTGCTGTGGGGAGGGAGGAACACTGCAAACAAATATCACTGGCGTGTGTGGGGAGTGCTCACAGTGTCTGGGCCACATTGGGTTTGCCCCCACTCACGGCATGTGTGCTTTCCCAGTCTACACTGCTCAGGCTCCAGGTTGCTCTGCAGGGGAGCTGTCTAAGGCAGGACCTGGGTTGCGTGCACTTCCCAGGTCTAAGCCGCTCAGGTTCAGGTTCTTGGGTACTCCACAAAGGCGTTTTGTGCCCTTCCCAGGTCAGAGCAGCTCAGGTGACCAGGTGCTTAGCGAGTGCACTCTCCCCAGCTGGGCGGTGCGTCTTATCACCTCCCTGGTCCCAGCCACTAGATTTCATGGGTGCACAGCAGGAGCACTGTGTGTCTTCTCTGGGGAGCTGATCTCTGGCTGCGGCCCTCCTGGCGGATGTCAACCATCCTGGATTCCAGGAAGACTTGGTTAGCAACTGGAAGCCTGCTCGTAGTTTGGTAGAGAAGGCTGTCTCTGGGGCCAAGATTGCCCCTTTCCCGCTCAGGCTGTCGCCAGCCTGCTTCTCTGCCTCCGGCCGGGATGGGCTGGTCTAGCTCTCCTCTGGTATTTCCTCAGTCCTTTGTTCTGTGAGCTGCCTGGCAGTGCCTTAGGCTAGAGCTTTTCACGGGAAGGTTCTATCTCTCTCTCTCTCTTTTTTTCTCTCTGTCTCTGGCTATCCCGCAATTTGGGGTGCTATCTCACGTTAGCTCCGTCAGATTGTCCTCAGGGCATTCAGGCCTGGTCCTTACCCTAAGCAATGCAGCCCGCACCTCCCTGTTCAGCCCCCACTTACTGGTGGTGGATGCGAGCATCTGGGCTACTTCTCCATTGGGAGTTGTGGTTAGGCACATAATCTGTGGGTTTTATTTATTTTTTCCTTCCAGTTATGTTGCCCTTTGAGAATCCAAAACTCCCCACAGACCCGCGGGTGAGAGGGTTTCCTGGGGTTTGGAAATGTCTCCTCTTTTACAACTCCTTCCCCGGGATGGGTCTCTGTCCCTAACTCTTTTGTCTCTCTTTTTATCTTTGATATTTTTTCCTACCTCCTTTTGAAGACAATGGGCTGCCTTTCTGGGTGCCTGGTGTCCTCTGCCAGCATTCAGAAGTTGTTTTGTGGAATTTGCTCAGCGTTCAAATGATCTTTAGATGAATTTGTTGCGGAGAAAGTGGCCTCCCCGTCCTAGTGCTCCGCCACCTTAGGACTGCCCCTCCAGATTGCTGGGTTATATGGTAGCTCTACTGTTAGTTTTTTAAGGAACCTCCATACTATTTTCCACAGTGGCTGCACCAATTTACATTCTCACCAACAGTATAGAAGGGTTCCATTTCTTTCACACCCTTCCTGGCATTTGTTATCTGTAAACTTTTTGATGATGGCCATTCTGATTGGAGTGAGGTCACCACATTATAGATTTGATTTGCATTTCTCTGACAGTTAGTGATGTCAAGCATCTTTTCATGTTCCTGTTGGGCATCTGTTTGTCTTCTTTAGAGAAATGCCTATTTAGGTCTTCTGTACCATTTTTTGATTGGGTTGTTTGTTGTATAGCTCTCTTAAACTTCAGATTTTAATCTACAAATAATATTTTCTGCATAAGCTGTTTTTTGTTTTATGGACTTAAATAATATATATGATAATAGATGTTAACTTGATTTACTGTGGTGATCATTTAACAATATGTTGAGTTCAGTTCAGTTGCTCAGTCGTATACAACTCTTTGTGACCCCATGGACTGCAGCATGCCAGTCTTCCCTGTCCGTCACCAACTCCTGGAGTTTACTCAAACTCATATCCATTGAGTCAGTGATGACATCCAACCATCTCATCCTCTGTCATCCTCTTCTCCTCCTGCCTTCAATCTTTCCCAGCATCAGGTTCTTTTCCAATGAGTCAGTTCTTTGCATCAGGTGGCCAAAGTATTGAAGTTTCAGCTTCACCATCAGTCCTTCCAATGACTATTCAGGACTGATTTCCTTTAGGGTTGACTGATTGGCTGTCCTTGCAGTTCAAGGGACTCTAAGAATCTTCTGCAACACCACAGTTCAAAAACATAAATTGTTCGGTGCTCAGCTTTCTTCATAGTCCAAATCTCACATCCATACATGACTATTGGAAAAACCATAGCTTTGACTAGACAGACCTTTGTCGGCAAAGTAATGTCTCTGCTTTTTAATATGCTGTCTAGTTTGGTCATAGCTTTTCTTCCAAAGAGCAAGTATCTTTAAATTTTATGGCCCAAATCTGCAGTGATTTTGGAGCCCCCAAAAATAAAGTCTCTCACTGTTTCCATTGTTTCCCCATCTATTTTCCATGAAGTGATGGGACTGGATCTCATGATCTTAGTTTTCTAAGAATGAATGCTGAGCTTTAAGCCAACTTTTTTACTCTCCTCTTTCACTTTCATCAAGAGGCTCTTTAGTTCTACTTTGGTTTCTGCCATAAGGGTGGTGGTCATCTGCATATCTGAGGTTATTGATATTTCTCCTGGCAATCTTGCTTCTAGCTTTTGCTTCATCCAGCCCAGCATTTCTAATGATGTACTCTGCATATACGTTAAAAAAACAGGCTGACAATATATGTTCTCCTTGACATACTCCTTTCCTGATTTGGAACCAGTCTGTTGTTCCATGTCCATTTCTAACTGTTGCTTCTTGACCTGCATACAGATTTGTCAGGAGGCAGCTAAGGTGGTCTGCTATTCCCATCTCTTGAAGAATTTCCCACAGTTTGTTGTGATTCACACAGTCAAAGGCTTTGACATAGTCAATAAAGCAGAAGTAGATGTTTTCCTGGAACTCTCTTACTTTTTCGATGATCCAGCAGATGTTTGATCTCTGCTTCCTCTGCCTTTTCTAAATCCAGCTTGAACATCTGGAAGTTCATGGTTCACATACTGTTGAAACCTGGCTTGGAGAATTTTGAGCATTACTTTGCTAGCGTGTGAGATGAGTGCAATTGTTCAGTAGTTTGAATATCCTTTGGCATTGCCCTTCTTTGAGACTGGAATGAAAACTGACCTTTTCCAGTCCTGTGGCCACTGCTGAGTTTTCCAAATATGCTGGCATATTGAGTGCAGCACTTCACAGCCTCCTCTTTTAGGATTTGAAATAGCTCAGCTGAAATTTTATCACCTCTACTAGCTTTGTTCATAGTGAATGAATGCTTCCTAAGGCCCACTTGACTTCACATTCCAGGATGTCTGGCTCTAGTCCAGTGATCATACCATTGTGGTTATCTGGATCATGAAGATATTTTTTGTACAGTTCTGTGTATTCTTGCCACCTCTTCTTAATAGCTTCTGCTTCTGTTAGGTCCATACCGTTTCTGTCCTTTATTGTGCCCATCTTTGCATGAAATATTCCCTTCAGTTCAGTTCAGTTCAGTCACTCAGTTCAGTTCAGTCACTCATTCATGTCCGACTCTTTGCGACCCCATGAACTGCAGTACACCAGGCCTCCCCATCCATTACCAACTCCAGGAGTCCACCCAAACCCATGTCCATTGAGTTGGTGATGCCATCCAACCGTCTCATCCTCTGTCATCCCCTTCTCCTCCTGCCCTCAATCTTTCCCAGCATCAGGGTCTTTCCAATGAGTCAGCTCTTTGCATCAGGTGGCCAAAGTATTGGAGTTTCAGCTTCAACATCAGTCCTTCCAATGAACACCCAGGACTGATCTCCTTTAGGATGGACTGGTTGGATCTCCTTGCAGTCCAAGGGACTCTCAAGAGTCTTCTCCAACACTACAGTTCAAAAGCATCAATTCTTCTGTGCTCAGCTTTCTCTATAGTTCAACTATCACATCCATGCATGACTACTGGAAAAACCATAGTTTTGACTAGACGGACCTTTGTTGGCAAAGTAATGTCTCTGCTTTTTAATATGCTGTCTAGGTTTTCATAATAATATTCCTTTAGTATCTCTAATTTTCTTGAAGAGATCTCCAGTCTTTTCCATTCTATTGTTTTCTTCTATTTCTTTGCATTGATTACTGAGGAGGGCTTTCTTCTTTCTCTGTGCTTTTCTTTGGAACTGTACATCCAAATAGGTATATCTTTCCTTTTCTCCTTTGCTTCTTCATCTTTGCTTCTCTTTTCTCAGCTATTTGTAAGGCCTCCTCAGACAACCATTTGCATATTTGCATTTCTTTCCTTGGAGATGTTCTTGATCACTGCCTCCTGTACAATGTCATGAACTTCCATCCATAGTTCTTCAGGCACTCTGTCTATCAGATCTAATCCCTTGAATCTGTTTGTCACTTCCTCTTTATGATCGTAAGGAATTTGATTTAGGTCATCCCTGAATGATCTTGTGGTTTTCTTCAATTTAAGTCTGAGTTTTTCAGTAAGAACATATTTAACAATATGTACATATTTAAAAGATATGTATGAAAAAATTTTGTAAATGATGTATGAAAAGAATTTAATACATCAGATTTAATGGATAAATTATATATTTATTACAATATTAAAGTTGTACCCATCTAATAAGATTACTAAACCTTGTGAACAACAAATCACATAAAGAAAGTAGACACACTTGGTGTGTGACTAACAAGGCCATTTGAGCATTCTGTGCATTTCTTATTTCATCATTAGAATGTCAGTGTTGACTTATCTATTAAGACTCTATCAGTTGCAAATAACAAATGAAACAATGAACTCAAGAAATCTCCAACTGGTTTAAGGGGAAAAAGGAGGGAAAATGTCTTGGTTCTTACAGCTGAAAAGTTCAGAGGTAAATCCTGCTTCAAAAATGGTTAGATCTGGAGTTCTCATGCTGTCATCAGGATGTGGTTTGTTTTCTCTCAATTCTGGCTTCATTTCAAGTCTCCATGGTATCCCCTAACAGCTTCAGACCTTCCCTCATGGAGCCACAATGACAGTCATGGCTCCACCCTCTACAGCCTCCTGATGGCAAGCACAACAGGAGAGGGGGAGGGCCTTTATCAAGCCATTCAAACAAAATGCTCAGAATTGTCTCATTGTCTCAAGTGAACCAGTCACAGAGACCAAGAAAGTGGTTAGGTCTGGGTCACAGGCTCTGTCTGTGGAACAGAGAGAGACTCTGAAGTACAAGGGCTGAGATTGTGAAGGTCCTGGCCTCTCCCATGTTGAAGCAAGATGATAAATTAAGAGTTCCCTTTAAGAAGGGCAAGTGGGTGCTGGGTGGGGAAATAGTGAATGGGCATGATAGTGGTGGGGTTTGTTACCTGTCTGCATCTGTGTGTGTCGGCATGAGTGTGTTTGTATCAGATATTTAATAAATTTTTTAAAGTCAAAGGCTTGGAATATTTGATTTACTTGTTACCAGGTAAAGTGTTTTACTCTGCATCAGCTAGGAATGTTTAAAACTCATTCTTCCTTTTCTACTTCTACTCATCTTCATTTTTTCTTATAGAGTTTATCCTAATTTCTTCCCTGCCTGTCTGAACTTTAAAACCAAAATTTATGTTGGCTATACAGATGATGTAATTTAAAAAAAAGGGGGTACTCTTTTCTAGTTCCTTAAAGAGAAATATAAAATTTGCATATAATACCTCACTGCTATACACGGATCCAAAGTTAGAGCTGAGATGATCCTATAGAAAAGAAGTGCTTTAAAACATTTCTCCCAATCTGTTTGTATTTGGAAAAATATAGAGATTTGCATAAATGATGTGGGCCTGTAACAGTTATAAAATGAACTTGCCAATGAGAGTAAAGGGGATTTAGAGATGTCAATGTTCTTAAACTTAGGTGAAGTGAAAGTTGCTCAGTCATGTCCAACTCTTTGCTTTACTACCCCAGAGACTATACAGTCCATGGAATTCTCCAGGCAAGAGTACTGGAGTGGGTAGCCTTTCCCTTCTCCAGGGGATCTTCCCAACCCAGGGATTGAAACCAGGTCTCCTGCATTGCAGGCAGATTCTTTACCAGCTGAGCCACAAGGGAAGCCCAAGAATACTGGAGTGGATATCCTATCCCTTCTCCAGCAGATCTTCTTGACCCAGGAATTGAATAGGGGTCTCCTGAATTGCAGGCCAATTCTTTTCCAACTGACGTATCAGGGAAGCCCGCTTAAACTCAGGTAGTATATGTTAGAAAAATAATATATCTCTATTCAATTAAGAGGTTTTCATATTGTATAAATATTGTAAGATTCAGGCATTAGGGTATCAGTTGCTGGGTCTTGATAAGCTTTAGGAGAACCACACTTTAAAAAAATGAGAACTTAAAGCAGTGCTCAGCTTTAGAACTTGATTTTGGATATAGGTCCTATTGCTACTTAAGTATAAATTAGGCATAGCTAAATAAATTATATTTAACAATAAAACTTTTGTTATTAAAATATACAAGTGTACAGGGAAGAGTGTTGGGCAATGGTACAATAATTATAGATGAATTAAGAAAGAATCTTAATTAAAGTAAGATCCTTACTTTAAGGATCAATTTTCTTTCACTTTGACAAATTCAGGGCACTAAACATTTCTCACAAATTCCTTGTAAATTAACTAGTAATCACTTTATAAAGTTAATTAATCATCTGTAGCAAATTCTCCAATGACACAAAAAGTCATTATCATTATACATGATTAGCAATGTGATCAGTCACCTAGGGAGGTAAAGTTTAAGGAAAGTAATTATTTGGAGAATGTCAGCCATTGTTAAATTAGGAGTTTCTCTCATTATTCATATCTGATTAGCATGAAATATGAATCACAAATGTGACACTGATTCAACAGACAAATGAATATACTTGTTTGTATTCCAAGTATTTCTTAGCTTTCAGAAATGTTAAGTCTTAATGCAAATTACAGTGATATCATGTTATTTTGGAGTTGTTAATATGCTTTTGTTAAAAATTTTAAGAAGTAATATGGCAATAAAAGGACTAAAACCTGAAACACTATCCTCAGAAAAGCACTAGTATGTGTTTACCATTCAGTTAAGTTCAGTTCAGTCGCTCAGTCGTGTCCGACTCTTTGCGACCCCATGAATCACAGCACGCCAGGCCTCCCTGTCCATCACCAACTCCTGGAGTTCACTCAAACTCACGTCCATCAAGTGAGTGATGCCATCCAGCCATCTCATCCTCTGTTGTCCCCTTTTCCTCCTGCCCCCAATCCCTCCCAGCATCAGAGTCTTTTCCAGTGAGTCAACTCTTCGCATGAGGTGGCATTAGGAAATGGCAAACAATTTGAATGAGTTTATGAAGGGCTCCCCCGGTGGCTCAGTTGGTAAAGAATGCAGTCAGTAAAGAATACTTGCAATGCAGAAGACCCTGGTTCGATCCCTGGGGTGGGGAAGGTCCCCTGGAGAAGGGAATGGCTGCCCACTCCAGTATTCTTGCCTGGAGAATTCCACGGACAGAGGAGCCTGGCAGTCTTTTTGCGGGGTCGTAAAGAGTTGGACATGACTGAGCAACTAGCACTGTGTTCTTCTACTGCTATGAAGGGAATAGTATGTCATTTGGCTGTAAAGTTGTGACCTATTTCACAACCAACCCAATGTCAGTCGGTGTGGCTTGCCTTAGAATGTTATCCATGGGAGAAAATGGTTTCTGGAAGATTTTGAGTCCTGTAAGACCTTATATGGGATTGACCTAACTTAAAGGAAAGTTGTCAAGCAAGTTTCTTCATAAATATTTAAGGCAGTAGTGTAAATTGTATATGGAACTACAGTAGGTTCTGATGATACCAGTTTAATTTATAAAGAGATCTAGAAATGTGTCAGAAGGAAATTTGAATGATAGTTTCTCAGTAATTTTTTTCCTGTAAAATCTTATTTGCTACGTCACTTCAGTCATGTCTGCCTCTTTGTGACCCTATGGACTGTAACCCGCCAGGCTCCTTTGTCCATGGGATTCTCCAAGCAAGAATACTGGAGTGGGTTGCCATGCTGGAGATCTTCCCCACCCAGGTATCGAACCCATGTCTCTTATGTCTCCTGCATTGACAGGCAGGTTCTTTACCACTAGCACCACCTGGGAAACCCTGTAAAATCTTTAAAGATCTTTTAAAAGTGTATGATAATATTATTTAGAGATAATGACATTTCTTTCTAGAATTATTTTCTTTTCTTTTTTTTTTCAGTGAATTCAAAGCAATGAACACTATAGAAAGTCATCCTTCTCAGATAAAGCCAAAGAAATTTTGGAAATAGATTTTCCTTAAACATTCCATGCTGGCTCTGTTTTTTGATGTTTGACACATATGTAAGTTGCTTGAAATGGGTCGATATTTATGGAAACTCTTAGGGAAACTAAGTGTTGGAGACCTTATGTAGAGGCACAGTTATAGATTTAATGGTTAAAATTAACAATAGTGGTCACTTCAGTTCAGTTCAGTTCAGTTGCTCAGTCGTGTCCGACTCTTTGCAACCCCATGAATCGCAGCACGCCAGGCCTCCCTGTCCATCACCAACTCCCGGAGTTCACTCAGACTCACGTCCATCGAGTCAGTGATGCCATCCAGCCATCTCATCCTCTGTCATCCCTTTCTCCTCCTGCCCCCAATCCCTCCCAGCATCAGAGTCTTTTCCAATGAGTCAACTCTTCGCATGAGGTGCCCAAAGTACTGGAGTTTCAGCTTTAGCATCATTCCTTCCAAAGAAATCCCAGGGCTGATCTCCTTCAGAATGGACTGGTTGGATCTCCTTGCAGTCCAAGGGACTCTCAAGAGTCTTCTCCAACACCACAGTTCAAAAGCATCAATTCTTCGGTGCTCAGCCTTCTTCACAGTCCAACTCTCACACCCACACATGACCACTGGAAAAACCATAGCCTTGACTAGACGGACCTTTGTTGGCAAAGTAATGTCTCTGCTTTTGAATATGCTATCTAAGTTGGTCATAACTTTCCTTCCAAAGAGTAAGCATCTTTTAATTTCATGGCTGCAGTCAGTGTCACTTACCTTTATCTAAATCCTGCTATGTGCCATTTTCTAGATTTGAGGACAGATTCAGAGACATTTGGTAACTTGTCCAAAATCAGCTAACAAATTAAGGACTGAGATTTAGTTTTGGGACTTTGATTCCAAGATTTTTCACCTGCAGTGGTATCTTATGTCTAAAAGTTATGTTTACGTATTAAAAATGGAAAATATAAATTGACCTATATCACCAAAATAGGTTTGTAATTAATAATGATGTAAAGGTTATTGAGGGTGCCCCTCATAACTCAGGTGGTAAAGAAACTGCCTGCCAGTGCAGGAGACTCAGGTTTGATTTCCAGGTGGCTCAGCTGGTAAAGTATCTGCCTGCAAATTGGGAGACCTGGGTTTGATCCCTGGGCTGGGAAGATCCCCTGGAGAAGGGAAGGGCAACCCACTCCAGTATTCTTGCCTGGAGAATGCCATGGACAGAGGAGCCTGGTAGGCTACACTCCATGGGGTTGCAAGAGTCGCACATGACTTAATGACTAAACCACCACCAGAACATGTTAGCTAGCATCCTTCATGGGGCCTTGGAACTTCCTCCTGGACCACTTTTCTCCCAGAGATCTCCAGATATTTACATGGCTCATAGTTACATGCATCTTCTGGTATTTCCATAGCTCACTGCGTCACTTTCCTCAAGACGTTCCAACTTCCCAGGTGATAGCAGTAAAGAACCTGCCTACCAATGTAGGAGATGTAAGAGACGTGAGTTCGATCCCTGGGTTGGGAAGATCCTCTGAAGGAGGGCATGGCAACCCACTACAGTATACTTGTCTGGAGAATCCCATGAACAGAAGAGCCTGGCGGGTTACAGTCCATAGGGCCTGAAAGAGTTGAATACGACTGAAGCGACTTAGCATGCAAAGATTATTCAGTAGCGGTATTAATATAAAGATATTCTAAGTATGGCCACTAGAGGTCAGCACTTAGCTGCTTTATGTGGTATAACAAATTCTGCATTTTAGTGGTATTTTTTTTTTTTTGGCCAGGTTAAATTCAGGTGCTAAATATTGTTGTGGCATATTGCAGATATAATATAGTTAATAGATTAAAAGCATTTTAGTAGCTGTCACTATGTTAATGTAATAAAACTTTCTAAAAAGTACTTCCTTTTTTGAAAGTTTCTTTTGCTTTTCTCTTAAATCAGAGATTCAATCTTTTATAATACCAGCTAATTTCTCTTGTAAAACATATTTAAAATCTATGTTTATAATTTATAGACATAGCAAATTTATGAACATTAGCAAACAATTCATAATTTGTTCAGAGCATGCTCTGTTCTTAATTTCTTTTAAAATATAATAGCAAATTACAGGTTTTGCAAAGATCTATGGCACATTATATTACATACAATATTTCCAACATAACCATGAAGCTGCCTAATTGATACTTTTCTTGCTTCTACAAGACCAGGGGTTCATGGAAGGCAGATAACTTGCTCAGTTTTTAATCCCAGCTCCTACCCCAGTACTTCTCCCAGAGTAAATACTTGGTAAATGTTTACTGACTGAATGTCTGTTAAGAGGCACAAAAATAGTGAATCCACTGGGAGTAAGAGTCCTGATATCATTTTTGAAGCTTTAGCCATTAAGCAAATTATTAAACTTTGAACCATAATTTATTTGTCTTTGTAAAAGGGTATTTGTCTTTGTAAAAGGGTATAATATTATTGGGTTGCCAAGGCATTACATTAAATATGTATAAAGTTTCTGTTGCATCATGAATAATAGGTATAGCTATTATCATTCTTAGCAATGATTACTAACAATTATTACTAGTAATACTGGTAGTGGTAGTAAAGGTAGAAACATGCAATGGGTCTGGCCAACTCTGAGCCTGTATTTAGTATGGAAGTTTTTCTTTCTGCTGTGCCAACATAGTGAGATTGTACAGTTTGGACTTTAAGGTTGTTGTTTGGGCATTTTAAACCATCTTCTTTTTTCTTTTTTTTCATTTTGTGACTAAGGAACACAAACCAGAGATTGCAAGTCAGGGTAGGTCAGGTCCAGGTTCCTGAGCTCAGTGTACTAGACCGGACTGCTGAACTTCTTGAGGCACCAGAACCATGGAGCAAGTTGTTTCTTTTAGCTTGTGTGTGTGTGTGTGTGTGTGTGAGAGAGAGAGAGAGAGAGGAGGGAGGGAGGGAGGGAGGGAGGGA
>NW_011494954.1:4219201-4219446 GCF_000754665.1 Bison bison bison | reverse complement strand
AGGCTGATTGATTCAGTGTCCGTCAGCGAACATCTGATCCTGGTCATTGTTTCCTCCAGCATTTAAGAGCATCAATCATATGCACCATTATTTTCTGCTTCTGAATGGTCTGTAGATTTCCTTATATCTTTTATTTTTTGCTTTATTGAAATGTATTTATTTTTAATTGGAGGATAATTGTTTTACAATATTGTGTTTGTTTCTGCCAAATATCAGCATGAATCAACCATAGGTAAATGAATGTC
>NW_011494954.1:4216403-4219101 GCF_000754665.1 Bison bison bison | reverse complement strand
CCTTTAGGTAAATGAATGTCCCCTTCCCCTTATATCTTTTATTTGTGCACATCTTATTTTTTCCTTAAAGAGATTGTATGATTGTCAGTATGATCTTCAGGTAACTGTCTCAATAAAGGCTGTCTATGAGAAAGGCCCTATGAGAAATATTTAGCATTGCAGCATAAACAAAATTCTGAACTTGAACCCTACTTTTGCAATATTTTAAGTTTTGGCTGCTCTTTCACATCCTGGCTACAGGATCAGAGTTCTGGGCCTCACTTTCTTGAGTGCATGCTAACTGCGCAGGTGCAAAAATTCTTTAAGTGTAATTACAAGGATTCTTTCTGTACCTACCCATCTACCAGCACATACTGTATATAAGATTCCAAACTAGTTCCCCTGGGCATAAAAGACTGACTAAACTTTCCAGATCTATTGGGAGTTTATTTTTTTAATAGGGGTGATATGTAGATGAAAATAATGACAATGTAGAGCAATGTTAAATATGCTCTATAAGACCTTATTCCTCAAAGTGTGGTCTAGGGACTGGCATTGCCTGAGGGTCATTGGAAATGCAGAATCTCAGACCTTATTGCAGAACTACTGAAGCAGTATGTGCATTTTGCCAAGATCTCAGACAATATGTTTACATATTCAAGTATGATAGCACTTTGAAGGCAGAAGGCTTTAGGGAATGCAGATATCACTTCCGCCGGTTGGGGACCCAGAATTTCATGGAGGAAGGAGCCTTGAGGGAGACAAAGGAGTTTAGTGGTAGAGCTGGGATTAGGAGGAGGCTGTCCTGGGCAAAGGTAGGAAGGAGAGGAAAGATGGTTTTTTTGAGTTGTCAGATTTCTAAGGTACAGCATTAGTGCAAAGGAGTAAGCCATTTGGGAGGTGGGGGTACTTCAGAGTGCAAGACTAGGGTGTAGAGTTTTTAAGATTGTACCTGTGACCAAAGGAATATTTTCATATATGTGAATGACACAGTCCAGAGGTGGAGAGGAGCTTCCTGGTCCTTTCGTCTTATTACCTATAAGGATCAGAGCTGTCCTTTAGGAAGAGAAATCTAATGTGCCTCTGAGAGGTGGTTTGTGACTAGACCCAGAGATGAAAGAAATATCATGGTATAACCTCAACAAAAGGTAGGGTAGAGAGATGCTCATCAGTCCCCAGCTGTTCCAGTCATTCCAGCTGAGATGCAGACATGTCAGTGAAGAAGCCGGATGAGGCTTCATATGACTCCAACTCCTGGTGTTGACTGCAACAACATGAGAGACCCCAAGGGAGGACCGCCCAGCTGAGCACAGTCAACCTGCAGAACTGTGAGCCACAAAGGTTGGGGGTGGTTTACTGAGCAGCAACAGAAAACTGTGATGGGAAGCGATGGTGACATCTACCTTTTAGGATTGTCACAAGGGTAAAAGAAGATTTTTATTTGCTGAATCCTTAGCCCACAGCCTGGAACAAAACAAGCCCTCATTGTGTGTGTGTGTGTATTATATATATACACGTATATAATATATGCTATATATGTATATATAGCGTAAAAGGAAATAGTATGGTGGCAGTGAGGATGGAGTGAAGATTAGAGAGGTTGCTGAAATAGAATCAAGGGGAGGCAGTGTTTGGTACACAGGCAAGAAGAGAAAGGTAATAGGGAGAATGATTGCAGTGTTAATGACACTGGTAGCAACAGGAGGAGTAGCAGTTCATTCTGAGAGAAGTCATTTGGTTCCTTGACATGCTGGCTGAGATGCTAACAGAACACAACTAGAAGACTTGTGTACCCCTTATTCAGAAAGGAATATTGTAAACTTGTGAGAGAAGTCGGAGATGGAGCAAAGCTTCGGGACTTCTCTGCAGCAGCCACGGTGAAGCTAGTGTTGTGGTTAAGACCCAAGGCAAGACTACCTGAGGAGTGAAGGGACCCAGGCAGGTGCACAGGGAATGTCGAGTCTGTTTCCTGAGCACCTGGCTCTCACTGTGCGGAAATGCACTCTGAGGGCTGCTTTCCTCCTTTCTTGACTGTGATACTGTCGAGAGCAGCATTCCTTGTAGACGTTAGAGTGTTTCTTAGTGGCATAGGAAATGATTTCTAAAATACAGCTGGTACCCACGAGCGCATATAGTTTTACTGCATCAAATAGGCCATAGCTAAAAACAAACAAACAAAAAACTCAAAAACTTTCTCTCCAATTTGGATTTATCTACTGTATTTTAAATTTTCTTCCATTGTGTGTGTAGAGGTCTCTCTCCCTAATATTTTATAATGGTGATTTTCAAACATACAGTATGGTTAGAAGACTTTTAAAATAGTATTTCATAGCAATTGCCTAGATTCTAACAATATTTTTATTTTATTTATTTTTTTCTCCTCCCTTTATTTTATTTTTTTAATTAAAAATTTTTTTTATTATTATTTTTTTACTTTACAATATTGTATTGGTTTTGCCATACACCAACATGCATCCGCCACAGGTGTACACGTGTTCCCCATCCTGAACCCCCTCCCACCTCCCTCCCCATACCATCCCTCTGGGTCATCCCAGTGCACCAGCCCCAAGCTTCCTGTATCCTGCATCAAACCTGGACTGGTGATTCATTTCTTATATGATATTATACATGTTTTAATGCCATTCTCCCAAATCATCCCCCCCTCCCTCTCCCACAGAGTCCAAAAGACTGTTCTATACATCTGTGTCTCTTTTGTCTC
>NW_011494954.1:4200827-4216303 GCF_000754665.1 Bison bison bison | reverse complement strand
GGTCATCCCAGTGCACCAGCCCCAAGCTTCCTGTATCCTGCATCAAACCTGGACTGGTGATTCGTTTCTTATATGATATTATACATGTTTTTTTTTTTTTAATTCATCTAATTTTTTACTGAAATTGAAGTACATGCCAGGCACAATGCTAGGCTCTTTTCAATATATGACAGGAGAAGTCTAAAGAATCCACTTGAAGTTTAAGACTTATAACAGATTTACTTTACATGGGATAGTTATTTTGTTGATGGAAACAATGCGCTGGTATTATTAATTCATAAGGTCATAAAAATGATAACTTGAGTTTATGATAAATATCAAAAGTTAAGATGAAAAACTATTCTAGAGATAGAAGATGGAAAATAACAAACCCAAGACCTACATTTTGAAAATGTCAAGCAGAATTTTGAGCTATCAACTAAAAATTAAACAAAAGTGCAGATAATTAAGATTGTTGTTGTTCAGTCTCCAAGTCTTATCCTACTCTTCACCACCCCATGGACTGCAGCACACCAGGCCTCCCTGTCCCTCACCTTCTCCCAGAGTTTGCCCAAGTACATGTCCATTGAATTGATGATGCCATCCAACCATCTCATCCTCTGTCGCTCTCTTCTCCTTCTGCCTTCACTCTTCCAGCATCAGGGTTTTTTCCAATGAGTTGGCTTGTTTGCATCAGGTAGCCAAAGTATTGGAGCTTCAGCTTCAGCATCAGTCCTTCCAATGAGTATTCAGGGTTGATTTCATTTACGATTAACTGGTTTCATCTTCTTTTTGTCAAAGGGTCTTTCTTTTTTTTTTTTTTATTATTTTATTTTATTTCATTTTATTTTTTAGCTTTACAATATTGTATTGGTTTTGCCATACACCAACATGCATCCGCCACGGGTGTACATGTGTTCCCCATCCTGAATCCCCCTCCTACCTCCCTCCCCATACCATCCCTCTGGGTCATCCCAGTGCACCAGCCCCAAGCTTCCTGTATCCTGCATCAAACCTGGACTGGTGATTCATTTCTTATATGATATTATACATGTTTTAATGCCATTCTCCCAAATCATCCCCCCCTCCCTCTCCCACAGAGTCCAAAAGACTGTTCTATACATCTGTGTCTCTTTTGCTGTCTCGCATACAGGCTTGCTTTAACGTACACTTCTCTTTTTACCCATGCTATGTAGAAATTTTTGTAAAAATGTAGTGTGATTGTAATATAAAATTTTTGTACTTATTTTTCAGTAAATATTAAAACAAAAAATTTCCTCACGTTATTGCAAAGTTATAAACATTGTTTAAAATTACTTCAAAATAGTTCATGTAATTTATTTCATCATGCTAAAGGTGACTTCATGATCCTGTGTCTTATTAAATAAAAAAATGATTCTGTATCTTAGGTTTTTTTAAAACAAAATATGAATGCTAAATTCTTTTCTATTTTTAAGACTTTTTTTAAAAAGTATAGATTCTCTTATGTGAAGAAAATGAAGATACTGTGTTGAAGAGATATCTGTACCCTGTGTTTGTAGCAGCATTATTCACATCAGTCTAAGAAAATAGACTAAGGAAATAACCTAAGTACCTATGGGCAGGTGAATGAAGAAGTTGAGGTATATATACAATGGAATATTATTCAGCCATAGAAAGGAAATCCTGCCATTTGTGACAACATGGATGAGACTTGAAGACATGCTAAGTGAAATAAGTCAGAGAAAGAAAAACACTGTATGATCTCACTTCTATGTGGAATCTGAAGACAAAACCAAACACCAAAAACTAAGCTCGTGGAAAAAGATCAGATTTGTGGCCACCAGAGGGGAGGGTAAGAGGAAGGAGAATTGGCTTAGGGTAGTTAAAAGATACAAGCTTTGAGCTGTAAGATAAATAAATACTAGGAATGCACACATGCTGACTATAGTTAACACTGCCCTAGGATATTTATGAAAATTAAGAGGGTAAACCCTAAGAGTTCTCATTACAAAGGAAAAAACACTCTTTGGTATCTATGTGAGATGATGGATGTTCACTAAACTCATTGTGGTAATCATTTCATGATATATATAAGTGAAATCTTTATGCTGGGTACCTTAAACCTGTACAGGAATGTATGTCAATTTTATCTTAATAAAACTGGAAGGAAACATACAGATTCTCAGAAGTGGAAATAGTAATAATAGATCCAAGGATGTGAACATTTAAAAGATAGATACTTGTCAAATTGTTTTTCAAAAGCCAAATTTATTAATACCAAGGTCCACACCAGTATATTTGAGTGTTTGCTTCACTATATCCTGGCCAGCCTTGGCATACATTAAAAATACACAAAAGTTTTAAGAAACTTGGAAAGGCCTTTGGGTTGGAACAGATCTGCCTGCAGCTGGACCTCCTTCCCTTTTGAAGTATGTATTTCTAGGTTAATGGTAAATGGAGAAGCTTTGGGGTCATGGTTGAAGCCTGGGGCAAGGTGAGAGACAGGGGGATTATAAAGGGAAGAGATTCAATTTTCCCTCACTTTTTGTTGCTTAAAATATTTTTTGAGGCAATCTCAAAACTTATAGAAATGTTATACAGTACAAATTTTTTTCTCTTGAACCATTTGAGAATAAATGAACAATATACTATTGCCCCCAAATATTTTAGTGTGTATTTCCTATAAACAAAGGTATTCTCCTGTCTAACCCTAACGTAACTATCCAAATCATGAAATTAACATTGATACATTACTAACATCTAATCATATCCTGTTTTTATTTCACCAAGTACCTTAATATTCACTACAGCAAAAGAGCACATTCAAAATCCTGTGTTATTTTTCCTTGTGTCAATTTGGAATAGTTTCCCAGCCTTGATTTTTATGACCTTCACACTTTTGGGGGGTACAAGTCAGTTATTTTGTAGAATGTGCCTCAGTTTTGGATTATTTTTTCATAATAGCATTCAGGTTGCACCTCTGGCAGAAATATCATAAATGTAGTGCTGTGTTCTTTTCATTATATCTTACCTGGAGGCATAGGACTTTGATTTGTTCTGTTTATGATGGTATGTTGATGACTTCTTTAGGTGGTATCTGCTAAGCTTCTCCACTGTAAAGTTATCCTCTTCATAATAAGTATTTGGTGAGGATATATTTTGAGGCTATGTAAATATCCTGTTCCTTGTGAATCAACCAACCAAACTTTCATCCATCTATTTGTCAATCAACCAATCATTTCATTATGGATTCTTGGTTTCCTGTTTTGTTCAATAGGATTATAATCTATGACCATCACTAATTCTGATGCTCAGATTGTCCCTCATTGGGTCAATGGGAATTCTTCCATTCTGATTTCTGTGTCTTTTCACATGTTCCCACCATTTTTTGGGAGACATTAGTTTCTGGAGGAGACATTCTTGGTTCATATTGTACTTTGCCTACTCTAGCCCTGGAATCAGCCATTTCTCTGAGGAACTCTGATTCTTTTTAGGGGAGAATGATATTTAACAACCAAGATCTGGGTGTTTTGTCTGCTCATTGCTATTGGGATGTCACTTCTCCCAGGCCCTCCCAGTGGATTGGGGAATGTGTGTGTTCATGTCTTCACCTCTATAGTTTTTCATCTCTCTCTAAAAATACGTATTTCACTGATCTCTACAATTCTAATTTAGCAGAGTTCATTCTAGTTTTCTCCTTTTTCCTGTTAATCTTTCCCTAACAGTGACAAAACTTGGTTCCCATTATTCAGTGTTTATATGGTTATGTGATCCGTGCCCATGTATATAACCAATGTCTCATCATTGTGGCTGCTGTCTTCCTCTCCCCTCCCCCATTTCCCCCTTCCCACACCTGGACTCCACCCTATATCAGGCTGTCCAGCCAAGAGGAAGCCCTTCTTACTTAATTAGGACTTTGACCCCTGCCCCAGGTCACCCCATCCACATCCCACTTCTGCTCTGATTATGGTGCTCCTCTATGGGCCACATCTCTTCCCTTCCCCCAGCCTACCCGTGTTAGTACTGAAATGTTTGAGATGAGAAACAGTTCTTAAATGTCCTTAAGAGATCTAGTGGATTTTCATTGGAAGGACCAACCTCTTGGCTCATTCATAGAAATCATACAACCTTTGGTTTGTTTAACCTTAACCTGAGGACTGCCCTGGTGGTACAGCGGATAAGAATCTGCCTGCCAATGCTGGGGACATGAGTGTGATCTCCGGTCTGGAAAGATTCCACGTGCCATGGAGCCACTAAGCCCATGAGCCGTAGCTACTGAGCCTGCATGCTGCACTACTGAAACCAGTGTGCCTAGAGCCTGTGCTCTTTAACAAGAGAAGCCACTGCAATGAGAAGCCTGCTTACCACAGTGAAGAGTAGCCCCTGCTTACACAACTAGAGAAAGTCTGTGTGCAGCAATACAGATCCGGCACAACTATATATATATGTATACATATATAATGGAGAAGGAAATGGCAACCCACTCGAGTATTCTTGCCTGGAGAATCCCAGGGACAGAGGAGCCTAGTGGGCTGCCGTCTATGGGGTCGCACAGAGTCGGACACGCCTGAAGCGACTTAGCAGCATACATATATAAACATTAACCTGGGGGAGAAAAAGAGGCTGGGCTTTGGTATTTCCCTTTACCCAGCAGATTTTCACCCAAGTCCCAAATCGCATCCACACTGTCTCTTCTGGTAGCTAGTGCTTTAGAGGAATTACAAAAAGCCAGCTGTCTTATGGGGTCCCCGCCAGGTGGTACAGGTCTCATGGGAATGTTTACTGCTGAAGATGCTGGTTTCCCAGACTTAAAATATGTCCAGGCAACTCATTAGAAAAACAGAACCAGGGCACCATCTTCACTTTCTAACCCAAACTGGAAATGGACTCAAAAAGAGCTACTTCAATTCCATGAGTAGACAGATTTCCCCCCCTTCTCTCCAGCTTGATTGCTCCATTACAAACTGTTATTCTTTGTCCTTTTTTATAGTTGTGGGTGGGGGACTGGCAGAGGGGACAGAACGAGCTAGTGACTATGGGGAAGTGGGGAAGGGTGTACTCTGGGTTTCCTGTCTGGGTTAGCCACAGGGTTTTCTTTTAGGAACTCTTGCTCCATCCACAGGAACACCAGAAGTTCCTACCTGATAGACTTCAAGACAGAGGAGGGGTCGGGGTAGCAGCTGCAAACCTGGGTGCAGAAGATAGATGGTTTAAAACATCTTTGCTAACTTGATATGTGATAATAGCATCTTATTTTGTGCTAGAAGTATGTATATATGTATCTGTGTAACTTTTAGAAAATGCTTTTCTTGTTGCCCTTTTTCTCAGTCCTCTGATGCTGTTTCATGTATCATTAATTTTTTAAAATTATTTTTGATAGCTACTACAATGTTTGAAGCTGGAAAGGACAAAGGTAATCCAGATGAATTTGCTGTGGCACTTGATGAAACTCTTGGAGATTTTGCGTTCCCAGATGAATTTGTCTTTGATGTTTGGGGAGTCATTGGTGATGCCAAACAAGAATGATTACGATGCGAATGATCGACTCTGAAAGAATGAACCATTGTTCCTTAAGAAAAAAGTAAGATCTGCCTTCAGACACTGTTATGGACTCTGGCTTGGTTTTATGTGTATGAATACATTCTTTTGAAATATAGTCTTGATTTTTGGGCACTTTTTAAATGCAGTTGTATATGGAGTATGCTTAAGATAAATTACCTCAAATGTAACCAATTTTAATATTCATTGAAAAGCTTTTTAAAAGTTAGTTTTAGAGAATATTTCTAGATAGATAATTTTGTTTCCCATTGACAGCCGTGTTTTGTTTTTCACATAAAAGTTGATTGCAATAGCTTTGTAATTATTTTTGCAAGATCTTAACACAGTAAAAACTGGGATTGCAGTATAGTTTGCCTCATACAGTCTTCATTTTGTTATACTAGTTTTAACAGGATGGGTTCAGAACATGAAATGTGAATCATGCCTACTAGATGTCTAGTAACATATATATATTTTTAAACCTGCTGAGTAAGGGGAGGAAGATTCCTACAGCCTGTTAAAGTCTATGGCCTACTTTCTGTCTTTATTAAAACAAGGATTGATTAACTTTTATTTTTTGCTTCTTTGTAATTGCTTTCTTGATTCTTAAACTTGTTGAAATCTATTGTGTTGTATATGTGTTTGCATGTGTAGAAGAAGGTGAAAAAGAGGAAGATAGGTTAGAAAACACTAATATTTAATTTTTTTTAGCAGTTCTTACAACATTATTTCTTTTCCACTCATACCTACTCTTATGTTACCCTTTATAAGCATTCCAGAGAAAGTTTTTTATAGTCTTTGTAGAACTTTTCTTTTGAAAGATATTCACTCAGAAAATAGCTGTGTTTGAGGACATTTTTGGGGGTGGTTAAAGAGCAAAACTTTTAAGCCTCCTGAACTTTTAAGGAGATGCTATCAGAATAGATTTCCCCCAAGTGAAAATGCAGGAGGAAGGGAAAGTTGAGAAAAATATGTTCTATTACTTTGGAGTTCTAATGCACTCTCTCTAAAACCTTACATTATTGAGAAAATTGAGGGTAAATGACTGTCTTATCACTGTTACTTGACATTTTACAGATGTAAGGGAAATGGAAATGAATGGTTTCAACATAGATCATTTAATAAGGCAGAGCATGGTGTGACCAAGCATTTTTCTAAAGTGTTAGATGGAAAATGCTGCATGCTGCCATAGTAATCGGAAATAATAACCTGTGTGAGGTATATTCTAGGAAATCAGAAGTAGTTCCCTTTTCATGCTGGGTTAATGCTTAGATAACTTGTTTTCTGGTGCAACTTCAGTTTTACTGCCTTCCACCCTCTTTTTCACATACATTTAATTCTTTGAAGCTTGATATTCTTTGTCTCATTGATCTGAAACCTTCACAGAAACTGTTTGTCATTAACATGTAACAAAAATAGTTTATAGGAAGTGGATTGTCTTACTGCCCTTGCCCATCATTTGGAAATAGGATCCCGCTCAGGCTGTAGTAATTTGTTGCTACTTGTTTAGTGAATTTCTTTTGGAGGTTCCCACGTGCCTGTTAATTCTTAATACCATTTCTTGTAGAAGAACATACTATAAAAGAGCTGATATTTTTTGGGATAGGGAAGTTATTGGATGACTTAGGAGGTTCACAGAAATATTTCAGTTTAAACAAAACAAATTTTTTGGCACTAGATGTTAGATCTGAAATGATGAGGCATTGTTTATTATTGATGCTGTCTGGTTCTCTTTCCCTTTTGGATATAGATGAATGCTGACACTTGGTGCAAATTCCCTGTGATTTATGGAATCCCGTATTTACAAAGTGGTTGTCCTTACCATGATTTCTCTAGAATTTTGATGTGTAAGGTACTGACAATCATGTACAATTGCAACGGTAACTTGCTTGTTAACATTACATGAGCATTTATCATTAAGGGTCTTAGCTGGGCACAGGTGCTTTCTTAGTAATAGGTTTTTGCCTTGAAATGTTCTCTCTCACCTCTACTGCTAAACTGATAACAAGGTCAGTTTCTTTATGTCATTTTGTTCTCATACCTGAAAATATCTCTCTTTTTTGTGCCTTAAAATTCCCAGTGCATTAAAAAAACAGGTTTCAGGTCTTACAGTCTACAAGATGGGGATACCCTTCTACTGTTACAATGACACGGACATTTTTTTAACTGTGCCATGTTTCTGGGAACCACTAAACATTTTCAGAATTCTGTTGTTTTTTCTCAAAGAACTTTTTTTTCATAGTGGAGGATGATTGTTTTATTCTTTTTAAAATTTTGATTCTTGTTTTATTTATTTTATTCTTGTTTTCCTTTCACACAAAACAGCACCTTTCAGTGGCCACTAAGAGCTCACTCCATTTTTTTCCCCCCGTGGAGAAAAATCAAAGGATGTTTGAACTTTGGGTTCTTGAGCATAGCTTGGGTCTGACCAGGTTTACACATTCTGATGATTACAAATGAGTACATTTTGGGTTTCTGTGATGTTTCAGAAACACCGTTATATAATTATACCATGTGAAACTCTTTAAGAATTCAATTATAAAAGATTTAATCAGTTAACCTCTTTTTGAAGCTGCTATAGCCAATAGTCTAATGTGACAGATATTTAGCTAAATAGAGATAATTTTTCCAAATAATGTTTAATTTGCAGTATTCCCCCACACCTTTAACAAGTAGACATTTTCCAAGTGAGGCACATTTATTTAGCTCGTTGTTGTTGCTAGACCTCCATCAAGTCCGGAGAGGGCCTTCCTGTTTCCTTCAGTTATTGCCTCCCTAGCATAGTAGCAAAATGAATTTCATCTGCAAATGGTGTTTTCAAAATAATGGTTCTTCTAATAGAGCACAATTATCCACCAAAGATGTAAAAGAATGATCATATGATTACCCTTTCACTCAGTGATACAGCTGAAAAATATGGATACTAATAGTATGCTGTGATTCTGGAGGAAGTAATAGATTAAAAGGGCAGGTGAGTATTTTACTCAAGCTGTGGGTGAGTAAGGAGATAGAAGCTGCTATTCAACTCACAGTCCCAAGTATTAGTGCTCTGTGTAAAATGCACTTTTATTATCTTCTTGACACAGGTTGGAAGTGCTATCAGAGTAATTTATCATGATTATAAAATGTTTCTAAGATTGTGAAGTGTACCAGTGGCACAGCCTGTCCCTACCTGTTACCTGAAAACCTAGTTCCAAGAAATGACTCACAGTTATTATCTGCTAGAAGGGCAAGCAAAAGTTGAATATGACATCTTTATTTCATTGGAGGCATTACATCTCCATGACACTTATGTACAGTCATAAATATTTTCAAGCTATAGAAAAAAATAAAAAAATTCTGAAGGATAGTTTTAAGTAAACATTTTATATTTTGAACTGTTTGTGCCATGCATACAGCATTGACTATATACAGGTAAAATATTCTATTTTTTTGAAAAGAAATTTTTTTTCTCTTTTATAAAAATCATATCTTACACTTTAAGATGTATTTTTGAGATTGAACTTGGAAATCTATTAATACGTGAAATTAAAATTATATTTGATATTGTTTAAAAACAATATTTGCTGTATTTCTACTTACAATGTATAAAATTTCATGTATTGATCAAATATAAATTATTTGCAAAGCTAACATAACTTTATATTTCTTATATTTCAAATAGAACTCAAATAAAAAGCTTTTAATGAAAAAAAGTGATGAGTGTTTTTATGACGAAAACAACAAAAATTTGGGGTTTTAAATGTCAGACTCCTTAGTTTTGTCCAAATGATGGGAATAACACACGTGATTGTCTAGGCCTTTGTGTTTTTAGCATGTGTGGTGCTGTGCTTAGTTGTGCAGTCGTGTCCGACTCTTTGTGACCCCATGGACTGTAGCCCGCCAGGCTCCTATGTCCATGGGGATTCTCCAGGGGAGAATACTGGAGTGGGTTGCCATGCCTTCCTCCAGGGGATCTTGCCAACCCAGGGATTGAACCCAGGTCTCCTGCATGGCAGGTGGATTCTTTACCATCTGAGCCACCAGGGAAGCCCAAGAATACTGGAGTAGGTAGCCTGTCTCTTTGCCAGGAGATCTTCCCAACCCAAGGATTAAACTGGAGTCTCCTGCATTGAAGGTGGATTCTTTACCAGCTGAGCTACCAGGGAACCTGACCTCCACCCACGGTGTTCCTCAGGCCTTGGGCCTATCCCCTACTTTACCTCTTCTTAGGTGACTCATCTGTTCTTGTGCCTTTAAACATCATTATATTTTCAACCCCCAAATCAGGAGGATGGGCCTCTTTTGGAGCTCTACCCTCAGATATTCAACTGTTTCCTTGACATCTCCACCAAGTGTGTCAAATCCTTAGCATGTCTGGCATGAAACATTAGACTTTTCTTAAAAGTCTTACTTTCCTTAATTTTCTGTAATAGGAAATGGCATCATAATTCACCTCATTGCTCTTTTACTTTGTCAAATTCAGCAGCAAGTCGTTTCAATTCTAAAAAATACTTACTGAATATGTCTACTTCTTTCCAGTGTCACTGCCGGCTATTTTATCCACATTTTATCATTTCCCTATGGTTGCTCCAGCAGGCTCTTTGCTGACTGGTAATGAAGGTGCTCTAAAGAGGTTTACTGCAGGACATGAGTGTTCAGATTCCTTTAAAATGAAAGTGTCAGCGCCTCATTTTTTTTCTTCTCTGAAAAGGTTTGACATGAAGCTCTCTTCTTTCTTTGAAGGAAGGGGCACGACTTTTTGGATGACTCAGCTTCTACTAAAAGTTTCACAGAGTCTACTGTGAAAGAACTAGGGGGACAGAGGCAAGACAAAGAACTTTCACAGGTGCAGACTAAATCGGGGAGGGGAATGAGGAAATTTCACAGGGGTAGACTAAAGGCTATGGGCTAAAGTGTGTGTGTGCACGTGTGTGTGAAGGGCAGAGAGAGGGCAGGTCTTAGGGGCCCAAACGGGGGAGGATGGGACCTTGTTTTCCTGCAGCCACATTATGGTTACATGGAGTGTTTACACCAACAGGAACAAAATTCTTTGAAAGATTTCCGATCTTTCATCATGGCACACAGGGAGACAGACCCATAGTGAGGAGTGGTGTTTGAGCACCCAAGACCTGTGAGGAAGCTTGAATCATTGACCAGAGAGCACCAGCCTTCATAGAGCCAGTTCTTCCCACCCCGTATTTGTTTCTATCATCAGTGTTTAGCGAAGGTTTTGTCTGTCAGCAGAATTTCTGGTTGTCCTGCAGGAGTGTTACCTCATCAGTTGGAACATCTGGCTTATTACTCTGACGGCTCAATTTCCAGGCTCTTTTTTCCAGTTTTCATACATTTAATGTATATGTATATAACCATAAACAACATGTAGCATTGCTCTTTGTGTTCTTACAATTAACTCCAGTTGTATCACACTGACTGTGCCCTTTTGCAACTGATGTTTTTCATTTAATGTTATGTTTTTGAGACTTAACCATCTTTTTTTTAACCCTAGAATAATTTTATTTTTAAATGTCGTGTAGGACATGCAGAAAGTGTATGAATGGTTGAGAAAAGGGAACACCTGTAACTACTACCCAGTTACAGCCCATCACTGTCACCCCAGAAACCCTGTTGTTATTGTCTAAATGCTTGTGTAGCCCCTGTATGCATGTGTTGAACCAGACTCTTTTTTAAAAATTACACATAAGCTTTAGAAAAGTGAAATGGTCTCTTGAACACCTGGTGACATGTGGGGGGTTACTTCTATACTTGGGAGGCTGACCTGAGCTAGCACATGACCCCCTGCTGAGACACTGGCAAATGAAATATTAATAGGATGGCAGAACTCCTTTTCAAGCTCCTTACTGTGCCCTCTAAAGCGCTGCCTGCTCCACTGACTCCCTCAGCTCTGTGCTCTGCTTATGCTGAACTTTCTTTTGACCTCTGTGCTCTTACCTTTCTCAGATCTTTTTCACTTGCTATTTTCTCTACCTTGAACATCCTTTCTCCTATTTGCACAGCTTGGTCCTTGTCATCTTTCTGTTGTTAAAGGCCAGTTCTTTGGAAAAGTCTTTTTTGGTTTTCTCCATTTCCTTTATTCTCTGTATTCTTGATCTCAGCCTTTGTTTCCATCACAACACATTGTTATTTGTGATTATTTTCTTAATTTGCTTTTATTCTGTATTTCCTATTTGAATATCAGCTTCTTCGGGTTGGGAATGTTTATGTCGTTCTCATAGTTCTACCCCCAGCAGTCATCATGGAGCCTGATATATATCAAGCACTAAAAAAGTAATTGGACTTTCCTGGTGGTTCAGTGGTAAAGAATCTGCCTGCCAATGCAGGAGATGTGGGTTTGATCTCTGGGTTGGGAAGATCCCCTGGAGAAGGAAACAGCAACCCACTCCAGTATTCTTGCCTGGAGAATTCCATGGACAGAGAAGCCTGGTGGGCTTACAGTTCATGGGGTCACAAAAGTTGGACACAACTTAGTAACTAAACAACAACAAAAAAGTAATTATTGATGAGAAATTTCAACAAATATATGTTGAGTGCCTACTGTGTGTCCAACCGCAGGAAATGTTATCACCTCACCTAATCCTCAGCCTCCTCCAAGGTAGGTCAAGATTATCCCCATTTTAAAGATAAAGAGACAGGTACAAAAAAATTAACTTGCTCTAGGGCACATATTTTGGTTAGTGGCAAAGACAGTATTTGAAACTAGTTTTGAATTTGTCCTGAACTCTCTGCAAAATTGATCCTGTTAATACTTTACCAGAGCAATGTTCTGAATCACTCAACTGATGAAAGATGTGGAGGGGATCAAAACTAGGAGAACAAGGTTATAGACCTAGTTAACTGCTCTTACTGGCCTGAGTAAGGGAGCAGATACACAGAGGTCAGGCCAAGAAGTATAAAGTAACAGATTTTAGATTAGAAACCATATGCTTAGGATTTTAATAGTTTTAGGTTAAAAAATATTAGTATTAATAATAAGTCCAGATTTTTTATAGTCAGTGGCATAATAATTTCTTGCTAGTTTGACTGAAAAAAAAAAACAAGATTAAGGAAAGAAAGTCCTGACCATTTTTTGGAGAAAAAGGACTGGCCTTAGAAATCCTTCAATGCTTCTTTGGGTTGAAGTGATTTCATGGTTTAGTTGTTTTGACTTGGGCTTTGGGTATATTGCTTCTGGAGTCATTATTTGTTTATGTTTCAGTAAACTATTAAGGAGTGACTGCTGTGTTCTTCAGACTTGTTTTTAATAGGATGCAACAAATTAAAAAAAGCAACAGCTTGTTATCAGATACACTGCATGCCATTTACTGTTTGAAAATGTCATTAGCAATTGAAGTTTCATGGAGCATGGAATCTTATCATTAACCATTTTAAGACTAAGATACTTGAGTTCTGAGAAATGAATTGGTAGTTATATTGTTTCAGAAGGCTTATTTGTGGACTCATATTCTTAATTTATATGCCAAAGGGGTGAGTTTATAGAGATGATTATAAATTCCCTGAACATATTCCCTACTCAGTTCTTTTGTACACATGAGTAGTCAATTTCAACATATTAACTTTTGAGTTGATGAGTAGGGAATATTTGTGAGGCTTCCCTCAATATTAAACTGAAAGTAAGACTATTTGTACCTGTGGTGATTTAAAAATTAAATCAATCATGTTCCTTCCAGGGGGTTACATATTCATTTGTAATTTGGACATGTTTATTTAATTCCTATTGAAATGAGGTGGAAAGAAATTCGGAGTGGGAAGTTACAACTGACTAAGATAGAGGTGGAATTTTCAAGTGTGATCATTCTAAAAGTCCAAGGAGTAAGTCTGTGGTTCTTCTTTTTGATTTTCTTGATAAACATTGTTAATAACCTTGGCTTAATCTTTAGAAATTAATTAGCTTCCAGAAAGATTCCTCCAGGTGATCTAATGCTTATTTCATTAACTAGAAACTCTCCACTACCTCCTTGTCCAATATGGCAGAATTCACTAGGCAATTTAATACATTTACCTTGGCTGTCCAGAATGTGGCATTACCTGCCTTGACTTCTCCCTCGAGTCTATCTTCCCCCATGTGAACCTGAATAGCAGATCAGGTATTTGTTATACTTTCGTTGTATCCATTCTGACTTGTCTACAGATTTTGAGCTCATCAGAGATCCCACTAAGCATAGCCCCTTGACAACTAAAGTGCCTTTGATACCCAGATAGCTTCTCCTCTGACTCTTGGGGATTAGATCACGCAGTTTCGGGTAGTATTCAGAGGGATGACTAATTCTACAGAACCAACCAAGATTCCTCTAGACCCGAGAGGCAGAGAAATGACTGAGTGCTGATATGCTGCAGAAGTAATTATGGTTAATATCCTGTGAAAATTACAGCCGGTTTCATACCAAGCATAAAATTAAATAGGAACATTTAAAACGTTAAAACCTCATCCATGACTTCAAAACTTTTAAATAAGATTCAAGCAAACAGTTAATTGTGAATTTACTTGTTCTTTGCCTGAATAAATAAAACAAGTTGAGCTTCTTTGGACTTCATGCTGAATATCAAGGGGATGATTCACATCACTAAAAAGCTTGTTTCCATTGAGATAGAATTCTGGCCAGACATTGATTCATATGTTACTCTTTCAATAGTTATTACTTGAACTAGCTTTTGTTCTCTCTGATATTTTTCTCATTTGAATAATTTACCAACAAATTTGAGGTACATCAAGGACTTTTACGCTCATCATAGGATATTTCCTTCTTGTTGTATATTAGCTCTATTAACACCTGATGTTACTTGAGAGACTCATCAACTATCGTTAAAGAGCATTTGTTAGAAACAAGAGTGTTTAGAGTTGGAATTATAATAATTTCCTTTCATTATAATAATATAGAATGGCTTTCTTACAGATCATACCTGTTAATTCAGGTCCAGGGTATGTATGAATGATTTCCTGCTGCTGTATGAGGTAGAGTTGCCCATAAAAGAAGCAGTTGAATCACAAATTAACACCATCAATTCAAAATGTTTTCTTTGGGTTTTATGACTGGTCATGGTACAACAGAGGCTCACAGAGAATGCTGCTGCTACTGCTAAGTCGCTTCAGTCGTGTCTGACTCCGTGCAACCCCATAGACTGCAGCCCACCAGGCTCCACTGTCCCTGGGATTCTCCAGGCAAGAACACTGGAGTGGGTTGCCATTTCCTTCTCTAATGCATGAAAGTGAAAAGTGAAAGTGAAGTCGCTCAGTCATGGAGATATTAAAGCAAATGGAAGTTGGCAGGAATCAGTGGCTTCTAGAAAATTTCCCTTCACTAGACCTACTGAAAAGCCCTGCTGTAAGCATTGATTTTATTTTGAATATCCGAAGTCTTTATGTTGTTTTGATTATAAGGATTTCATAATCCCTAGAGTTTAGTAATTGGTTACAGAAATAGCATGGATGCTTAGGTGGTTAATGATAGTTCAGTTGCTCAGTCATGTCTGGCTCTTTGCGACCCCATGAACCGCAGCATGCCAGGCCTCCCTGTCCATCACCAACTTCTGGAGTCCACCCAAACCCATGTTCATTGTGTCGGTGATGGCGTCCAACCATCTCATCCTCTTTTGTCCCCTTCTCCTGCCCTCAATCTTTCCCAGCATCAGGGTCTTTTCAGATGAGTCAACTCTCCACATCAGGTGGCCAAAGTATTGGAGTTTCAGCTTCAACATCAGTCCTTCCAATGAACATCTAGGACTAATCTCCTTTAGGATGGACTGGTTGGATCTCCTTGCAGTCCAAGGGACTCTCAAGAGTCTTCTCCAACAGCACAGTTCAAAAGCATCAATTTTTCTGCGCTCAGCTTTCTTTATAGTCCAACTCTCACATCCATACATGACCACTGGAAAAACTATAGTCTTGACTAGATGGACCTTTGCTGGCAAAGTAATGTCTCTGCTTTTTAATATGCTGTCTAGTTTGGTCATAGCTTTTCTTCCAAGGAGTAAGCGTCTTT
>NW_011494954.1:4165709-4200727 GCF_000754665.1 Bison bison bison | reverse complement strand
ATGGCTGCAGTCACCATCTGCAGTGATTTTGGAGCCCAAGAAAATAAAATCTGTCACTGTTTCCATTGTTTCTCCATCTATTTGCTGTGAAGTGATGGGACTGGATGCCATGATCTTAGTTTTCTGAATGTTGAGTTTTAAGCCAACTTTTTCACTCTCCTCTTTCACTTTCATCAAGAGGCTCTTTAGTTCTTCTTCCCTTTCTGCCATAAGGATGCTGTCTTCTGCATATCTGAGATTATTGATATTTCTCCTGGCAATCTTGATTCCAGCTTGTGCTTCATCCAGCCAGGCATTTCACATGATGTACTCTGCATATAAGTTAAATAAGCAGGATGACAATATACAGCCTTGATGTACTCTTTCCCCAGTTTTGAACCAGTCTGTTGTTCCATGTCCAGTTCTAACTGTTACTTCTTGACCTGCATACAGATTTGTCAGGAGGCAGGTAAGGTGGTATGGTATTCCCATCTCTTGAAGAATTGTCCACAGTTTGCTGTGATCCACACAGTCAAAGGCTTTGGTGTAGTCAATAAAGCAGACGTAGATGTTTTTCTGGATAGCCAGAATGTATTTATATAAATTGATAAACTATCTGTGCCACCACACTTCTACTTTTAAATAAAACCAGTTTTTAGTGAATTAGAAATAGCTAGCATCTTTTGCAGATATTTATGTGAAAGTTGGTGAAACATTGGACATGGAATAAAATAGTACCACCCAAGCAGACCCTGTTGTCTTAAGAAAACATTGTGTACATTATAGGATTTTCTTTTTGAAGATATGAAGCAAAAGTGAGCTTCATAGATTACTTGTTGAGGTGTGTGGTGGGAGGCAACTTGTTGGTATACGCCCTTTTCTGTATTTCTCATTGGTCATATGGGACATCAGGGCTGTTTTTAGTCTGGGACTCAGGGAGCGGGCTACCGTCCACTGCGTTTTTGTTTTGTTTGTATTTTACTTGTTTGGTGATTCAAATGGTGCAATTTTCTTACTTTTCCTTAAAAAGATCCTTTGTTCCTATACAAAAGTAGACTTTTCTTAGGCTTATTTCATTATTATAGGGGATTCATTGCAATGGGCACTGACAAATCATATTAGGGAACTAGTATGCTCCTAATTGACCTAAATGAGCAAATGGCTTTCTTGCATCCCTGTTGTTCATGCCAAAGCATCTTCTCAATGAATTACATTTTTACTTTCCAAATTGGATTTTGTTAATGCAAGTGATGCTAAATGGTAGTGATACTTTCCTTTATTTGTGCTAAGAATTGATCTAACTGAATGCTTATTCTCTAATTATTTTAGTCACTGACTTGTGGCTACTATAATTCCACCCCTGACTATTTGATTGTTGTGATACTAGTTTGGCCATTCTCATAATAGGTGTTTTGACTTTTGCTTTAAAAATTGTAGATAATTAATATTTTAAATGACCCACACACTGAGAAATTCATGCTTCTGCAAATCTCTTGGCTATAAGATGTCAAGTTGAGTGATAATATCATTGCTATATCATTTAATGTACCATAGAACAAGCTTTGCTTAGAATTCCATTGTGGCAAGACAATGCTGTAGAAATGTATAACATTTTCAATTTTGGGGAAAGTCTGAAATTTTGTACACCTATCCCTTGTACATGATGATAAAGCCTTTTATATCTAATAGTGTCAAATTCTTTTTCCTTCTTTTTCAGTTAGATTCTTTCATCTGCAATAAGTGAGAGAAATAATTAATATATATAAACATATCAAAAGGAACAGTAGGGAAAAGTGGCTCATAATGGGAGACGTATTGCAAAATGGTTAAAGAAATGACTTGGAGTCATTCAGACTTGAGTGCTAGACCAGGGCCACAACCTACAGATTGGATAAATTACTTCTCCAACATTCCATTTCCTCATCTCTTAAATGGGAATAATAATACCTATTTGCTGTGGGGTTGTACTAAGGATTAGATTAGAGTATATACCTAAAGCACTTAGCATTTTATCTGGAGCAGAGTAAATATTTAACAAATGTATTATTGTTGTTGTTACACTTTCAGGTAGATGTTGAGTTTTTTAAAAAATTATTTTACTGAAGTATAGTTGATTTACAATGTTGTATTGTAAATCAAATTGTAATGTTGTATTGTAAATGTTGTATTGTATTGTATTGTAAATGTTGTAATGTTGTACTGTAATCAAATTGTAATGTTGTTAGTCATCAGAGTGATTCAGTTGTACTTATATGACAGGATGAGATGGCTGGATGGCATCACTGACTCAATGGATATGAATTTGAACAAACTCCAGGATGGGAGATGGTGAAGGACAGCATCGCTTGGCGTGCTGCAGTCCATAGGGTTGAAAAGAGTTGGACATGATTTAGCAACTGAACAACAGCATTTATATTTTCATCTTCTTCTCCATTATTATTTATTATAGGATACTGAATATAGTTCTCTGTGTTATAAAACAGGACCTTGCTGTTTATCCATTCTATACACCAATGGATAGTTTATATATAGAAAGCTTCCAGTAATCACAAACTCCTAACCTATCCATCCCCTTTTGCCCCCTCCTCCTTGGCAAAGTCTATTCTCTATGTCTGTGAGTCTGCATCTGTTTCATAGAAAAGTTCATTTTGTGTCCTATTTTAGATTCCACATGTAAGTGGTATCATATGGTATTTTAGACATTGAGTTTTATAAGCTGGTAGAGAGGTTCTTGTATATGATTGCAGTGAGCTATAAGTACCTAATTTGCCTTCTCATACCTTACCATTTAAATAATCTTGAAGAATATGGAAAACTATGATATTCAGCAACAATCTTCCCTGGTTGAGAAGGACTTTCCACCACCAATAAAATATGTAATTTTCTGGAAAAAATTACCTAAATTGATTTAATGTAAGTAGAAAATCTAGTTCATCACCTCCCAAATGACTCTTTACGCACATAGTTAGAAAAAGTGAGTTTTTTCAAGTTTTGGAAAAAGATAAATCCCATTTTATAGAACCTGTTGCAGAGCATAAAAACATAATGCTAAATTTTTATCAATTAATTTAAAATAGTAGCATAATACTGCAGATGGTGACTGCACCCATGAAATTAAAAGATGCTTACTCCTTGGAAGGAAAGTTATGACCAATCTAGATAACATATTCAAAAGCAGAGACATTACTTTGCCAACAAAGGTCCGTCTAGTCAAGGCTATTATTTTTCCAGTAGTCATGTATGGATGTGAGAGTTGGACTATAAAGAAAACTGAGCGCAGAAGAATTGATGCATTTGAACTGTGGTGTTGGAGAAGACTCTTGAGAGTCCCTTGGACTGCAAGGAGATCCAACCAGTCCCTTCTGAAGGAGATCAGCCCTGGGATTTCTTTGGAAGGAATGATGCTAAAGCTGAAACTCCAGTACTTTGGCCACCCCATGCGAAGAGCTGACTCATTGGAAAAGACTCTGATGCTGGGAGGGATTGGGGGCAGGAGGAGAAGGGGACGACAGAGGATGAGATGGCAGGATGGCATCAGTGACTCGATGGACCTGAGTCTGAGTGAACTCCGGGAGTTGGTGATGGACAGGGAGGCCTGGCCTGCTGTGATTCACGGGGTCGCAAAGAGTCAGACACGACTAAGTGACTGAACTGAACTGAACTGATATAAAACTTGATAAAATTTTTGAACACTTGAACAGAGTTTTGGATACAAAGATGATCAACATGATGGAATGTCATTGAAATGCTTTATTTAAAAACATTTACTATCATGAGAAAATGTATAATGTTAAGTGAAATGAAAAGACATATTACATTTAGGATACATTTTGTTAGCAAAGTATATAAAAGGAAAGTAATTAATATAAGTATTAACAGTAGTAAAATCTGGGTATTACAATTTGGGTGACTTTTGTTTTCTCCCTTGCACCTTTGTCTGTTTTCCAAATTCTCTACAATGAGAGAATTATATATTATTTCTATACTTGGAAAAGTAATATTACTATAAAAGAAGACTGACTACATCAAAATATTATCATGAAAGATATAATAAAATTGATAATATTTATGAAAGAAGATTTGCTAGACACTTTCACATGACTAAATTTGCCTTTGGAAAGCTTGGGAGGTTTCTATTTTTAAATTTTTATTTAAATTAATTAATTTTTTAATTGGAGGATAATTGCTTTGCAATATTGTGTCAGTTACTGCTATGTATCAGTTCAGTTCAGTTCAGTCACTCAGTCATGTCTGACTCTTTGCGACCCCATGGACTGCAGCAAGCCAGACTTCCCTGTCCATCACCAACTCCCGGAGCTTACTCAAACTCATGTCCATTGAGTTGGTGATGCCATCCAACCATCTCATCCTCTGTCATCCACTTCTCCTCCTGCCTTCAGTCTTTCCCAGCATCAGGGTCTTTTCCACTGAGTCAGATCTTCACATCAGGTGGCCAAAGTATTGGAGTCAGCTTTAGCATCAGTCCTTCCAATGAATATTCAGGACTGATTTCCTTTAGGATGGACTGGTTTGAGCTCCTTGCAGTCCAAGGGACTCTCAAGAGTCTTCTCCAACACCACAGTTCAAAAGCATCAATTCTTCAGTGCTCAGATTTCTTTATAGTCCAACTCTCATATCCATACACGACTACTGGAAAAACCATAGCTTTGACTATACAGAACTTTGTTGGCAAAGTAATGTCTCTGTTTTTTAATATGCTGTTTAGGCTGGTCATAGCTTTTCTTCAAGGAAACAAGTGTCTTTTAATTTCATGACTGCAGTCACCATCCACAGTAATTTTGGAGCCCAAGAAAATAAAGTCTGCCACTGTTTCCATTGTTTCCCCATCTATTTGCCATGAAGTGATGGGATTGGATGCCATGATCTTAGTTTTCTGAATGTTGAGTTTAAAGCCAGCATTTTCACTCTTTTCTTTCACTTTCGTCAAGAGGCTCTTTATCAGTTGGATCATCCACAGATTCTGGTAGATAAAATTCATCTGCTTAAATTTTTTTTTAATTTTTAAAGGATAAAATAGAAAATGAAGAAACATTAAAAGAGAAATCTGGGAAACCTGGGTTTAATTTTTCTTCATTTTCTATTTTGTTCTTTAAAAATTTTTTTTTAGTCAGATGAATTTTATCTACCAGAAGCTATGAATGATCCTAATTTGGAATATAGTGGTGTTCTCTAGGGGATATTTAATGGTTGGGGGGCTTTCTCTTTTAATATTTTTCCTGCTTCCCATAATGTAACAAAAATAGGAGAAGGCTGATTTACCAAAAACACAAAAACAAATAACTTTTATCAAAAATGTAACACAATATGGTAAAGCAATTATCCTTCAATTAAATATAAATAAATTTATTAAAAACTTGTTTTACACATAAATTCAATGAACAAATTAGAAAATACTGTTAGACACATTAAAATAATTTAATATAGCGAACAAAAAAATTTATGTACTAACTTGGATCTTATGTTTACAAACTAACAAATTGAATTTAAAGCTGTAGAAGTATCTCCCTGCACAATAATAGCTGCTCAAATAGTACATGAAAAAAATTAATTTCTTCAAAAACTGTTATACTCAATGCTCTTCTCCAAAGAGATTTTATCTGGAAGAATCCTAGAGTATTGATTTTCCCTCTTGTTCTTTGCCTTAACATAATATTCTGTTTACTGTGTAAGATCGCTGTAACTTTATGAATTTTTAAAACCTTTTAAAATCCATTTACATTACTTGAATTTCAAACTGTTTGGCACTATAAGGATTATTTAAAGCTTCCATTAGGAATTTTGGGAAAACATTGATCACATGTATACATTAAATATTAGTAATAGACATTAATCTTAGATATTCCATTGCTGAGAGGAAATAAAACATTATTTATAAATAATAATAAACATTTAATAAATATAATAATAATGTATTAGTAAAATATTCAGTTCTGAAAGTTGTGAAGGGGAAAAAACACTTGAGATTTTAATACCCAAAGATAAATTCTTAATATTTTGATGCATATACTTCCAGTATTATTTCTATGTGTTACTTATATATTTTAACAGTGATTATATTATTTGTATAGCACTTTCTATATTGCTCTAGATCTTGATTTAAAAAAATTTAACAATATAATTATTTCCAATGTTCTAAATGTTCTTCTACTAGATGATTTTAATACTTTAATATTATTATTAATTAATGATGACTATTCTACACTGCAGATGGTGACTGCAGCTATGAAATTAAAAGGCGCTTACTCCTTGGAAGGAAAGTTATGACCAACCTAGATAGCATATTCAAAAGCAGAGACATTACTTTGCCAACAAAGGTTCATCTAGTCAAGGCTATGTTTTTCCCTGTGGTCATGTATGGATATGAGAGTTGGACTGTGAAGAAGGCTGAGCGCCGAAGAATTGATGCTTTTGAACTGTGGTGTTGGAGAAGACTCTTGAGAGTCCCTTGGACTGCAAGGAGATCCAACCAGTCCCTTCTGAAGGAGATCAGCCCTGGGATTTCTTTGGAAGGAATGATGCTAAAGCTGAAACTCCAGTACTTTGGCCACCCCATGCGAAGAGCTGACTCATTGGAAAAGACTCTGATGCTGGGAGGGATTGGGGGCAGGAGGAGAAGGGGACGACAGAGGATGAGATGGCTGGATGGCGTCAGTGACTCGATGGACGTGAGTCTGAGTGAACTCCGGGAGTTGGTGATGGACAGGGAGGCCTGGCCTGCTGTGATTCATGGGGTCGCAAAGAGTCGGACACGACTGAGCGACTGATCTGATCTGATCTGATCTGATATCATAATTTACATGCACTTCCTTGGTGGCTCAGACAGTAAAGAATCTGCCTGCAGTGAAGGATTCTCTGTTTCAATCCCCGAATCCGGAAAATCCCCTGGAGCAGGGAATGGCTACCCACTCCAGTATTCTTGCCTGGAGAATTCCATGGACAGAGGAGCCTGGTGGATTACAGTTTATGGGGTTGCAAAGAGTTGGACATAACTGAGTGACTAACATTTTTACTCTTCAGATCATAATTTATATACAGTGAAAAATTATATTTTATTTATATTTTAAAAATAGCTTTCAGGTATTATAAATAATGTGGTGATAGAGTTTTTTTTTTATTTCACATTAGGGAACACAAAATCCCCTAAAGACATACACATTCCAAAAAAATCCATCAATTTATCATCAGAAAAATATGATTTTATCTTATCTAAAAACTTAAGTGTAAAATAAAAATACTTGACTTTTGTTATTTACTTTTATATACTTACAGACTGTGAAGGAAGGGAGTTGAGGGAAATAAAAGAGACTTCTAAGGTAAAGCAGAGAAATTGCAAAAAGACCAATTTGATAGGATGATGTGGTAGGCACATTCCTAAGATGGCTCCCAGGGATCCCACCTATTGGTATTCATGTCCTGGTGCAATTTTCTCCTTGAGAGTTGGCTGGGCTTCATGAGTTAGTTCTAGACAATAGACTATGGCGGGACTTCTGAGAATGAGTTAAAAAATACTGCGACTTCCCTGTTGCTAACAGATCCTCTCTGTTGTCTTCTCTCATGCTTTGGTGAACAGCTGCTGAGTGGGCGAGGCACATGTGGCCAGGAGATGAGAGAAACTTCTGGCTCACAGGCACCAAGGAATTGAGGTCTTTAGTGCAACTGCATGTGAGAAGCTGAATGCTCCAGCAACCGTGGAGTGAGCTTGGGAAGTCAGTCCTTCCCGATTTGAACCTGTAGATCCTGGGCCAACCGCTTGACTGAGAGACCATGAAGCAGAGAGTCCAGATAAGCTGTGCCCAGACTCATGACCTATGGAGACTGTGAGCTGAAAATCTGCACTGTTTCCACCTGCTAAGTTTTGGAATAAATTGTCTTACATTTGACTAGAAAGAAAGGGCAAGAATGAGTTCAAAGATCATGGAAAAGAGGCTTGTACTTGATTTAATAGGAAACAGTAACTTGCTTTTTAGGTATCTTTTGCTGAATGGATGATACTGACTGTATTTAAACACTTTAAATCTATTTAAGCACCATAGAAAAGTTAGGAATATGGAAAAGTTCAAGGAAAAAATAAAAATCATGCATAATTTTACCACAAATACATAATTAAAATTATGTTGATACACATTTTTCAGTTCTTTCTCTCAAAGTTAAATTATTCTCTAATAGTATTTTATAATCTTGCTCCTAACCTAAACATGTACTATGTTTTCCATTTCATATTCTTCTATCCATCTTTTAAATGACTGTACAGTTGCCCGTTGTTTAATATATTGCAATTTATTTAACCAAACCTCTATTAGTTGACATTAATACTATATTTTAATGCATGAAATTTGAACTGTCCCAGAAAATCAAGGTTACCAGGATGGCACTTGTATTTTGTTTCATGCTTTGCTTTATCTCATAGACATAAGTGGTAAATTTTCCAAGCTAAAGGAGGATATAACTTTTATAGCCAGCTTTCCCAGGCAAAAAGCACATTACTCTCCAGAAAATCTCATCAAGGGCATTTCTGTCTAGTGTTAAATGAAAGGGCTTAGATATAATCAAGTAACTGACTAGTGGAAAGAAGTATTGGGAAGTAGTAAAGCGTGAGTCATCTATGACCTCCTTATTTAAACAAAGTTTTGGACTCCAAGGTAAAAGGAAATCATCTTTTGAAATGAAGCTGAAACAAAGAAATAGAGAAATGTTATAATAAAACACCTGCCTGTGTTGGCCTTAGTTGAGCTTGAAGGATCACACAGCGGCCCTATGTAAGTGGGACAAAGACCCCATTGTGAGCACGACAACCAGCAGGGACACGTGTTGTGACATGATGTTCACATTTGACAGAGAATATCCATAGTGACAGACTTTTTCCTGGGCTCCAAAGTCACTGCAGATGGTGACTGCAGCCTTGACATTAAAAGATGCTTGCTCCTTGGAAGAAAAGCTATGACCAACCTAGACAGCATATTAAAAAGCAGAGACATTACTTTTCCAACAAAGGTCCATCTAGTAAAAGCTACTGTTTTTCCAGTAGTCATGTATGGATGCGAGAGTTGGACCATAAGGAAGTCTGAGCCCCGAAGTGTTGATGCTTTTGAACTGTGGTGTTGGAGAAGACTCTTGAGAGTCCCTTGGACTGTAAAGAGATCCAACAAATCAATCCTAAAGGAAATCAATCCTGAATATTCATTGGAAGAGTTGATGCTGAGCTTGAAGCTGAAATACTTTGGCCACCTGATGGGAACAGCTGACTCATTTGAAAAGACTCTGATGCTGGGAAAGATTGAAGGTATGAGGAGAAGGGGATAACAGAGGATGAGATGGTTGGGTGGCATAATCAACTCAATGGACATGAGTTTGAGTAAGCTCCAGGAGTTGGTGAAGGACAGGGAAGCCTGGAGAGCTGAAGTCCATGGGGTCACAAAGAGTGGGACACAACTGAGTGACTGAACAACAACAACAAATTCTTGTGGATGAGATGTTGGAGTTTGAAGAATCTCAAGGCAGTTTCCTCAGATGTAATAGTCTGGACTCAAGACGAGGAATTCTGCTCTTGCTCTGAAAGCTGTGAAATGATAGCTTTATTTAATTGGTGCTTTACATATATTGATGATAAAACTTTGGGTTTCTTCCCCTCAAAATGTACTCTATGAAGTGAAAAACTTTTTGGTTTGCTGTATATGTATTTGTATATATGCTATGAATAAATCTCAGTTGTTCAGTCATGTCCAACTTTTTGCGGCCCCGTGGCCTGTAGCTGACTAGATTCCACCATCCATGGGATTTCCCAGGTAAGAATATTGGAGTGGATTGCTATTTCCTTCTCCAGGGGATCTTCCTGACCCAGGGATCAAGCCTGCATCTCTCTTTATATCTATATATCTGCAGGAGAATTCTTGGAGCTTTGAAGGAGTGTCTGACTTGTGATTGCATCAGAATTTCCATAATGCTACACATAAAGTGAAACTGACCTTGCATTTCTAACAGCGCACAGGGATTAGATACGAATGCTTCAAAAAGGACTTTACAAGATGAAAAGCAAAGTGCAAATATTTGAAGGTGGTAGAAAGAAATATTAGAAAAGAATTACAAATGAACACTCTTCTTAATTAACCTAGAAAAATAACTAGCTTTTTAGAAAAAAAGAAAAAACCAGGTGGGTGGATGAATAAAAGAAAGCAGTAAAGTTCTTACATAGCTCATTTTTGATATGTCCTATTGCTCCAGTACTGTTGCTTGGAGAATCCCATGGACTGAGGAGCACGGCGGGCTGCAGTCCATAGGGTCACAGTCGGACACAACGGAAACAACTGAGCATGAGCACATTGCTCTAGGGAACAAAGTGTTTTCTTGACTTGAGCAAGCCCAGCAGGCCTTGGGAACTTCAGTTCAGTTCAGTCACTCAGTCGTGTCTGACTTTTTGCCACCCCATGAATCGCAGCATGCCAGGCCTCCCTGTCCATCACCAACTCCCGGAGTTCACTCAGACTCACATCCATCAAGTCAGTGATGCCATCCAGCCATCTCATCCTCTGTCGTCCCCTTCTCCTCTTGCCCCCCATCCCTCCCAGCATCAGAGTCCTTTCCAATGAGTCAACTCTTCGCATGAGGTGGCCAAAGTACTGGAGTTTCAGCTTTAGCATCATTCCTTCCAAAGAAATCCCAGGGCTGATCTCCTTCAGAATGGACTGGTTGGATCTCCTTGCAGTCTAGGGGACTTTTAGGAGTCTTCTCCAACACCACAGTTCAAAAGCATCAATTCTTTGGCGCTCAGCTTTCTTCACAGTCCAACTCTCACATCCATACATGACCACTGGAAAAACCATAGCCTTGACTAGACGGACCTTTGTTGGCAAAGTAATGTCTCTGCTTTTGAATATGCTATCTAGGTTGGTCATAACTTTTCTTCCACTTGCTCTCATGTAAATCCTTCAATTTTGATGATCTAAAGAGGTCTTGGAGTCTCAGCCTGTGTACTTAGTGGGGCTGTAACCAAACCACATCATATCCCTTTTATTTATTTATTTTTGCCCACATGGCATATAGGATATTAGTTCCCTGACCAGGGATCAAACCTGTGCCACCTGCATTGGGAGTGTGGAGTCTTAACCACTGGACTGTCAGGGAAGTCCCTATGTGCCTTTCTGATTTTTTCTGTTCCCTCTGTTAGTTTATTTTTCTTCAAATATCCATTTATTAACTTAAAAAATTATTGAACAATTATTGAATTGTTATTGTAAGGCCTGTATTTTACCACATACAGGGTACATAAAGATGTGATTCCTGCCCTCAGGGAGCCTAAAAACTGAGACCTAGTCCTAACCCTTGCACTAATCCTTTGCTCTGAGCAGGAGAGTAGGGACTCATTGTTCTAGATTTTGTTCTCATAGTTCTAAGGTTTGCTTTCTTTTTCACCAGACGTTCTATTAACTGCTATTTTTAATTCTGTTATTAGTAATATTTCTTGCCACCTGATTTAAGTTTTCTTTTATGCCTCCTCCCTGGTGGCTCAGAAGGTAAAGCGTCTGCCTGCAATGCGGGAGACCTGGGTTTGATCCCTGGGTCGGGAAGATCTCTTGGAGAAGATCTTCTCCAGTACTGTTGCTTGGAAAATTCCGTGGACGGAAGAGCCTGGTAGGCTATAGTCCATGGGGTCGCAAAGAGTCAGACACGACTGAGCAAGTTCATGTTCACTTTCACATTGTGCCTCCTCAGTACTCATTTCCCTGACTTTTTTTTCTTATCTTTATCTATACGGTAAATGTGGAAAAAAAATACTTATTTAAGTAATGTTTTTATTAGATAGGAGCTTAATCCTGACAGTATTAATTTCAGACTTATGTCTTAGTATATTTACAAGTTTCCTGAGGACACAGTAATTGAAAAATCTTCATTTAAAATCTAATTTAAACTTTAAAAATAAGAGGTACAAATGTAAATGATATCCTGAAGGCAATGGCACCCCACTCCAGTACTCTTACCTGGAAAATCCCATGGATGGAGGAGCCTGGTGGGCTGCAGTCCATGGGGTCGCTAAGAGTCGAACATGCCTGAGCAACTTCACTTTCACTTTTCACTTTCATGCATTGGAGAAGGAAATGGCAACTCACTCCAGTGTTCTTGCCTGGAGATTCCCAGGGACAGAGGAGCCTAGTGGGCTGCCATCTGTGGGGTTGCACAGAGACTGAAACGACTTAGCAGCAGCAGCAGCAAGTGTTTGAGACTAAAAAGTACTTGGATTAAATCCCAGGCTAGTAAGGTATATAAACTATGAAGTTACTATAAAAAAGGTTTGAGAGAGGAAGGCTCATTTTAAATATAATTGTGACGATTAATTTTATGTGTCAACTTGACTGGACCATAGGGTGTGCAAATATTTGGTCAAACATATTTTGGGCATTTCTGTGAGGGTGTTTTTGGAGGAGAGTAACATTTTAATGGGTCGGGTGAAGCAGACTGACCTCTATAATGTGAGTCGGCATCATCCAATCAGTTAAAGGCCTAAACAGAACAAGAAGGCCAACCCTCACCCAAGTGAGGGAAAGTCATTAGCAGACGGTCTTTGGACTTCATAGCTACCATCAGCTTTCCTGGGCCTGTGCCTGCTGGGCTTGGGACTAGAGATGCATCATTTCTCCTGGGTCTCAAGCCTGCCAGTCCACACTGCAGATTTGGACTTACCAGCCTCTGTTTTCATGTGAGCCAACTTCCATAATAAATATATACATATACACACATACATATATCCTATTGGTTCTGCTTTTTTGGAGAATGATGAGTAATACAATAATGTATGTAGCATTTGCTAACAGTATGCTTATTTTAGTACTTTATACAGTGTAGATGCTCAAAAAGTAGTTGATTAATTGACTTATTAATCATTATGCTCATGGGCTTCACAGTCATATAAATAGTTTTGGACTCTGGTCCTGCTATTTACTAACTGTGTGAACTTGGTCAGTTCTGTTCCTCAGTTTCTCCATATTTAATACCAAGATAATATTAACTTCCATGTAAAGTTGTTGTGAGGATTAAATGAAATAGTGACAGAAAAGGAAAGCAGAAGCTTTGATGAAAGCTTGGACCATTTACTTTGCTAACAAAGGTCCATCTAGTCAAAGCTATGGTTTTTCCAGTAGTCATGTATGAATGTAAGAGTTGAACTATAAAGAAAGCTGAGCACTGAAGAATTGATGCTTTTGAACTGTGTTTTCGAGAAAAGTCTTGAGAGTCCCTTGGACTGCAAGGAAATCAAACCAATCAATCTTAAAGGAAATCAGTCCTGAATATTCATTGGAGGGACTGATGCTAAAGCTGAAACTCCAATATTTTGGCCACCTGATGCAAAGAACTGACTCATTGAAAAAGACCCTGATGCTAGGAAAGGTTGAAGGCGGGAGGAGAAGGGGACGACAGAGGATGAGATGGTTGGATGGCATCACTGACTCAATGGACATGAGTTTGAATAAGCTCTGGGAGTTGGTGATGGACAGGGAAGCCTGGCGTGCTGCAGTCCATGGAGTCCCAAAGAGTTGGACATGACTGAGTGAATGAACTGAACTGAACTGGACCATTTACATCCATTCTGGGCCTTCCTTGTGACCAACAGTTCTATTTATTCATAGAACATGGGGCAGGGTGTGTTTAGTTTTATAGATACTTTCAGAAAAGACTATGGCCTCCATGGCATTTTATAGTCTGCAGTGGATCCAGTTCAGCCTTCCCTCTCTGATGAAGCTAACAAATTCGTGTTTGTCTTGATACTAGTCATAACAGGTCAATGCTCTGAAAGTACTAATTCTGAACTCATATAGTATGAAAATTGATTTTTTTAATATAAAACTTTTTTCTGCATTATCCCATCAATTGGAATTGAGGAAACACGCAATGACAAAACGCTTCTAAGAATTCAGGAACACTTTTAAGTGAATTTATATAAGAAACTCAGATACTGCTCAAGGTCCCCTGAAGATCAGATTAAATTAGGCTTGAGCTCTATTTCTAGGATCTTTAACAGGCAAAGTGCTACTCACGATTCCTTGAGTTTCCCCTCTTTAATGCCTCATGCTTCCTTTTACTCCCACTATTTTTTTTTCTATTTCAAATGAGCCCAAGGGCCAAATCCAGAAGCTCAGCCCCTTAACCATTTCCCACAAAAAAGTAACCATACACAGAATTTTATGAATGTGGTAGCTTTCTAAAGATCTGAGCAATCCTATTGTTCACTACGAAGCCTATGCCATTGTGCTGACTCTACCACCTCTCTTTTCTGCTCAAGGCTTTCAAAGCCCATGCTCCTGCCATGATCACACGCACTGATCATGTGCACCCATGATGGTGATGAGTAGAGTCCCATCTCTGCCTCTGACAGCTCTTCCTATGTGAGAAGCTACATCAGCCTACCTGGCTCCTCCAACCTGTCGTACATTCTGTTACTCATCAGTGAAATATCTACATGTTTGTGTCAAATGGTAGCACGTACGTGTAGGTATATCCACAGGCAAGATTTGCTGTTCCTGTTTAACATCTCCTTATAATAATTACCGTTGTCAAGGGGCTCCAGAACCCAACAGATTGGGACTACTTCCACAAAAATCTCTCTACTATCCATATACTTTACGGAGATGTTATCCATGGATTGATTTATTTATATTTTCTTTCTTGTCTGCTCTTGTTAACAAAAACTTAAAGTTCACCTCAGTTAAATAAACTTATGCATACTAAAACTTTTAGCTTCTAGCTCTCTTATGACATCATTGTGGGAACCTTATCGTCAATATTTTCTCCTCACCTACCTATCCTCACTCCAAAATTTGCTAATGGTATTGATATTCAAAAGGGAGGCGGTCACCCATTTTCTTCTTTCTGATTGTTCAAGAGCAAATGCTGAACATGATATTTTGAAAGTTAATAGAGATTCTTCCAGAAAAGATTCCTTTACAGCACAGAAAACTTGGAGATTTCAATCTTTTCTAACCAGTAAACTACTGTCTATTGAACTTTCTTAATTTTTATGAAACAAGTAAACATTATTTTTATTTTCTTGCTCATTATTACTGAATCTTCTTACACAGTTGCCCTCCTCCCGTGAGAAAACATGATATATCAAGCAACATTTAGGCTCTGGACCAAAGCATACAGTGACTACTGATATGTGCTGAGGCGGCATCCTCAGGGAGTGAGTTGTGGGTTTAAAATTTTAAATTCAGAAAATACCTATTGAACATCCACTATGTACCTACAAAGTGCCATACCTGGTACTGGGAATATAAAAAATGACTAGAAATGTTCCTGGTTCTCAGGGGGTTTACAGTTTAGTCTCCACAGAAAAGATCAGCAAGTGAGAAAATAGCTATGCTACATGGCAGAGAATGGTAACTTCCTGAGAGGCAGTGAGAGCTGATGGGAGCTCAGAGAGGGAACAGTCCACCCCATTGGCACCAGAGATGATTTCATGGGTGAACTTTTAGTAGCACTTTAAACAATGCCCAGCAATAGGTCATAGAGAATTTGAAGCAGAGGGCAAGGCATGGAAGTGGAAAAGTGGAGCTTGGGTATGAGAGCAAGTAATTGTGTGAAGAAAAGTAGTAAGATTTCAGCCTTCAAAGGCAGATTGGGTCTGATCAAGAGTGATCATTATTGCGTTAAGGAAATTCAGTTGCTCCTGATTCTTTTCCACCCTTTGTAGTTCTGGTGGGTTCTGTTTTTATAATAGCATGTGCCCTCATGTATCCTGGTTAAGCTGTCTATGTCCCTACCAATTGTATTAGTCTGTGAGTGATTCTAAGTCCTGGTAAATCATTTATTTATCTTCCAATCATAGACACCTTACAGGATACTTGCCACACAGAGGGAGCTTGACAAATGTGGCATTAAATGAAGACCATCTCAAGTTATGTTTTGTTGCATGAATATCATTCATTGTCTGGAAACATACCACACATGTGTGTGTGTATGCGTGCATATACACAGTTTCATAAAGAAGCAGGTTTAAAATTTTTTTTTAAATCTTTTTTAAAAAACTTCTTTAAAATAACCTAAAAAGAAGAATTTTTCTTCTCGAGGTTATTGATTCTTAATTTTCGTATTGAATTCAGCAGGGTCCATTTTGGTATGAGTTGTAGCTTTAGCAGACTGCAAAAGCTGTTGTCAGCTTAGTGATCACATTTCATGTTCTCAATTTTGGGGGGCAACAGCCAAAGGCATTTTCAGGTTAAAATAATGTTTATTTGGCAGTACAGTTTACCTAGAAGTTTAAAACGTTTTTGATCTGTTAGTTTCTAGTCAGTTCCACACGCCAGTATTTACATTCAAAGTTTGGCCTAGATGTTCTCAAGTTTATTTATTTGCCTCCTTGCCCCGGTGCCCTTCTGTTTCAGCTTGATGGTGGTTACCTTGAGGACAGTAGGTTTGGGTGGAAGCCACACCATAATGTAATCTTTGCACTAACACTGAGGTTTTGAGATAATTTAATGGTTAATTCTTACTGATTGCTAATCATAGAACAAAAAGTAATACAATATTAAAATATATCATCCTCAGTAAATTAATATGCCCTTAGAAAACCTAATGGTTTTAGGTAAAATATAGCATATGAAACTTTCATATAAAATATATCTTATGAAAATTAAAATTTCAGATTTTGAATAGAAATCTATCTTAAAATATTATGAAAAATATTCATTATTCTGAAACAGTGTCAGAAAAGAAGACCCAAATTCCTTTAAAACTATTAGTTCTAGTTAGCTATCCAGTTGCTGTTTTTGGTAAAATTAACAAGAAAACATATTTACAATTTTACATGGCAATCATAGGCCAAGTAATTAGGACTGAAGAAGTATTGTTGACATACAAATTAGGTTGACTGTTTTATTTTCAAAAACAGAGTTCTTTCACTCATTTAAATTAACAAAAATTAAAACATGCTTAAATCTTAGTCCAGTGTTCTAAAAATGTTTGGAAATATTTTTCTTAGTTTTTAGTACTGAAATCCATCCTAATGCCTTTAGCAATAGTGACTGTAACCAAATGAAATTAGTATTTTGTGGTTTTAATAGTTTATAATACTTAATTATATTTGAAGGTGTGATGAGACAGCCCCATCTTTCCATTTGGGACTATGGTCTAAAATCACAGTCTTGTGCAGTGGACATACATTCTTTTTGTAAAACCATAAGGTAATGCACTCTTCAAAAAATATATGCTGACAGAAGGGAAGAATACTTTTCTGAAATTCAGCTTCACATATTGAACAAATATCACCCACATCTGAATAAGTCACTCTGTAACTTGGTTGTGTAAAAAATATTCACAAACCTATCTGAAAGTTCTTAGATTTCCAAAAAATCCAAAAGCTTTAAAATGAGGTAGAATAAAGCAACTAATATCTAAAGAACCTATTTAATTATATTATTAAACTCCCTGAGGCAAATAAGGTAATAAAACCAAAACTGATAGGGGATAAAATTCAGTAAAACTGACTTAATTCTTCTAAGAGCATATCCCAGGAACCCTTGACTTTAAAAAGCATGATGAAAGAAGGCACCACTATAATAAGACTTTTTGAGCCATGAAAAGCAATTTCAAAATGAAGTCTGTAATTCCAATAATCCAAAGTACTTCTGAGAAGTTCAAATGATCCAAAATAGGATTTTAAAAAGATTAAGTTGTAATAAAGAGACCAAGAATGAAAGAGAATGGAAAATCCTGCTAAGAATACCAGTAACTAAGCTTACTGGATTTTGAGCACATTTTTCTTAGAAAAGCCTGGTTTGAAAATTATTTAGAGGCCCAGTTCCAAGAGAAATTTCACACTTTTCTGGAGTTTGGATTTTCAGCATATCCTTTAGACATGGCATTTGTCTGGGTATGAATCTCTAGATATGGACCTCTAGAATGAAGGCAAGGTCCTTCTCCTGTCCATCTGGTTGCAAAGGCACTTTGGGAGGTTAGGCAGCCTCAGGGCCTGCAGTTCCTGGGGGACTGGCATGGCCCCGGTATGCTTTTTCTCTGATCCAAATTTCTTTGCATTAGGACTGTGTTTCCTCTCATGATGAGTGGATGGAGGCCCCATAGTGCTGTCAGGGACAGCAGGAGACAAGACTCAATTTATTCAGATTGCTGCAACAGAGCCTGCTGGGACCAGAAACTGAAGCTGGAGAAGGAGGGGTCCAGAAAGGAGAGTGGATGAATCAGGGGAGTCACTAAGTCGTCCTTCTGTAGCAGTGGCATGGTCAAGTCAGAGCTTGAGGGGAGTCTGCTGTGAGGGACCGCTAAGGGGCCAAGTGCAGAAGTCTGTGCAAGGCTGGGACCTGGTCCTAGATATAGCCTCTGTGGATTCCAGCCTTTGGTCAGCAGAGGAGGCAGACAGGATGAACAGCTGGCCCTGAAGGCTGTAGTGTGGGGAAGGAGGAAGAGGACAGACTGGCATCTGCCACTTTTCTGGGTCTGCCTCACCTTACCTCTAACTGTGACGACCTTCAGAGCATAAGGGCTGCAGCTTCCTTTCACTTTCGAAATCATATGCAAATTCGTGCAAGTTTCTAGCACAGGAGGTGGGAGGGAGGTTCAGAATGGGGAACACATGTACACCCATGGCTGATTCATGTGAATGTATGGCAAAAACCACCACAATATTGTAAAGTAATTAAAAAAGAAAAGAACCACATCTAACTCAGAATTAAATAGGGAAGGGGATTCTAAAATGTGGTTACAACTTAAGATTCACACAAAATAAAGCCGTTTTATGTTTGTTCTCTCTGCATCACCTTCTTCAACCAACCAGCCACTAACTCCTGTTGATTTGATATCATTATTTCTGTGTTACGAACCCTTCCTGTCTCTACCACTGCCCTTTTCTATTTCAACTCTTCCTACATTTTATGTCTGGAGTACCTTATTAGCCTCCTTACTTGCAACTACACTAAATCTGGCCGTGTAGGTCAGGCGCTGTACCATGTCAAAGGTGCCATTTCATGACTCTTCCTAGCTTGTAGAGGATACAACACATATAACTATATGTAGTGGTTCCATCTCATATGTAGCCCTGTTTCTTCCCCTCAGTAACTTGGGCCATCCTTTTGAAAGGCACAGCGGACCATGTCATTCTCCAAAATTCTTGGCCTCCCATCACCTCCCAGGTCAAATTTTAACTCCTAGCATAGTATAAAATCCGTTTATGCTGAGCAGCTGAGTTGTGGCTCTGGAATAAGAATTTCTAAACTGAAATCTTATCTTAGTCATTTGTGAAATATACAACCCTCGGCAAGTCACTTAGTCTCCCTGGGCTTGTTTCTTTGTGAGATGGAAGAGGAGGGTAAGAATAGCCTTTTTGTCATCAATTTTTGTCAGCATTCATTGAGGATAAAGATGGAATATTCTTTCCGTAATGCAGTCTCTCACCATTGTCTGTCCTCTCCCCTACTCTGTGTTTCAACTGAACTGAACCTCTTATAGCGGTTCTCCACCTTGTGGCCCATCCTGCCTCTGTGCCTTTATACACAAGCTCCCCTGAATTACCCTTGTTTTCTTTCCCTGGCTAGAACCTGCTCATTCTCCAGGATTCAGCGATTCATCACTTCCTCCTGGAAGCCTCCTCTGATTCCCTCAGACTCAGTGCCTGTCTTAGTGCTTGATTATATCACAGTGCATTCTCTTTAATACTTACCTATCTCTCTCATTATGTGAGCTGTAGACTATCTCCTCTGCTGGACCATAAACTATAGACTAGGGGTTCCCAACCCCTGGGCCCCACAGACTGATACTGGTCTGTGGCCTGTTAGGAAATGGGGCGCACAGCAGGAAATGAGTGATGGGCAAGTGAGTGAAGCTTTATCTATATTTAGAGCCACTCCCCTCTGCTAACATTATCACCTGAGCTCCATGTCCTGTCACATCAGCAGTGGCATTAGATTCTTATAGGAGCCTGAACCCTAACCCTAAGTCAAGGCAGAATATCCTGAGATTGCCACAAAATAGAAATAAAGTATACAATAAATGTAATGCACTTGAATTAACCCTAAATCATCCCATGACCCAGTCCATGGAAAAGTTGTCCATGGAAACTGGTCCCGTTGTCAAAAAGGTTGGGGACCACTGCTATAGACCATGTTTTCCTTGAGGGTAGGAACTATTTTTGGAGAAGGAAATGGCACCCCACTCCAGTACTCTTGCCTGGAAAATCCTATGGATGGAGGAGCCTGGTAGGGTGCAGTCCATGGGGTCACTAGGAGTCAGACACGACTGAGTGACTTCACTTTCATTTTCACTTTTATGCATTGGAGAAGGAAATGGCAACCCACTCCAGTGTTCTTGCCTGTAGAATCTCAGGGATGGGGGAGCCTGTTGGGCTGCTGTCTCTGGGGTCACACAGAGTCGGACATGACTGAAGTGACTTAGCAGCAGCAGCAGGAACTATTTTACTTGCCTTTATCCTTAGCTCCAAATGTAGTTAAGTTCTTAAGGATGTTAGTAGGCTCTTAAAAATGTCTATTGAATTAATGAATGGTGATGAATGATGAGAGCTCTCATCATTTTTGTTATGGAGAAACATAAAGATGATATAGGAAAGATTTGGGAACAGCATAATAGCAGGAATCCTAGAATTCTGAAATTTAATGATTTGGTGATTTTCTTAATAGAAAGAATGGCTGAAGTCATTTTTGTTAAGCCATTGTTTATGAGTGACTGTTCAATATCCACTGCTTTATGACCTTTTATAAAACTACTATTGAATAAACCATAAAAGTTCTTTGAAGAGTATTCTGTTTGTCAGTGGTAATACCAAAAAATATAAAGTAGCTATTCTTGGCAAGTTATGGATCAACATCCTGGAACTGTTAGTTCCATAACGTCTGTATAAGTTCAATCATTTTGACATTGCAACTTGCCTGAGTCATTAGTTTATACCTGAAGTTTCTGATGGCAATCTAAAAGCTTCTGCACAACAAAGGAAACTATAAGCAAGGTGAAAAGACAGCCTTCAGTATGGGAGAAAATAATAGCAAATGAAGCAACAGACAAACAACTAATCTCAAAAATATCCAAGCAACTCCTACAGCTCAATTCCAGAAAAATAAATGACCCAATCAAAAAATGGGCCAAAGAACTAAATAGACATTTCTCCAAAGAAGACATACAGATGGCTAACAAACACATGAAAAGATGCTCAACATCACTCATTATCAGAGAAATGCAAATCAAAACCACTATGAGGTACCATTTCACGCCAGTCAGAATGGCTGCGATCCAAAAGTCTACAAGCAATAAATGCTGGAGAGGGTGTGGAGAAAAGGGAACCCTCTTACATTGTTGGTGGGAATGCAAACTAGTACAGCCACTATGGAGAACAGTGTGGAGATTCCTTAAAAAACTGGAAATAGAACTGCCTTATGATCCAGCAATCCCACTGCTGGGCATACACACTGAGGAAACCAGAAGGGAAAGAGACACGTGTACCCCAATGTTCATCGCAGCACTGTTTATAATAGCCAGGACATGGAAGCAACCTAGATGTCCATCAGCAGATGAATGGATAAGAAAGCTGTGGTACATATACACAGTGGAGTATTACTCAGCCATTAAAAAGAATACATTTGAATCAGTTCTAATGAGGTGGATGAAACTGGAGCCTATTATACAGAGTGAAGTAAGCCAGAAGGAAAAACACCAATACAGTATACTAATGCACATATATGGAATTTAGAAAGATGGTAACAATAACCCTGTATACGAGACAGCAAAAGAGACACTGATGTATAGAACAGTCTTTTGGACTCTGTGGGAGAGGGAGAGGGTGGGATGATTTGGGAGAATGGCATTGAAATATGTATAATATCATATATGAAACGAGTCGCCAGTCCAGGTTCAATGCATGATACTGGATGCTTGGGGCTGGTGCACTAGGATGACCCAGAGGGATGGTGGGGGGAGGGAAGAGGGAGGAGGGTTCAGGATGGGGAACACATGTATGCCTGTGGCGGATTCATTTTGATATTTGGCAAAACTAATACAATTATGTAAAGTTTAAAAATAAAATAAAATTAAAAAAAAAAAAAGAACAAGTAGTTACATTTTTATCCAAAATTTAAAATTTATATGTGTTGAATATGTAATGAAATAAGGTACATCCAGAAATTTCTGGATCAATAATCAAGTTTCTTAAGATTTGGAATAAAAATGTCAATGCATGGACTAAATATCAGAAGATACTAAATCTGAGAACTTCTATGGGCAATAAACCTTGGTCTTTTCTGAAAACCCATCTCTTCTTCAAATAGGTTCTTGTTTTGGCCCAAGTAAAAGTTTTAATAAATATGGAAATGATCACTCTTAACATCAGCATCATGCTTTGTCAGGCTTATGATGCTAACTACTACTCCATGCATCATAATTTCAAGATTAAGAAGAGTGACTTGCTTGAGTATGTTTGCATCTTACAAATGAATAAGAATATGAAGCTCTTACTAGGGAAATGGATAAAGGGCGTATGAAAGCAGTCAGAAGAGAAGAAATAAAAATGGCCAATACTTATATGGAACAATTTACACAAGGAGAAATGCAAACCAAACAACGTGATACCATTTGAACCTGTCACAATAACAAAAGGTGTGAAGAGGAAGCACTTTCATCATCGCTGTTGGGAGTATGTCTGTACCACCTTTCTCTGCAGTTGGATAGTATGTGTGCAAAGTTTCAGAAATGCTTTCAGCTTTGACTAGGAATCCCACTTTTAGGAGGCTTTGGAATGTCTGCCTGTGGAGAGCATATGCTTTCATCAGCTTCCTGCAGGGGGCGCTTTTATGGGAAGGCGTTCCTCCACTGGGAAGGCTGTGGTTTCCCAGCCCTGTCTGTGCATTTTTGGGAAATTCTGTTTAATTCCAGCTTCTGCTTTAGGAATCTCAAAGGGTTGCATACCTGACCCATGTTCTTTATGCAATTTAAATCAAAACTAAGGTTGATATCTTGATTTCCACCTGTCAGTCTCCTCTTTATTGCTCAAATAGCCTTGAATTGGGGCTTCCTGATGCCTGCAAGAAATCACAATAACAACAAAATAGAATTCAAACATGAAAAAACATGGGATGGATTTAAAAGGTGTGTCAATAAAATTGGATATGATGTAGCAATTCAAAACAATCCATTGTTGCCCATATTGACACATAAAGGAAAGATTCTAATATAGTACTTCATGTATAAACACACTTATTATATCTATGTATACAGTTTGCTCTTTTCCTCTCTCTTTTCTCATCTCTATTTTAGAAAGTTTCTGTAATGACATAAAATAGGTTCATTACATGTTTGCTTCTGTATAGGCTTCCCTGGGTCTGGAAGATTCCCTTGAGAAGGGAATGGCTACCCACTCCAGTATTTTGGGTTTCCCTAGTGGCTCAGATGGTAAAGAATCCACCTGCAATGTGGGAGACCTGGGTTCAATCCCTGGGTCAGGAAGATCCCCTGGAGGAGGGCATAGAGACCCACCCCAGTATTCTTGCCTGGAGAATCCCATGGACTGAAGAGCCTGGTGGGCTACAGACTATGGGGTCGCATAGAGTCAGACATAACTGAGCAATTAATGTTTTCAGTTTTTTCAGACTGTTTTCACCACTGTGCTTTCTGTGTTCATGGTGGCTAGTGTGTGCTTTCCCTTCTTCTTTTGTCTTGATTTTCTTGGTGGCATGAGGAGGGTCTTGGCCACAAGGAGGCGATCTGGAATTGGGTCATCTCTTTCCATCTGGACACCTCCTTACATGGACGCTCACACAGGAACCAGCCCCCTCATAATCTGTGGCTACTGACTCCATTCCTTTCCATTTTCTGCAGAGCCTCACCTGGTCAGAAAGGAACGTAGGCCGAAATGAGACCATATTCATCCTGTTCCCCCGCTGCCCCATTTGGTCTCCTTCCTGGGAAGATGGGCTGAAGTCTGAGAAGAGCCAGTGCCTCAGACATCTTGGGGCCATTGAGGGGTGGGAGAATTCTTCTATTCAAGAGAATAAAACTGTAGATACTAACAAGCCCAGGGTGAGCTGGTGCAGAGAAAGACCTCTAATTCATGGAGGTGCCCAAATCATCATTATTCTCAATGGCTCCTGGGAAACGGAATTTTCCACACAAGTTAAGTTTCTAGATAACTAGCATTTACTACCTCAAAAATGTATACTATTTTTCTTCATCATTTTTAATGGAAATCTTACTGAAGGGCTTTCAATTTATTTCCGCAAGCCTTCAATATTTTCTTATGCAGTCTCATTCTTACGAAGAACATGTCTTATTGTGCTGTGGAATGGTGATGTTCTCTGAGTCCACAGAAACAGGTAGTCCCAAAGAGCAGCTCCGTGTTGTACCTTCACGGTCATGGCCTACTTTCCCTGCTGACAGCTGTTCCATCTGACCATCTGTGTGATGTGGTTGAGACTATGCTATGTCAAAAAAGCATTTGGTTGGGAATGGCTCTGATTAGTAGCAAGGTTCAGCATCTTGTGGCAAACATTTCTGTTGCTCTAAGGCCATTTTCACTTAGTTCTGAGTTTGCAGCTGGGTTTCGGCCACTTAGTTATAGTGGTCAGTGGTCTGACCTTGTTGAAGGGGCTATTCTTATACTTTGCAACAAAATTTATAGTCACCTTTTTGACAACGAAATTAAAATTCACAGTTTTCCTTTACAATCAGGCTTCCTTATAGATTAATAATCACTTACATTATAATTTTAGGAACTGTGGTTCAAACAAATGAAGTCAAGTTTCTAATCTTGTTGTCAATGAAATGCTTATCAACTTCAAGATCTGTTGCCGAGACTATAACTAGAAATCATAAGATATTTCTAAAAGAATTTTAAAGGGATAATTAAATGATCATACATTCATTTATTTAATAACTCTATTCAATTCAATTAAGAAAGTAGTTCTCTTGTTGATTTTCCTATTGACTAAAGTATAAAATACAGTTATTTTAACATTGTATCATTTAGTTTAATCACCTAAAAAAAATGCCCCAAACATAGTAGTTTAAAATGAAAAAAGTTTTATGATTTTCTATGGTCAGTGGGCAGCTCTTTCAGTCTGGGTTATCTTGGCTTGAGCTGAATGGTCACATGTCTGGGATGGTTGGAATGACTGGACCCTCTGCCCACCAAGTGTTTTATCCTTCAGGAGGATAGCCTGGGTATACCCACATGGCAGCAGAAGGTTTTCTAGCAGCAAGAGAGGAGAAACCCCAAAGTACATATATTTTTTAAGCCTTTGCCTATGTCACATTTACTAATGTCTCGGTCAAAGCAAGTCATGTTGGCTTGAGAGTAGGGGTACAAGGAGGCATAACTCATGGGAGTCATTACTGCATTCATCTATCAAAGCATGTTCCAAGCTGTCATTCTAACCCTGCAGTCCCTAAACTGTGAGGGAGGTGGCCTGGGACACCACAGTGAATTCTCAGGGACTGTTGCAGGATAGTTCACCATTTTGAGGGAAACATAATTATATTCTAAGGCTGCTGGACATCACAAAAACTACTAGCTTGATGCAGGTCACAATGTCAACATCATAATGATAAGCTCCTTTTGGTGTTGTTGTATCTTTGCAAAGTGGATTTTTGGTGGTTTCTGTGATTAAAAGCAAGCACTGCATGAAAATGATTGTAAAGCAGGACGTGAGTATGGTGGTGTCCAAGTTGGTTCCAAGATTGCAGAAGTTGTGTGGTCCCAACAGGTGCGTATGTCCTGCTATTAAGTAAATGTGGTTAAAAAACAAAATATTATTTAAAATTTTGTATTACTTTTAAATATTTTTAAATGTATTGCTTTTAAAATATAATTAAATTGTTAGGACATACATACTTACAAATTTATTTGGATCTAGCTACTTAATTAATGGAACTATTAAGTATTTCTTTTGGTCCAGGGGCACTGTGAAAAAATGAACAAAATACTAAGGATGCCATGAACCAGGAAAGGTTGTGAACTATTGTTATAAATTTACTTTTTTTTTTTTTTTACTGCTTATAAGAAAAGAAAGTCAAAAAGGAAAGCTTGTTTTTGGGAAAGATGAATGGATTCGATTTTGTATATGCAAAGTCAGGACCCAATGGACCACTTAAAGAAAGATACAGAGCTATGATTCAGAGAGGAGATTAGGAGTGGAGCTGATTCCATCCCTAAATATTGTGTAGAATCTCTTTTGGATTGCTTTGGATAGTGTCTATACTCAAGAATTAGTTGTAAAAGGGAAAGGTGTGTATTTAGTTGCTCAGTTGTATCCAACTCTTTGTGACCTCATGGATTGTAGTCTCCCAGCCTCCTCTGTCCATGGAATTCTTCCAGGCAAGAATACTGGAGTGGGTTGCCATGCCCTCCTCCAGGGGATCTTCCTGACTAAGGGATTGAACCTGGGTCTCCTGCATTGCAGGTGGATTCTTTACTGCTGAGCCACCAGGGAAGCCCAAGGAAAATGTTGGGTTGCTGAAAGAGAAGAAACCTAAAAACCAAAACTAATCTGCAAAATAAATGTTCTTGGCTTAATATTTTTGCAAATATTAAATAGATGGCTTTAAATTTCCCTCTTCTGTCATAGTTTTATTTGCAAAGGGCAGACTTCTGAGGGGGAGCCATGAGGTTTATTGTCCTAGAGAAGGAGAAGGTGAGCTTTGACCCTCTTAGTCAGTTGCTGTGGAGATGGAGGGTTTGCCAAATTATTTCCATTTCACACATCACTAGCTGAGCCTAGAAAGCTCAGATCATAGGGAGTTCCCATCATATAGAGAAGGCATCTTGTCCACAGTTAAGGCTTAACAGAATTGACATCAAGAAGTAGGAGGATATGATGTACTAAATGTAAAGATCCCCCCACCCCCAACACACATACTTTTTGGCCAAGGAGATTGTGGAAGGAAATAGGAAGAGAAGATAATAATTTATGTCTTGTAACTTTTCCCCATGGCTTGAAACAAATTATATCTCAAAAATGAGAGCAATAGTAAGGGTAAAGAGGGGAGATGTTGCCTGTTTCCAAGTTGGGGGCTCTAGAAATCTCATCTTTATTCTGTCCATCTGTACCAACTTGAGGGTATGACCACAACACCAGGGTCAAAAGGAGATCTTGCAGTTTTATTTTTCCTACGATGCTCCTACTTCCCATATTTTATGGACGATGTGACAAAAGCCAGTAGGCTTCCCAAGGCGCCATCTTTCCATCCTGCCCTGACAAGACAGGGTGGACTGCCAGGCCAGTAGACTGGATAATGGACTGAGAAATCACTGTACAGTCTGCAGCCAGCATCACAGGGGTGAGGTTGAGTCATGCAGAAGTGTTGCTGGATCCTGACCAAGCTAGAAGCCCCAGTGAGTAATGGTCACTATCTTGAGACCAGTAGTAACTTTCTAATGCATTCCAATGACTCCGTGAAGCCAGGAGAGCCTTCCATCAGTGTCATGAGGACTCATTCATACCTCGTCTTCATATGCCCAGTTGTTATCTTCAGGAGAGAAGCTAGGCAAGGAGGCAGCTGTCTGAAGGCCCAGACTGGCTATATAATTTTCTGGGCCTAGTGCAAAACAGAAATACAAACACTTTGTTCAAAGACTAATGATTTTAGGACTGTGATGTGCTCAATTGTGTCTGACTCATTGTGACCCCATGAACTGTAGCCACCCCATGGACTGCAGCCTGGCAGTCTCCTCTGTCCATGGGATTTCCCAGGGGAGAATAGTCAAGCAGGTTACCATTTTCTCTTCCAGGGATCTTCCAGACTCAGGGATTGGGCTGGAGTCTCTTGTGTCTTCTGCTTTGGCAGGCAGATTCTTTACCATTGTGCCACTTGGGAAGCCCAAGATTGTGATAGCAGAGCCTTAAACCAGATGAGAGGCCCAACTTCACAGGTCTCAAACACAGAACACAGGCTGAGAATCTAAACATTTTTTTTCTGACTAAAGATTCTCAATACTGCCCAAAGGGATTGTTTAAATTAGCAGATTGGATTGAATTTAAACTGCAGTTAATTCTTTTCCATTAACTAGTGAATGGGAGCCTGGGAGAAGTACCAGATTTGTTTATGGACAATCAAGACATCACTGAGTTGGGTGTGAGTCAAGTTTGTGGTCCTGCTACCAAGGCATCCTTTCTTTCTTTCATTGAAAAGAGCTGGTGATCAGAGAGATTAAGGGATTGCTTAAGGTCACTCAGGTAGTTAGTGATGAAATTGAGATTTAAACACAGATGTGTGTGTGCTAAGTTGCTTCAGTCATGTCTGACTCTTTATGACCCTATGGACTGTAGCCCACCAGGCTCTTCTGTCTGTGAGATTCTCCAGGCAAGAATACTGGAGTGAGTTGCCATTCCCTCCTCCAGAGGATTTTCCTTTCCCAGGGATTGAACTTGTGTCTCTTAGGTCTTCTGCATTGGCAAGCATGTTCTTTACCACTAGTGCCACCTGGGAAGCCCTTAAACTCAGATATGACTCCAAAACTCATATTTGTACTCTTCTGATGTAGGTAATAGATATAGAGTCAAAGCTAAGTCTGAAAAAAATTGAACTTTGAAGTGGATTTCTTTTAAAATGTTCTTATTTTCATAAACACATGGATAAAAGTATGTCTGATCATCACAGGAATGATACTGTACCTAGAGGGCGTGTTGGAAAATTGGGGGATGTTTTGGTTGTGTGAGACATTGCTATTGGCATCTTATGGGCCAGGGCTATAACGAGTTTGCAATCTGCAGGACAGTCTTTTACAAGGAAGAATTGCTTGATATCCTACATAACTTTTGAATGTCTCATCAGTCACTCAAGTAGATGAAAAGGTTGTTTATGAGTCTGGAACCTAATAACACTTTGCATATATGTGCTGTGTGTGTTCTCAGTTGTGTCCCACTCTGTGACCCCATGGGCTGTAGCGCATCAGGCTTCCCACTCCATGGAATTTTCCAGGCAAGAATAGTTGAGTAGGTTGCCGTTTCCTACTCCAGAGCCAGGGAATCTTCCCAACCCAGGGATTGAATCGGTGTCTCTTGCATCCCCTGCATTGGCAGGCAGATTCTTTTCATCACCTGGGAAGTAGCTTTACATATTACTCATAGTACTTTTTCTATGGGTTAAAAATAGGTTGGATTTTCTGTGACCACAAAAGTTGTGTAAATTGAAGGAAGAGTGTACATGATTAGCTTCAGACTTTACCAAGGGTTGTTCCCCATTTTGGAAAACCTTGTCACCCAGTGGCCAGGCTACTTTTGGCATTTGCATGCCCAGCACAACATACCTAAATCAGTCTTTGTTAGAAGTCAAATTCCCATGGATTCCACATGTAGATGCATCAACTGTTTCACTAATCTTCGTGTATTGCTGTGCCTGAGCATTTTGTTAAAAATTCTATTATTTTTGTTTCTCCTTTGTGTTATAGTCAGGGCATTATGTTGGTTTATTAAAAGTCATGTGTGTAGATAGGTTATGCTGCTGCTAAATCCAACTTTGTGCGACCCCATAGACGGCAGGCCATCAGGCTTCCCCATCCCTGGGATTCTCCAGGCAAGAACACTGGAGTGGGTTGCCATTTCCTTCTCCAATGCATGAAAGTGAAAAGTGAAAGTGAAGTCGCTCAGTCGTGTCCGACTCTTAGCGACCCCATGGACTGCAGCCTACCAGGCTCGTCCGTCCATGGGATTCTCCAGGCAAGAGTACTGGAGTGGGGTGCCATCGCCTTCTCCAGTAGATAGGTTATAGTTTTGCATAAATTCCATTTTAGGGCTGTCCAGGGAATAGTGTTGAAAAGGGAAAGGGTAAGTCTAGTAGGTTGAGAACCATGGAAGTAGATGCAGTATTTGGAATCAGTAAAGAGCAGATCTCTTTTAGCAAGAAAACCCCAGAGTTGTTGACTTTTCCTGACGGGCTTATTGGCTACATTGGCAACATTACTGGGCCTGATGTGAAAGAATTATTAAGTCTTTCAGGAGATTATATGTTGTGTGTTAGGTGTCAAGTTATCTGACCTTATTTACCCAAGGAATTGGGCTTTTCAGGTGAGTTTTTTTTTTAAGTTAAATTTTTTCCTCTTGGCTGGACAAAAAATTGTGCTTTTTATTTGAGGGAACAAATTTGGCAGAAAATCTCTTTTGATTTAGGTTTACTTTTTTTCCAGTGAAAGAACTATGCAGGACATTCATGCTGTAGCTCAAAACGCTCACGGTTACTAATTGTTATGAGGAAGCTGGCATCCGAAGGGCTTTGGGCAAAATGTCCTGACTCCATGAGCAGTAACCCACCAGGCTCCTCTGTCTATGGGATTCTCCAGGCAAGAACATTAGAGTGGGTTGCCATTCCCTTCTCCAGGGAATCTTCCTGCCCAGCAATTAAACCTGGGCCTCTTGAGCCACTGGGAAAGCCCCATCTGCAGTCAGTCATATAGAAATTGCTGAGATAAGGTAAAAAATAGTATTTCACTTTGGGCTTGAGTAAAAAAGAGTGAGTTCTTTGTACAGGGTCATGCCATGTGCAGACATCTATTATGGTCAGTAAGGGAAAACTTTTCTCTTCCTCCTTTGGGCCCCCTTTTATCTGGAATCCCCCTCTCTCCCTGCCTTGTCTAGATAGGATCATGCTGCCCCAGGGACTATCCTCTTAGTCTGCTCTGGTATGGATGGTTTGTTGAATAGGATGGAGGGAAGAGAAAAGTGCCCTGGATCTTTCAGGCAGGGAATCTACCTTTTAATGTTAGGAGCTCAGTATTGTTTGTTGGTTTTTGAGGGCCCAGTTTCTGGCACCCATCAGCCAGGATTTCACCTCTGGCTCTGCAATTAATAGTTGTGTGACTTATTTCAGCTTCCTCATCTATAAAAAGAAATATAATACCTGCTCTTTCAGCTATCTTGGACCCTGTGAAGGCCTCCTGGGAACGGGACTTCTAAAACGACAAATATGTCTGGAAGGCTGTGGTCCAAGGCCATCTTTGCTGGCTATAAACGGGGTCTATGGAACCAAAGGGAACACACTGCTGTCCTGAAAATTGAAGGTGTATATGCTCGAGATGAAACTGAATTCTGTTTAGGCAAGAGATGTGCTTATGTGTACAAAGCAAAGAACAACACAGTAACTCCTGGTGGAAAACCTAACAAAACCAGAGTAATCTGGGGAAAGATAACTCAAGCTCATGGAAACAGTGGCATGGTTTGTGCCAAATTCTGAAGCAACCTTCCTGCTAAGGCCATTGGACACAGAATTCGTGTGATGCTTAAAACTTCTTAAAATAAATAAAAGTGTGGATTTGTAAAAAAAAAAAAAAGAAATATAATAATACCTAATCTTCAGGTTTGTTGTGATGATTAAATGTGTATGTAAATGGGAAGCAGGAAGGGAAAAAAGATTTTTTCTACCACATTTAGACATTTAAGCAAAAGAATATTTTGTTTGCCTCTGTTTCCTGGTTGGTGTTTTATTGCAGGTTTCAGTTCAGTGCAGTTCAGTCGCTCAGTCGTGTCCGACTCTTTGCGACCCCATGGAATGCAGCATGCTGGGCCTCTTTGTCCATCACCAACTCCCAGAGTTTACTCAAACTCATGTCCATTGAATCAGTGATGCCATCCAACCCTCTCATCCTCTGTCATCCCCTTCTCCTCCTGCCGTCATCTTTTCCCAGCATTTCAGATTAGTTGAATTTATTTAATTCCTTCAGCCTTTGGGGTAGTGGGACTAGGAGAACAATACCTAGTAGAAGGAGTCATCCGCTTGGGCTTTAGATGGAGAAGTTGGACTGTTGAAGTCTTCACTCCAGGTGGATCCATCTTAGTCCAGAGAAATTGGAGACTGATAGGAAATGGACTTTGAAGTACTCTTCATTTTATTGTGGAAGGTCTGCCGCCTTACATGCACTGGGCTAAGTCCTGCAGCTACACTAGTGAACAAGACAGTCAAGTAGGGAGACAGACAGGAACACATACATAAAATGTAAACAAGATAACTTCACATGGTATAAATACTTTGAAGACTGTAACACCAAATTCCTACTTTAGTTAGAGGGGTCAGAGAAAGCCTTTTCACTCTTGAGCTGGGTGCTGAATATAAAGATCTGGGGCAAAACCTTGCAGGTGCATGAATAGCAAATACAGATAAATTCCCATAGGTGTAGGACTGGTTATCTGTTTTCTCTTGAGTGAGTTTGGGCAGTGTGACTTTCAAGGAATTCATCCATTTTATTTATAGGCATGGAGTTTTTATAAAATAATATTCTTTTATTATTCTTTTCCTAGGTGTAGATTTATCTAATGATATGCTCCCTTCCATTCCTGATATTTTATAATTTGTGTCTTCTCTCTTCTTTTCTTGATCAGTCTGGCTAGGAGTTTACAAATGTTACTGATCTTTTCTAAGAATCAGCTTTTTGTTTTATTTAGCTTTTTCTATTGCTTTTCTATCTTATTGCTTTTCTTTCCTTATAGATTTCTGCTGTTATCCTTATTTTTTCTATCTTTCTGCTTGGTTTTACTATGCTCATCTTTTCTAGTTTCTAAAGTCAGAAACTTAGATAACTGATTTGAGAATTTTCTTCCTTTCTAACATAAAGATTTAATGCTCTAAATTTCCTTCCAAGTATTGTTTAAGCTGCAACCTTCAAATTTTGATATGCTGTATTTTCACTTTCACTCAATTCAAAAGTTTTCATGGAGAGCCAGACATTTGGAAATGAGCATTCTGACTCTTTTGCTAGGCCTTTATTGTGGAGGCTTGAGTCACTTGCAGGCTCCTGCATCCTTTCCCAATCTTTCTGTCAGGATGATGGGGATAAGGCTCTTGGCAGGGTTTCATGCCTTTTTTCCATCTCACTATTGTTTCTCTCAACCTCCCATGGTGTCCCTTCTCTTCTCCCGACCTCTTATGTTGGCTTGCTCTCAGTATTTGATTCTCTTCTTTATCCATAGTCACCCTTAGAGATGTCTTCCAGTCTTATGGTTTAAATACCATTAATAAGGCAAGAAGACTCTTGAGAGTCCCTTGGACTGCAAGGAGATCCAACCAGTCCATTCTAAAGGAGATCAGTCCTGGGTGTTCTTTGGAAGGAATGATGCTAAAGCTGAAACTCCAGTACTTTGGGCACCTCATGCGAAGAGTTGACTCATTGGAAAAGACTCTGATGCTGGGAGGGATTGGGGGCAGGAGGAGAAGGGGACAACAGAGGATGAGATGGCTGGATGGCATCACTGATGGACGTGAGTTTGAGTGAACTCTGGGAGTTGGTGATGGACAGAGAGGCCTGGCGTGCTGCGATTCATGGGGTCGCAAAGAGTCGGACAAGACTGAGCGACTGAACTGAACTGAACTGAACTGAAGGCAATAATGTCCACATTTATATCTCCAGGTCAGATCTCTCATGCAGTTTATGTCTAAAAGTGAACTCCTGCTGTTCCTTTATAAATTTGTTCTAACTTCTTTCTTTTTACTTGATGACCACTTTCATTCTTCTAGTTGGCCAGACTAAAAACCTGGGAGGCAAACAACTTCTCTCTCATACTTTACATCCAACCCATGAGCAATTGTGTTGGTTCTACTTTCAAAATATATTCAAAATCTGATCCCTATTAACCACCTATGTTGCTACCATTCTGATACAAAACACCATCCTCTTCTATTTGGGTCACTGTGGTAGCCTCCAAACTAGTCTTTCTGTGTCTATATTAGCCATTATACAGCCTATTCTCAATACAGTAGTCAGAGTGAGCCTTCCAAAATTGAAATCAATTTTTAACTGATTAAAAACTGATTTCAGTTCTCTGTTCAAAACCCATTGAAGGGTCCCTTCAATGCTTACTTCAAATGCAAAGACTTCTAATGCTTACAGGGTCTTGCTTCATCCAACCCTTGTGTCTTCTCTGACTTCATCATCTACTGCTCTCCCCTCTGTGAGCTCCTCTGCTGTCCTACTGGCCTCCTTGCTCTGCCTCTGACTTGCCAGTTATCCTTCCTCAGCGTCTTTGCTCAAGTTGTGTCCTGTGTCTGGAATGCTTTTCTCTATCTTAAAAAAAAATTGATGTATGGCTGATTTATAATGTGTTAATTTCTGCTGTATGGCAAAGTGATTCAGGTATACATCTACATACATTCTCTTTCATATCCTTTTCCATTATGGTTTATTATAGGATATTGAATATAGTTCCCTGTGCTATACAGTAAGACCTTGTTGTCTATCCATTATACATACAATAGCTTGTATCCACTAACCCAAACTCCCAATTCTTCCTCCCCCAACTCCCTTTCCAACAACGAGTCTATTCTCTATGTCTGTGAATCTATTTGTGCTTTGCCGGTAAGTTCGTTTGTGCCATATTTTAGATTGCACATACAAGTGGTGTAATATACTATTTGTCTTTCTCTGTCTGACTTAATTCACTTAGTGTGATAGTCTCTAGGTCCATCCATTTTGCTGCAAATGGCTGAGCAGTATTCCATTGTATATATGTATCACATCTTCTTCATCCATTCATTTGTTGATGGATATTTAGGTTGTTTCCATGTTTTGCCTATTGTGAATAGTATTGCTGTGAATATTGGGGTGCATGTATCTTTAAATTATACTTTAGTTATATGTCCAGGAGTGGGATTGCTGGATCATATGGTAATTATGTTTTCAGTGTTTTGAGGAAACTCCAAACTGTCTTACATAGTGGCTGCACCAACTTACATTTTCACCAAGAATGTAGGAAGATTTCCTTTTCTCTGTATCTTTTTTTTTTAACAGTCAAAATTTTATGTATTTATGCATTGAACTTTAGGTTTCTAGAGGCAAGTACATTCATTCAGTAAATATTTACTGATTGCCTATGATTTTACTAGGCATTAGTGGAGAAATTTGAGAATATAAAAATGACAGTTATATTCTCTGCTCTTAAGACATTTACAACTGAGTTGGAGACACATAAATGCATACAAATACATTTTATTGCTATATAACAACTATGCTAATTCGCTTCTTTGCAACCCCATGGACTGTAGCCTTCCAGGCTCCTCTGTCCATGGGATTCTTCAGGCAACAATATTGGAGTGGGTTGCCATTT
>NW_011494954.1:4114272-4165609 GCF_000754665.1 Bison bison bison | reverse complement strand
AGATCCCCTGCAGAAGGGAACACCTACCCACTCCAGTATTCTGGCCTGGAGAATTCCATGGACTGTATACTCCATGGGGCCACAGAGTCAGACACGATGGAGTGACTTTCACTTACGGTAAAAAGACAGGAAAATACAACAGGATTTCATATTATTTAACAGCCAAAATTTTATGTATTTATGCATTGAACTTTAGATTTCTAGAGGCAAGTACATTCATTCGGTAAATATTTACTGATTGCCTATGATTTTACTAGGCATTAGTGGAGAAATTTGAGAATGTAAAAATGACAGTTATATTCTCTGCTCTTAAGACATTTACAACTGAGTTGGAGACACACAAATGCATACAAATACATTTTATTGCTATATAACAACTATGCTAATTCGCTTCTTTGCAACCCCATGGACTGTAGCCTTCCAGGCTCCTCTGTCCATGGGATTCTTCAGGCAACAATATTGGAGTGGGTTGCCATTTCCTTCTCCCTTTTCTCTGTATCTTTTCCAGCATTTATTTGTAGACTTTTTAATGATGGTCATTCTGACAGATGTGAAGTGGTAGCTCATTGTAGTTTTGATTTGCATGGAATGATTTTCCCTTTGATATCAGCCTGTTTCACTCCTACACCACCTCCTTCAAGGCTTTGCTCAACTCTCTCACCTTCTCAATGAGGCCTATTCTGATCACTCTATTTAATACTGCAACCTGCTTCCAAACTCTACCACTGGCATTTCCATTCCCTTTATTCTGCTCTACTTTTTCTTCATAATGCCATAAATCATGTAATTAACCATTTAATTTGCTGTAGTAGTATATTTATTGTTTCTGATCTGTCTTTCTATACTAGAATTAAAACTTCAAACCGATAGGACTTTGTCTGCTATTTCATTTATAGCCTTAGAGTCTTGAGTGCTTGGTGCATAAGAGGTACTGAATAAATATATATGGAACGAATATATGATTCACTCATTGAGGCTGAGCATATCACCTATCTAATTGAATCAGGATCTCTTAGCAAGAAACAATAGAGAGTAGCTGTTGGATGGTCAGTTAACAACATCTGACTTGGATTCTAAGATGCTCAACTACACAATTGGGAAATTGGATTACGGACCATGTGCAGAGTTATTTGAGCTTTTATCCAAATCTGATACTCAAATTAAATAGGAGCTACATTTTATTTCCTGAAATTATTTTAATTTTAACAAGAATATGAAATTCTTTATGGATTAACAAGAATATGAAATTCTGTATGTATGTATGAACCAGTGGTAGTATTGAAATGTTTTTAGTTTTACAGAGATGCCATGGTATCAGCGATGGAAGGATGGAGGTATAAGTAAGTATAAAGACACATGGTTCCTGGCACATAGGGAACACTCAATAAACATCTGCTAAAATTTTCCTAGGGCTATTTTCTTTTTTTGGCCACACTCTGTGGCATGTGGGATCTTAGGTCCCCGATCAGGAATTGAACCTGGACTCCCTGCCTTGGAAGCGACCAGGTGGCTCAGCGTAAAGAATCCACCTGCAATGCAAGAGACGCAGGAGGTGTGGGTTTGATTCCTGGGTCAGGAAGATCACCCAGAGGAGGGCATGGTAACCCACTCCAGTGTTCTTGCTGGGAAAATCCAATGGACAGAGGAGCCTGGTGAGCTATGGTCTGTGTTGTTGCAAAGAGTCAGACATAACTTAGTGACTTAATGCATGCCCCTGCATTGCAAGGTGGAGTTTAACACTAGGCCACCAGGGAAGTCCTTCCTAAGGCTATTCTTATCTGTACAAGTAATCAGAGAAATATGTGATAGAGTATATTGACTATATCATAGTATCTTACTGTTGGAATGGGCTGGAATGATGTACTTCCTTTTTATTTATTTATTTTTGGCTGTGCTGGGTCTATTTTGAACTGTGGTATTGGAGAAGACTCTTGAAAGTCTCTTAGATGGCAAGGAGATCAAACCAGTCAATTATAAAGGAAATCAATCCTGAATATTAATTGGAAGGACTGATGCTGAAGCTGAAACTCTGATACTTTGGCCACCTGATATGAAGAACTGACTCATTGGAAAAGACTCTGATGCTGGGAAAGGTTGAAGGCAGGAGAAGAAGGGGACAACAGAAGATGAGATGGTTGAATGGCATCACTGACTTGATGGACATGAGTTTGAGCAATCTGTGGGGATTGGTGATGGACAGGGAAGCCTGGCGTGCTGCAGTCCATGGGGTTGCAAAGTGTCAGACACAACTGAGCTACTGAACTGAACTGTGCTGGATCTTTGTCACTGTGTGTGGGCTTTCTCTAGTTGTGGTGAGTGTGGGCTCCTCTCTAGCTGTAGTGCATGGGCTTCTCATTGAAGTAGTTTCTCTTGTTGCAGAGCACAGTCTTTAGGTCTCACGGGCTCAGTAGTTGCAGAGCATGGCCTAAGTAGTTTTGCTGTATGGACTTAGTTGCCCCATGACGTGTTAAGTCTTCCTGGGCCAGGGATCAAACCCTTATCCCTTGCATTGGCAGGTGGATTCTTAACCACTGGACCACTAGCAAAGTCCTGAACCTCATCTTTAGTGTTCTTCACAGGTTAGCCAAAATGAGTTGAGCACAAAAAATGAGCACAGGTGAACTAAAATCTGCTTTCCTCTAAATTTTACTCCTTGGCACTCCAGAACAAATCTATACACTTTAATACATGAGAGCCTGTCAAATATTTGAAGGCAGCTACCGTGTCTTCTCTTCTGCAGAGTAAACACCCTCAGTTTCTTATCTAGCTGCTTCAAGATTCTTCATCATGCTGGGCACCCTGTTTTGGATGAAATGCAACTTCACTATATAGTTTTAAAATGTTAGTGCCAAAGTGGCTCATAGTGCTGCTAATCAAGTCTGATAAAATGAAGTGCAGAGAAACTTTTAACTAAGTATGATGTTGAACAAACATTCATTCAAATCCAATTAAAATAAATAAATTTATATTAAAAAAACAAATACAAATAATACAAATGTATTAGTATGAACAACTGGTTGCAAATGACAAAAGCTACAGCTCAGATCAACAAAAGGTCGGCCAAAATGACGAAATACATAAATAAATGAAGTAAGCAAATAAGCAAGCAAGCTGTCAAGCAAGTAAGAAAGTGATGGAGGAATATCGACGAATGTCTAAAAAGTCAAAGGTAGGTCCAACTCTAAGTAGAGCTGGAGATCCAGGGGCTCAAATATCATCTGAACTCTGTCTTCATTGCTGAATTCTGTTTTCTTTTGTGTTTTCTTCACACCCAGGCAGATTCTCTTCAGTCATTTCTTCTTAGAAGCTCCAAGTTTACATCTGACTGAATTAGCAACTCTACTCGATGCTAAGGACAGAATTCTGGAGAAAAACCAACTTTTAATGAAAGAGAAAGATGATCTTCCAGATTATAAATTCTGTCATAAAGGAAATGATTTCAGAGTAGTGTAACTTGCTGTGACTGGCTCTATATTGGCTTTTGGTGACAGCTGCTTTCTTTTGAATGAACTCATATGCATCCACTTTGTGTCTTTCAGAATTCTTCCTGGAACTGATGTCAAACTCATGATGTGAAAGTTGTAGAATCTATCCCTTACATATTTGGGAAATTAAGATATCATTTCCCATGCTGTACACCAAAACTAATACATTTTAAATCAGCTATATTTCAATAAAAAGATATGATTTCCCTTTTATCTTTTGATCCCTTTCTAGTTCACACTGATTCTTTAGAGATCTATAGTAGTTCCATAAACATGTATCAAATACCACTTAATGGAACTTTTCTCATTCATATTTGCAAGTTTTTGGATTCTGAGGAATTTATTTAGGCTAGTACTCTTGCCTGGAAAATCCCATGGGTGGAGGAGCCTGGTAGGCTTCAGTCCATGGGGTCGAGAAGAGTCGGACACGACTGAGCAACTTCACTTTCATTTTTCACTTTCATGCATTGGAGAAGAAAATGGCAACCCACTCCAGTGTTCTTGCCTGGAGAATCCCAGGGACGGGGGAGCCTGGTGGGCTGCCGTCTATGGGGTTGCACAGAGTCGGACACGACTGAAGCGACTTAGCAGCAGCAGCAGCAGCAGCAGCAGACACCTTTATATTAAACATTTAAATCCTACCTGTTGTAATCTGCCCACTTGCCTTGACAGTCTAGGTTTCCATCAAAGACGTTTTTAGCTTGGATTTTTGTCTTTAAGAAACAGAGAGTCAACCAGTTTTTAGTTTGGATTTTTGGCTTTAAGAAACAGTCAACCAGGTTAACTCTAGATTATGGAGAAAGCTTTATTATAAGATTCCATGTAGCTGTGAGGAACAAAGCAGGCTCATAAGAACAGAAAGGTGGATTTCAGGGAGTGGTGTCTGTGAGCAGGTCCTAGGCAGCAGAAATTTGTGAGTCTTCTGGATAGTATCAGATCAGCTTTTGACTCAGTCAATTGTGACTGTGATCTGTGGCTCACTGTTTGCCTTGATCTTTTCTCCACAACTAAAAACATATAACTGGCATACAATAAACTATACTATACTTTTTCAAAGGCATACAATTTAATGGCTTTTGACATAGTGTACCTGTGAAATCATTACCACAATCAAGACAGTGAACGTATCTATCAGCCCCCAAAGTTTCCTCATGTTCTTTTTTCTTTAAAAAATATTTATTTATTTTTATTGAGGTATATTTTCTTTACAATATTGTGTTACTTTCTGCTGTACAATGAAGTGAGTCAACTGTATGTATACATATATCCTCTGCCTATTGGATCTTCTTTCCACTTCTCCCTGCCAATCCCACCCTCTAGGTCACCACAGAGCACTAAACGGAGCTCCCCGCAGCTTCCCACTAGCCATTTCCTCGTGTCCTCTCTTTATCATTATTATTATCCTCATGTTCTTTTGTAATCTCTCCCTCCTTATCCTTTCTGTCCGCCTCCTCCCTCTTGCTTCCCCTTCTCTCTGTCACAAGAGATTGGTTTGTATTTTCTAGATTTTTATGTAACTAGAATCATAGTGTATATATATTATATATATGTATACTGTACACTGTTGTTAACTATAGTCACTATGCTCTGCATTACATCTCCAGACTTATTCATCTTATAACTGGAAATTTGTACCTTTTGACTAATTTCACTCATTTCCTCCATGTTTTGGCTATTGTAAATAATGCCACAGTGAGCATGGGGATGCAGATGTCTCTTCAGGACAGTGATTTTACTTCTTTGTATATATAATCAGAAGTGGAATCACTGGATCATATGGTAATTCTCCTTTTAATTTTTGAGGAAATTCCGTACTGTTTTTCATAGTGGCTGCACCAATTCACATTCCAATTTGTGCATTCCCAATAATGCACCAAGTGTCCATTTTTCTCTATATCCTCACCAGGATTTGCTATCTCTTATGTTTTTGGTGCTAGCTACCCTAACAGGTATGAGGTGATCTTTTCATTTTAGTTTTGACTTGCATTTCCCTAATGGTTAGTGATATTTGGCACATTTTCATGTACCTGTTGACCATTTGAATATCTCCTTTGGAAAAATGTCAAGTAGATTCTTTGTTCATTAAAAAATTTTTTTTTAATTGGAGTATAATTGCTTTAGAATATTGTGCTGGTTTCTGCCATACATCAACATGAATCAGCCTCAGGTATACATATATCTCCTCCCTCTTGAACCTCACTCACATCTCCCACCCCATCCTACCCATCTAGGTTGTCACAGAGCACGGGGTTGAGCTCCCTGTGTTACACAGCAAATTCCCACTGGCTATCTACTTTACATATGGTAATGCATGTGGTTCCATGCTACTCTCTCAATTTGTCCCACTCTCTCCTTCCCCTTCTATGTCCACAAGTCTGGTCTCTATGCCTGCATCTCCATTGCTGCCCTGCAAATAGTACCATCTTTCTAAATTCATCAGTACCATCTTTCAAGATTCCATACACATGTTAATATACAATATTTGTCTTTCTTTTTCTGATCTACTTCATTCTATACAATAGGCTCCAGGTACATTCACCTCATTAGAATTGCATCAAATGTGTTCTTTTTTATAGCTAAATAATATCCCACTGTGTATATGTACCACAATTTCTATTTCCATTCATCTGTTGATGGACATCTAGGTTGCTTCCATGTCCTAGCTATTGTAAAAAGTTCTGCAACAAACATTGGGGTATACAAGTCTCTTTCAATTATGGCTTTCTCAGGGTATATTTGTAGAAGTGGGATTGTTGGCCATATGGTAGTTCTATTCCTAGTTTTTAAAGGAATCTCCATACTGTTTTCCATAGTGGCTATATCAATTTGCATTCCCACCAACAGTGTAAGAAGTTTCCCTTTTCTCCACATCATTTCCAGCATTTATTGTTTGTAGATTTTTAAATGATGTCCATTCTGACCAGTGTGAGGTGATAACTCATTGTAGTTTTGATCTGTATTTCTATAATAATGCCTTTGCTGATTTTTAATTGGATTGTTTGTTATTGAGTTACATGAGTTTAAAATATATTTTTAGATATTAAGCCCTTGTCAGATGTGTAGTTTGCAAATGTTTTCTCCCATTCAGTAGATTGCCTCTTCATTTTGCTGATTAAAATCTTTTGCCCCTTTTTTCTGAGACTATGTATTTTCTTATTAATGAGTTTTGAGATTCTTTATATATTCTAGATAAAAGACATTTGTCAGATATATGATTTGCAAATATTTTATCTCAATCTTCTTTTATCTACAGATTATTTGGAAGTATGTTATTTAGTTTAAAAATGTCTGGGGATTTCCCAGCTATTCTTCTGCCAGTGACTTATAGTTTACTTTCTTTTTTTAAAAAAAATATTTATTTATTTATTTTTGACTGTGCTGGGTCGTGGCGGGTGCACAGGCGTTTCTCTAGTTTTGGTGAGAAGGGGCTACTCTCCAGTCGCGGTGCACAGTCCCATTGCGATGGCTTCTCTTGTTGCAGAGCAGGGGCTCTAAGGCGTGCAGCTTCAGTAGATGTGCTGGGTGGGCTCCTGGGCACTAGAGCACAGGCTCAGTAGTCGCAGTGCACGGGCTTAGTTACTCCTGGACATGTAGGGTCTTCCTGGATTAGGGATTGAACCTGTGTCTCCTGCATTGGCAGCTGGATTATTTACCACTGAGCAACCAGAGAAGTCCCGTCGTTTACTTTCTTTCTGATCAGAGAATATACTTGTTCTTGTTGTTAAATGTACTGGGGCTTGTTTTAAGGTCCGGAATATGAGCCATAGTTTGACTTTGCACTTGAAAAGAGCATGTTTTCCGCTATTGGTGGGTGGAGTGTCCTATAAATGTCAATTAGGACAAATTAGTTGACAGTCGTATTAGTTTCCTAGGGCTACTGTAACAAAGTACCACAGACTGGGTGGCTTAAACCAGTAGGAATTTATTCTCTGACGTTTTTGAAGCTAGAAATAAAAAACCAAGACGTCAACAGGGTCATGCTCTCTCTGAAGGCACTTGGGGAGGATTTCTTTGGCTTTTCCTAGCTTCTGGTGGTTGCTGGCAATCCTTGGTGTTCTTCTGCTTGAAGATGTATCACTGTAGTCTCTCTGGTCATTATCACATGGTTTTCTCCCTGTCTATGTCCTGATTTCCCTTTTCTGATAAAGACACCAATAATTGGATTAGGACTCCCTCATATAGTACATCTAGTACAACTTCATTTTAACTTGATTATATCTGCAAAAACACTATTTCTAAAATAAAGTCACATTCATGGGCATTAGGGGCTAGGGCTTGAACATATCTTTTTTGGGAATACAACCTGCATCAATAACCTTTTTCCGTATTGTTACTGCTTTTCCTGTGTACTTGTTTTATCAATTTTTGAGAGGGATATTGAAATCTCTGATGATAATTTGTGGATTTGTTTATTGTCCTTGCAGTTCTAATTGGCTTTGTTTCATGAATTGTGTTCTGTTATTTGGTACATAAAATTTTGTGATTATTATGTTCATTGAATTAAATAACTCAATTATTACTATGAAATGACTCTGTCCTGGTAATATTTTTTGCTCTGAATTCTACTTTGGTGTTAATATAGCCACTGAACCTTTCTTTCTTTGTGATAATCCCATCCTATTTATTTATTTAAAAATTTTTTGCTTTATATTGGAGAATGGTTGATTGACAATGTTTTCAGTTTCAGGTGTATAGCAAAGTGATCACTGAATCTTTTGACTAGTGTTAGTATTGTATATTTTCTCCCATCCTTTTATTTTTAACCTGTTTGTGTCTTTATATTTAAAGTGAGTTTCTAGTAGGCAGTTTTTAATTGGGTGTAACTTTCTCATCCAATCTTCAAGTTTACTTGAAATTTTATTCTGGAATGTCTAATTTGCTATTAATCTTAGCAGTATATTTTTCAGACATTATGGTTTTCATTTTTGGAGTTATACACATATGTATCTGGGCTTGCAGGTGGCTCAGTGGGTAAAGAATCAGCCTGCAATGCAGGAGACTCGGGAGCTATGGGTTCTATCCCTGGGTCAGGAAGATCCCCAGAAGGACATGGAAACCCGCTCCAGTTTTTTTGCATGGAGAATCTCATGGACAGACAGCCTGGTGGGCTACAGTCCATAGGGTTGCAAAGAGTCGGAAATGACTGAAGCGACTCAACATGAATGCACACACATATCCACATAATCTAGAATAATCAGTTTATTTCAAAGTCATCTGGTTAGTAATCTTAAGTCCATCTACAGCTTTAATTCCCCTTTGCCATATATCCTAACATAGTCACAGGTTCCAAGAATTGGATGTGGGTATTAACACCCATGTTCTTCCTTCCACAAGAAATTAAATCCTTCTTGCTGGGGCCTGTGGAATAGCCATGTATCTCCTATCCCAGGAGACTCTCTTTATAGGGTCAAATCTCACTATTCTGACATTAAAGAATGCAGACTTGGACTTTCCTTGTGGTACAGTGGATAGGAGTCCGCCTGCCAATGCAGGGGACACAGGTTCAATAGCTGGTCCAGGAAGATTCCACATGTCATGGACCAAGTAAACCTGTGTGCCACAACTGCCGAGCCTGAGCACTAGAGCTTGCAAGCCACAACTACTGAGCTCCTGCAGCACAACTACTGAAGCCCACATGCTCTGGAGCCCACAGGCCACAACCACTGAGCCTGAATGCTGCATTTACTGAAGCCCATGAGCCCTAGAGCCCGTGCTCCACAACAAGAGCAGCCATCACAATAAGAAGCCCATGCACTGCAATGAAGGGTGGCATCCGCTCACTGCAACTAGAGAAAGCCTGCTTGCAGCAACAAAGACCCAGTGCAAACAAAAAAATAAATAAATACAGTAAAAGAATTTAGACTTTATTAAGTGCCTATGTATAACATTCCAAAGCAGCCACAGCAAACACTTTGCTACCATCACTCCATTCAAACTCCACCAGAATCTTGCAGTGCAGCTATCATGCCCATTTTACATGAGATCCATATAGTCAAAGCTATGGTTTTTCCAGTAGTCATGTATGGGTGTGAGAGTTGGACTATAAAGAAAGCTGAGCACAGAAGAATTGATGCTTTTGAACTGTGGTGTTGGAGAAGACTCTTGAGAGTCCCTTGGATAGCAATGATATAAAACCAGTCAGTCCTGAAGGAAATCAGTCCTGAATATTAATTGGAAGAACTGATGGTGAAGCTGAAACTCCAATACTTTGGCCACCTGATGCGAAGAACTGACTCATTAGAAAAGACCCTGATGCTGAGAAAGATTGAAGGCAGGAGGAGAAGGGGACGACAGAGGATGAGATGGTTGAATGGCATCACTGACTCGATGGACATGAATTGGTGATGGACAGGGAAGCCTGGTGTGTTGCAGTCCATGGGGTCACAAGGAGTCAGACACGACTGAGCGATTGAACTAAACTGGACTTACATGTGAGGATACACAAGCTCAGCAGTTATGGAGTGGATCCAAGTTCATTTAGCTATTGTGTGTTAGTTCCCTTTGTGACATAGTAAATTGCCACAAATTTAGCAACTTAGAACAGTGTCCATTTATTAGCTTACTGTTCTGTAGGTCAGAAGCTTGGTCACAGTGAGGCTGGGTTCTCTGCTTATGTTCTCAAAGGCTGAAATTCGGGTGTTGGCCAGGATTTTCTTTTCCCCCTGGAGTCTCTAGGGAAGAATCTGTTTATAAGCTCATTCTTGTTGGTGAAATTCAATTCCTTGTGGTTATAAGACTGAAATCCCTGTGTTCTTGCTAGCTGTCAGCTGGGCCAGTCTCAACCCCTAGAAGCCACTTGCATTCCTTGCCACATGGTTCCTCCCATCTTCAAATCCAATAATAAAGAGTCTTCTTTGTTCTGAATTCTTTTCATGCCCTAAATCTCTTTAGCCAGGAAAAGCCCCATCCCTTTAAAGGGTTTACCTGATTAGGTCAGGCCCACTAAAGCTCTTTTTAAAAGTCAGCTGTGTCATATAGTAAAAACTAATGAAGAAACTGATATCCCTTCCTATTCACAAGTCAAGGGGGGAATTATAAAAGGGTGTGAGTCACTGAGAGTAGGTTAGAATTCTCCTGCCTCAAATGGGTAAAGCTAGGCTTGAATCCATGTATAGCAGATTCTAAAGCCTGTGCTCTTTTTTCTTTAAATTTCATTGAAGTATATTTTATTTATAATGTTGTGTTAATTTCTGACATACAGCAAAGTGTCTCAGTTATACATACACATATATTCTTTTCCATATTCTTCTTCATTATGGTTCATTGTGGTCTTCCCTGATAGCTCAGTTGGTAAAGAATCTGCCTGCAATGTAGGAGACCCTGGTTTGATTCCTGGGTCTGGAAGATTCACTGGAGAAGGGATAGGCTACCCATTCCAGTATTCTTGGAGGATATACTGAGATAGATCAGATCAGATCAGATCAGATCAGTCGCTCAGTCGTGTCCGACTCTTTGCGACCCCATGAATCGCAGCACGCCAGGCCTCCCTGTCCATCACCAACTCCCAGAGTTCACTCAGACTCATGTCCATCGAGTCAGCGATGCCATCCAGCCATCTCATCCTCTGTCGTCCCCTTCTCCTCCTGCCCTCAATCCCTCCCAGCATCAGAGTCTTTTCCAATGAGTCAACTCTTCTCATGAGGTGGCCAAAGTACTGGAGTTTCAGGATATAGTTCCCCATGCTATGTAGTAGGACCTTTTTATTTATTCATTCTATATTTGATAGTCTGCATCTGCTAACCTTTAACTCCCAGTCTATCCTTCTCCCACCTAACCGCAACCACGAGTCTATTCTTTGTTTGTGAGTTTGTTTTGTAGAAAAGCTGATTTGTGTCATATTTAAGGTTCCACATATGTGATATCATGTGATACTTCTTTCTCCTCTGACTTACTTCACTTAGCATGATATCTCTAGTTACATCCATGCTGCTGCATATGACATTATTTCATTCTTCTTAACGGCTTACTACTATTCCATTATTATACACACACACACACACACACAAATCACATCTTTATCCATTCATCTGTTGATGGACACTTAGGTTGTTTCCATCTTGGCTATTGTGAATAGTGCTTCTATGAACATAGGGGTTGCCTATTCTTTCAAATTATAGTTTTGTCTGAATGTATGCCCAGGAGTGGGATTGCTGGATCATGTAGCAACTCTATTTTTAGTTTTCAAAGGAACCTCCATACTGTTTTCCATAGTGGCTATACTAATTTAGATTTCCATCAACAGTATAAGAGGGTTTCCTTTTCTCCACACCCTCTCCAGCATTTATTATTTCTAGATTCTTTGATGATGACCATTCATTATAAAGTGGTACCTCGCTGTAGTTTTGATTTGCATTTCTCTAATAATTAGAGATGCTGAGCATCTTTTTGTGTGCTCATTGTTCATCTGTATGTCTTTGGAGAAATGTCTATTTAGGTCTTCTGTCCATTTTTGATTGAGTTGTTTTTTTGGTTGTTGTTGCATTGTATGAGCTTCTTGTATATTTTGGAAATTAAGCTCTTGTCAGTTGCATCATTTGCAAATATTTTCTTCCAGTCTGTGGGCTGTCTTTTTTATTTTTTTAGAAAAAAAAATTTAATTATTTGGCTGTGCTGGGTCTTAGTTGCCTCATGCGGGATCTCTGATCTTTGCTGCAGCATGCAGGATCTTTAGTTGTGGCATGCAAACTCTTAGTTGGGGCGTGTGGGAATTATTTCCCTGACCAGGGATTGAACCCAGGCTCCTTGCATCGGGAGCACAGAATCTTAGCCACTGGGTTATCAAGGGTGTCCCTGACTTTTCCTTTTGTTTATGGTTTCCCACCAGTGGGGTAGAGGGCAAAGAGAATTCCCTTAGACGGGTGGGGGCAATCTAGGCTCCTTGTCCCCTTGGGACCCAGACTCCTCTACCTTTCAGGAGCGGAAGGTGGCCCTGTTGGCTCCCAAGGCTTCGGCATCCAGTGTGGGACATCTGGTGGGAAGGCCTCCTGGTAGAGGTTGATGTGCTGTGTGTGGAAGACTCCGCTGTTGGTGGAAGGTGGGGTCCTGAGACATGAATTGAGGCCAGAGAAAAACATTCCAGCTGTGGAAGTACAGTGATGACCCAGGTCCCCCAAGGCTGCTGTTCAGTTTTTGATAATTCTGGAATGGCTTTTAGTTCTACTGGGTGTCACTCTGATTGCCCCAAGCTAGGGCCTTAGGGCCCTAAAGGGCAGATAAAGGCTGCAAACAAGTGGCATGAAAAAAAATTTGAAAGTTTTATTAGATCCCATTTGTTTATTTTTGCTTTTATTTCTATTGTTAAGGCCTGTGTTCTTTTTACTGGGCCAGTCTACATGTGAAGACCAAGATCCTTGTTTTTCCAGCACCAGTGGTGGAGGTGAAGCATTGGGCTTCATGTTCAGAGGGCAGTGCAGGGTCCAGAGTGTTGCTGAAGGCCCTGTATATTGTCTGATGTGCTGACTCCTCTAGTTGTTGTGGGGCAGCAGGGCCCGCAGCTCTTCCAGCTCTTACCAGATCTCTTCCTTCAATTTCTCTGAGTCTTGGGCCAGAAATACATGTATTCCTTGGTGAAGGAGATCAGTTTCTCACACACAGTGCCTGTTTTGTGGGTTAGAGACAGATGCTGGTTCTGCTTTGTGTGTTTCAGTCTTCCTTTCAGGTTCCTGTTTGTCTTCAGGTTCTGGATTGTTCTTGCTCTCCCATTATGTATGTCCAGGTTTTTTCCTCCTCATCTGCCAACTCTTTTGACTCACAGTGACTTTAAACTGACTACCAGACATAGAGGAAATCACTTTCATTTCTTTCTTCACAAGCCCCCATTTTCATGGTCTCTGCTAATTTTTTTCTTTGATGCCTTCCTTCCTTCCCCTTCCAGGCTTTTATTTCCCTAACTACAGTTGTGTAAGATTTCATCTCTATGACAAATCATCAGTCACTGTGATTCTGCTTCCCCGATTGAGCCCTGATTGAGTCTGATAGAATGTCTCTTAACCTTCATATGTGCTGGGTTGCTGCTGCTGCTGCTAAGTCACTTCAGTCATGTCCGACTCTGTGCGACCCCACAGATGGCAGCCCACCAGTTTTTCCAGGCGAGAGTACTGGAATGGGTTGCCATTGCCTTCTCCGTATGCTGGGTTACCATAGAGTTAAGAATATTCACCCTCCACATTATAATTTCCTTTGCGTATACCTCACTTCTTAGTAAAGTTGGTACCATTGGTACTATTGGTACAGTGGAGAATCAAAGGATAGGGCAGTGAATGGATGTATGGCCTGCCCACAGTCACCTCTGTTCTGAGACTGACTGGAAGCTCAGCATCCTATTTAGGGGGCCTGAGATCCATCAGTGGTCCCCCCTGTGCCTAGAGCAGAGGGAAGGACCATGATTAATGAACAGACATATTTCACACACATTTCAAGAACATTTCTTTAATGTAAGCCTCATGGCTCTAGATATCGTGAATATGCTAATGACTCCTAAAGTCCAATTTCTAATCCAAATGTTTCCCCTGTATTTGACACTTGTATATCCACCACCTAGCAAATATTTTTGAGCTCCTATTAACTAATGGACACTAGGCTAGATCTTGGATAAACAGTGATGAACAAATCCCCAGATTCCTATCCTCATGGGGTTAGGGATGGATACAGTTAAGCAAGTAAACTCACATAGGAACATATCCTTCCAAACAGTGGCCAGTGCTTTGGTGAAAAAGAGGGGAGTGGCAAGAGAAAACAGCGTGAGAGATGGTTTCACATCCAGTGGACGGGAAAGGCCGCTCCAAGGAAGTAACATCTGTAGTCTGGGACAGAAGGATGCAGAGGCATCCGAGACTGAGGCGGAGGGAATGATGGCTTTGACATGGGAAAGAGCTGGAATGGTTGAGGGACCAGAAGAAAGGCAGTGTGGCTGGAATTTTTGAGTAAGTAAACTTTTATTTTTTTTTATGCTGGCAATAAATTAAAGCAGTCAATTTGTTGGGAAGGGGTGTTGGGAGAGAAGGCAAATTGGGGGACTTGGAGCTAGTTTAAGGAGCCAGATTTATATATGAAAACTCCAGCTTTCTCTAAAACATGTAAATTCTGTCTGTACTATTATCTGTCATTTGATCAAGGAAATAGTTAAATACTTTCTCTAGGTAAGTATTCAAATATTATCTGAAAGTGAAAATGCTTTCTCTGAGTAATCTTGCTCAGTCATCTGATTGTAGGAGAACATTTTGTGTCGCACAGTTATTTGTGTGCTAGCTAACTTCTGGCCTGGGTTATTTAGTATTCACAACAACTAATGAGATAGTTTGTGTGCTTGAAAAAGCAGAGTGGGAAAAACTATTACAATTTTATAATTAACTCTTGGTTCTTTGTAGTGTTCTCTTTGCTAAGATACTGTTATTAAAGAAAATAAGAGATTCTTATTTGTAAAGCCTAGTCTGATTTTTCCTAATTATTTAAAACCTTACTATGACTCATTAATGTGTTGCACCATCATTTTCAATTCATCCATAGTCACAACATTTTGCATTGCTATGTCTATCTTAACTGTCATTAAATTTCTTTGACCAAAGGATTTTGTTTTTATTTATTTACCAAGATTTATCCTTTTCTGTCTTGGTGTCTTCTATTTGAAGCTGTTTTTCACTATTTCAAGAGCATTAATTGGTACAGCCCAGTATTTTTTCATTTTTTTAATTGGAATATAACTGCTTTGCAATGTTGTGTTAAAAGGGAGGTCCAAGAGGGAAGGGATATTTGTAAACAGAGCCCAGTTTTTAAGATCAGTGTAGTATGACTTAGCAATATAGTGGAAATAGCATTGGCCTTAGTGTTGGACAGACCTGGATGTGAATCCCAACCCCACTATTGACTTAGCTATGTCATCTTTGGTTAGTTCCATAAGTTTTAAAAGTAATTAATTAATGAATATTTCATTGTGCTGGGTCTTCATTGTGTGCCTGGGCTTTCTCTAGTTGTGGTGAGTGGAGGGTACTCTTGACTGCGGTGCGTAAGCTTCCCATTGCAGTGGCCTCTCTTGTTGCAGAGCTCAGGCTCTAGATGCACTGGCTTCAGTAGTCGCAGCTTGAGGGCTCAGTAGTTGCAATACACAGGTTTAGTTGCCCTGTGATATGTGGAATCTTCCCAGACCAGGGATCAAATCTATGTACCCTGCATTGGCAGGCAGAGTCTTACCCAATAGACCACCAGGGAAGTCCTAGTTACATAAACTTTTGAATCTTACTTTTTCATGTATAGAATGGACATAATGATCTCTTCCTCTCAAAGTTGGCTTTAAATGAGAGGATGACTGTAAAACATAGCATGTGCCTATCACTTGGTAGGTAGTCAACTGTGTATGTGGTCTCTGGCAGATCAGATCAGATAGACTACTTAGAATTGTATTTCAATGAACAGATATCGATTTGCATTGGTTCTTCTACCTTTGTATTCAAGGATACTTTTATTTCTCACTTGAAAAGTGTTAGTCTCTGCCATTCCCTTCATAGTAGTAGAGAACACAGTGTTAGTCACTGAGTCCTGTCTGAATCTGTGCAACCCCATGGCCTGTAGCCCGCCAGGCTCCTCTGTCCATGGGATTCTCCAGGCAAGAATACAGGAGTGGGTAGCCATTCCCTTCTCCAGGGGATCTTCCTGAATCTGCATTGTAGGCAGATTCTTTACCATCTGAGCCACCATGTTAGATTTCTCACTTGGGATAGAGAAAAAGTTGCTGGTGGCACAAGGCTGGCTGTGGCCAGGAGAGAGCAGCAGACTGTTTTGATCAGAATGCTCTACAACTGGTTGGGCTCCTAACTGAACGCCAGGCCAGAATTTAAGTAAAAGGTCCAAACCACGGGGAAGAAATTGTGGTTGGACGCTAAATTCAAAAGTGCAATTCAGGGTTATAATCAAGAAACCAGATCATTCATTCAAAAAACACTGACTAGAAACTGCCATGTGTTGGGCCCTGTGCTAAGCAGTGAATTCACTGCAGTGATCCAAACACAGTTTCAGGGTCTTCTGGTGTACAGGGGAGCCCCACAATGATACTGCAGTGAGGTAAGTGCTAGCATAATGTTGCTAAGCAGGAAAAGTGTGCAAGGGTCTGGGAGTTTGAAGGAGATAGGACCAGTTATACTTCCTGGAGAGGTATAGGAAGCACAGAATTTAAGAAACTCACACCTGAGCCAAGAATTAAATCAGTAGTTTAACAGTAATGATGATGGGAAGGTAAGTTGTAGGTCAGACAGTGAGAAATAGTTTCAAATGATGTTTCTGGTTCTTAAAGGGACCTTGCAAGGAAGCAAGGAAACAAGATACTTAGGTTGGTTCTGATAATATCTGTGGGATGCCGTCTAGAGGGCTGAACACTGCTCAGAGAACAGAGATGCTGCCTGATCCAACAGGGGGCTGAAAACTTGACCTTGTCTTCATTAACTTGAAGTAGAAATGATATGAATGACTCTAGTGACCTGAAATGGTTCATATGTAATTTCTGTTGGATGTGGCCCCAAGCAGGATAAGATTTACCTTTTAATCAAAATTTTTGCTGATTTTATGGAACAGGAGAAATGGCAGTGAGCCACTTATTTTTTACCCCAGAAATTCCAGTGGACTGCTGTGCTTGGGAATAGTTTTGAAAGTTGGCTAAGTATTCTAAATCTTAGCTGGAAATCTCACCAAAGATTTTTTTGTGGTAGTTCTGGGGTCTCAGAAGTTATACAGATTGGGTTCTTCTGTTCACCGTGTCTGGCAATTTCTAACAGTACAGATATAGCATGAATGTGCCTCCAGATGCTGATATGTCTGTCAGAGAGCACATAGCTCATCTAAGGAGCTGGAGACAGTCATTTGTTCAGTTCTGCTTATTGTGTTTTGTGTGTTTGTGTCTGTGTGCTCAGTTGTGTCCAACTCTTTGTGGCTCCGTGTGCTGTAGCCTGCCAGGCTCCTCTGTCCATGGAATTTTCCAGGCAAGAATACTGGAGTGAGTTGCTATTGCCTACTCCAGGGGATCTTCCTAACCCAGAGTTCCTAACCCAGAGATTGAACCGACATCTCTTGTGTCTCCTGGATATGCAGGCAGAGTCTTTACCACTAGTGCCACTGGGAAGCCCTGATTATTGGCATTGTATTAATTCCCTTTTCTTTAAAATGCACTCTCAGAAGACCCATTTCTGTGACTGTCTGGGAAAAGATGCAGCTGAGAGAGTTATGCTGGAGAGACTAGAAGTATTTGCCATCTTTTTCTGCAGCCAAGGTTTGCAAGCCAAGATTGATTTCCTAGTAAGGACTCATTTGAGAATAAGCAGCAACAGTGTCTTTTGTTGACATTATGATTTCAGAGTAATGATGTTCCAAAATTTTCTCAAGCACTGTACTATGGGAAAGTGAGGATTTATATAGGACATATTTTACCTACTTCACACTACCTATTGTTCCTACAGTTTCCTATTCCCACAGTTCATAGACATAACTGTTTAAGTCAATGAAAGTCTGGAAATTATTTGCAGAGTGAGGCAGAAAGTTCTCACTGGTTCAGTTCAGTTCAGTTCAGTTGCTCAATCGTGTCCGACTTTTTGCGACCCCAAGAATTGCAGCATGCCAGGCCTCCCTGTCCATCACCAACTCCCGGAGTTCACTCAAACTCACGTCCATCAAGTCAGTGATGCCATCCAGCCATCTCATCCTCTGTTGTCCCCTTCTTCTTCTGCCCTCAATCCCTCCCAGCATCAGAGTCTTTTCCAATGAGTCAACTCTTCGCATGAGGTGGCCAAAGTACTGGAGTTTCAGCTTTAGCATCATTCCTTCCAAAGAACACCCAGGACTGATCTCCTTTAGAATGGACATGTTGGATCTCCTTGCCGCCCAAGGGACTCTCAAGAGTCTTCTCCAACACCACAGTTCAAAAGTTACTAAAATCTGTGACTGTCTTAAAAATCATCAGGGGATTTAAGAATCATTTGAGCACATTTCTCGTTTCTGATTGTTGCATGGTAAACTCTGTTAATCTGGGTTCTTGTTGTAAGCCAGTATGTTTTGGGGTGATTTGTTTTGCAGCAATAGGTACCATTAACAGTGGATCTAACAGATGATGATGGGCAATGGGGTCTTGTTGAGCATTTAGTCTCAACTGGCCCAGGAGTAAGCTGGGAGATGTTATTTTTAAAAAGGTGAGTAGTTAGCAACAGATGAGGACCCTAAGGGTCTTTGCTGTCATTCTTTTATTAGGGCTTACCAGTGACTCCATACCATTTCTCTATTAATCCTGGAGCTCCCTGAATTTACTGATGATGAGCAGTGAGTGGAAGGTGGCAGTGCATAGAAACCTGGACCTCCTGCAGAGAGGAGGTCTTTTCATTTAGCTGTAGTCACCATGTTGAACATTAATGTCCCAAGACTTACTTATTTTATAACTGAAAGTTTGAACCTTTTGTACACAATTTATTTTATAACTGAAAATTTGAACCTTTTGTACACAATTTCTCTGGCAACCACCTGTTTGTACCTATGAGTTTGTTTGTTTTTTACATTCCACATATAAGTTAGATCATGCAATATTTTTTTCTGTCTGATTTATTTCACTTAGTGTAAATCCATTCATGTTGTCACAAACAACAAGATTTCGTTCTTTTTTCACTGCTGAGTAGTATTCATATGTATACATGTATCTCACATCTTTATTCATTCATCTATCCATAGGCAATTAGATTGCTTCCATAGCTTGGCTACTATGAATAATGCTGCAGTGAACATGGGGATACATAAATATTTTTGATTAGTGTTCTTGTTTTCTTTGGATAAATACCCAGAAGTGGAATTACAGGTTCATAGAGTAGTTCTGTTTTTAATTTTTTGGATGAAACATACTATTTTCCATAGCAGTTGCTGCAGAGACTTCTTTAATTCTGGACTCCCCTCAAAACTGGTAGCCTAAGGGTTATTTGGTCAGTGGATCAGAGCACACACCCAAATGTGGTATGAGTTCTTCCAATCCAAAACAAAGCTGAACTGCTTTCCAGGGCTTATAATTTCTATCCCCACTGGAAGTATATGAGAATCCTCATTCCTTTACATCCATACCTACGCTCATTATTGCCACACATTTTAGTGTTTACCAGTCAGCTAGATATAAAAGAAAATCTCACTATGATGTTAATGCAATTTTACTAATTACTAATGAGGTTAAACTTTTTTACATATTTATAATTTTTGTTTCCTCTCTTTTGAGACATTTGTGTCTGAATATTATACATCTTTCTGTTGGGTTTTTACATTTTTCTTAAAGCTCTTTTGATGCTATTTCTGTATTTTCGGTAGAACCCTCCTTTGCTTGCTTTCTTTTGGCTAGAAGGAAAATGGTGAGCTTATGTGAAGAAGATTCTCATATCAAGGGGTCCCCTGGATATTTCTCTGGCTGCTATTTTCCCTCTCCATGAACCTCTTGCATCACTGAAAACTGGTGAACTTTGCCCAGGACTCTCACCTCACCATGTGTCCCATAGGTTGCTTGAAGAGTGGAGGTAGGGGATGGCTGAGGGTGAGAGTGTGCAGGGAGAGGCACACTCCATACCTTGATCCCTGGAATCTTCTATTTCTCTATTGTCCAGTCACTATTTCAAATGTTGCATTGAAGCTGTGTTCCTTCCTTTGAGGGCTGCTGGTTCTTAATCTGTGTCTGCTATTCTCCTTGTTAAGTTTGGAGTGGGCAAGGGCCTGTGTTCTGGCTTCATTCTGCCATTTTACCCTGGGAGTTTCAAGGCAACTTTTAAAGGCTGCCCTTGCATTCATTTTAAACTGATTTTCTCAGGGTAACAATGTTGGAGAAAAGATTTATCTACCCTTGACTCTGTGTTTCTCTAGGAGGGCCCATTGTAGCAAGATGAGCCCTGCTGGAAATGGATTTAGCACATGCCACAAAAATGAAACTTTTCCCTCCCCCACAACTGAGAATTTCTAGCCTGAATCCCTACTATAAGGCAGATATCTTACTCCCAACATTTAGGAATAAATTCAGATACTTCTGACATTTTTCTTACACATTTCAGTAAAATTTAGGATTTTTATTTTTAAAATTTATTTAAAAATTAAAACAATTTTATTTATTTTAAAATATTTATGTTTATTTTTATTCTTATAATTTTCTTAATATGAGTGTTATAAATTTGGATATAATTTTCAGGGTTTTATATTGAATTTGTCATTTAGGTACACACAACTTAGAGTTCTTCTTTTGATTTCCTTGTTAACCTGAAAATTTAGGATTTTTAACAGCACCTTCCACAACTTTATTGTCCCTGGAGTTACCACTAAGATTTACTTGTGGAGAGGTTCAAATTCCATCCCAAATAGGTAGGAGAGTTCTGCGTGTCTAGGTCTTTGTTGCTATCCCCCGAGAAAGGGCTTTTCCTGTGGAGCCTCTGGCTCTCCCATCCTGGCCAGCATCCACAGAATTGTTACCCAGTTGTTACCCATCCAGTCTTTAGCCTCATGGTACAAGCCTGTATTCTCTCATACCTGGCTATGTGAATTAGCTTTTTATTGCTGGATAACAAATGACCACACATCTAGTGGCATATGGACTGCACCCTGCAAGCCCGCAAGCCCTAGAACTGCCCAGCTGTAAGACTGAAAAAAGAGCCGGGAGTTAGCAATGGAGACATCATGGTTTATTGGATGGGGCTCTTACATGTCTGAAGTAAGTTCCTGAAGCAACACTCCACCATCTATAGCAGATTACAGGCAGGTCACGGCAGCAGTCTCAGTCTTCTCTAGCTGGGGGAAAGAGAGGTTACCACTTACAGGTAGGACTGACATTAGGATGGGGCTTCCCGGGTGGCTCAGATGGTAAAGAATCTACCTGTAATACAGGAGATGCAGGTTTGACCCCTGGGTCAGGAAGATCTCCTGGAGAAGGAAATGGTAACCCTCTCCAGTATCCTTGCCTGGTAAATCCCACGGCCAGAGGATCCTGGCAGGCTCTGTCCCTGGGGTCGGAAAGAGTTGGACATGACTGAGTGACGTAACACTTTCTGGCTCATTGATTACCAGGGAAATCAGCAGAGGGGCATGTCCCTCACTTCCGCTTTGATAAACTATCATGGTGGAGACGTTCTGATCAAAGATTAGAACAACCACCAGCAGGGGCAGATGGTGGAGGGGAGTTACTGATGCGGCTCTATAATTAAGAAGGAAGGTCAGCTAGGAGGGTAGGGTGTAGGTGAAGCAGGAACTGGTTGAGCATGGGGTGTACAGAGGGCAAGAGAATAGCCATCTTGAGTGGCCTGTTTGTACAAGATCCATGTATTATCCAACAATTTCTATGACTCAGAAGTCCAGGCACAGTTTAGTTGGGTCCGCTTTTCTATGTCTTCCAAGGCTGAACTCAAGAGGTCAGCCAGGCTATATTCTCACCTGGAGGTTCTGGGGAAACATTTGCTTCTATGCTCATTCAGGCTGTTCGCAGAATTCATTTTCTTGTGGTGTTATGACTGAGGTCTTCATTTTCTTGCTAGCTGCTGGCCAGGGGCCACTCTCAGCATCTAGTGCTGCCCTGGGTGTCCTTGCCATGTGGCCCTCTCACAGGTCCTCCTCAAACATGGCTGTTTTCTTCTTCAAGGTGAATAGAAGAAGCTCTCACTTCCAATCTCTCCCTACAGGGAAGGCCTTTTAAAGGGCTCACCTGGTTATGCCAAGGCCATGCAGGTTAATCTCCTTCTTGATTAACTCAAAGTCAACAGATTAGGCACCTTAATTACATCTTCAAATTACCTTCACTTTTATGATACGAGATAGCATAATTCCAGTTGTAAAATTTCATTATATTCACAAATGTTCCCGACACTCAAGGGAAGGAGAGAATACAGGGCAGACACAAGGGGGTGTGAATCTTGGGATTAATCAGAATTCTGCCAGCTACACTGTGGGACCCTCAGGGCTGTAATTCTCTGTGCTAACTTCTGTGTCTCTTGGCATCTGAGGCATAGGAAGTTCAGATGCTTTGCTATTACACTCAAGGACTGGGAGGAAACTTAGGGCTCTTTCCAGGCTTTCCAGACAGCCCACAATTTTACCTGGGGGGTTTCTTGGAGAAGGCAATGGCACCCCACTCCAGCACTCTTGCCTGGAAAATCCCATGGATGGAGAAGTCTGGTGGGCTGCAGTCCATGGGGTCGCTAAGAGTCGGACACGACTGAGCGACTTCCCTTTTGACTTTTCACTTTCATGCATTGGAGAAGGAAATGGCAACCCACTCCAGTGTTCTTGCCTGGAGAATCCCAGGGACTGCAGAGCCTGGTGGGCTGCCGTCTCTGGGGTCGCACAGAGTCCGACACGACTGAAGCAACTTAGCAGCAGCAGCAGCAGCAGGGGAGTTTCTTACTGAGGTCTGTCTCATATCCTTAGTCTTAAAGGAAGAACCACCTCCCTTTTATCCCACAGGTCCCTGGCTGGGCAGGACAAAGAACAGAACTCTCATATAATTTTTAATTTTTTATTTTTTTGCCTTTTCTCCAAACTCTTGCCACCCTCTGCAATCCGCAAAGGTTTATTTGTTCTCCTCATTGGTGAATGGGGAAGGGATGGAAGAGGTGGATGGTTAAATAGTTTTCCAAATCTATTGCTTATGGCAGGACCTCAACTCTGTAAGTTTAAAAGCTAAAAATTAACTTCTTTTGTTCCTATTTGAATTTCAATGATGGTCTAAGATTTCCTAGGGCAGCAGAGGCCAGGATTAGTTTAAAGAGGTGGTGGGAGCTATAGGGTAAACAAAGGGATTGCAAGGGTGTCTCAAGGCTCCCCTTTCCCTGTTATATATGAATTAATACTTCATATACACAATAGTTCTCAAAACAGTCTAGGTTTTCTGAATCATCTTGAGAATTGGATTAGTTCCATGTTAATTTTTATGCCTCATCTACTGTTTTCTTTATCTATGAACATTTCCTCCTTCTCTAAGCAGGTGGAAACCCCAGAGAAGGGAAAATTGAAATGGTTCTAGAAATTAACAAAATGTTAATTAAGTTTCCCCTTGCTGAGGGGAAAACTGAATTTGGCAGTGTTTCAGAGAAAATAAAGGACTCACGCTTATACTAATTAAGGGTATTACTCAAGTGAAATAACTGGAAGTCAATATAAGCCCCAAAGCTTAGTAAACATAAAGAATGGTGCTGGATTGGAATCAAAGTAAATGGGTAATAGGATGTGTCTAAAAAGCAGTTGATAATTCTCACCAGAATAGTAGTGTTAGGATAATTTTACACTCAACTACTAACCACCAATTCCCTCCATCCCCACCCCTCAATACCCAGGTTTGATTGTAGTGTAAATAATATGCTAATTTGCTGCATTAATGCAACTGATGGAAAAATCTCAAAGGAGAACCTAGGTTGGCCTGCCTCCTTAAAGCCAGATGGGGGCACCTTGTCAGGCTACTAATTCACCAGGCAGAGCTTCTGGGGTATTGACTTTTCTTTCTCATTCTTTCTTCCTGACTGCCCTTTTCATGTTCTTTTGTCTCATTTTCAAAGGCTTAGGACTATCTCAGACAAAGTCTGTCTCATTTTCACATAGCTCATATCAGAATGCTCATTTCCTACTTTTTAAATTACTTCTTTTTCTGAATTTATCTTTGCTTAACTTGGGTCATAATACTTTTTTTTTTTTGGTGAAGAACAGATGCCCAGAACCTACCATGAACACCTAGAATGCAATAGCTGCTCATATTGTTGATAATATGAACACACCAAAGAAATATTTATCTACTTATCTGTCCAACTCCCACTAGACAGTGACCACTTTGAAGGTAAGGATCTATTTCATCCATTTTTGGATCCCTAGTATCAACACAGTACCTGGCACATAGAAGTTCTGAAGCAAACTGTACCAAATAAATCAATAATAACTAGAGGTTTACTGATGTGTCTTACCACACTGCAAAAGAATAATAAGCTCTGATGTTATAATTGAAGAGTAGCGTACCATAGACGTAGGTAAGGAAAGGCTGACGGGTTGGTTTTCCAATTACTGGGAAATTGAATGGAAGAAAGATGCAATGAGGAATAATTTTTAAGAAGCCACAGGTGTGACCTCTCCCTTTCTGAGATGGTCCACACTCCGTCTATGGACTGTGTATCTCTCTCAATCAACTTACTTCTTACCTAAAAAAGAAAGAAAGAAAGAAAAAAGAGAGAAAGAAAAAAGAAAGAAAGGAACTACGGGTGAATGTTCTCACTATGTAGTCTTTATGAAGTCAAGCTTATTTCTTATTCGAAACAGAGAACAAACACATCCCCTCTTTCCTTAAGATAAAATACAAACTTGAAATGGTCTCTCAAAAATCATTATGAAATCTTTTCAACCAAATGGCTGCAGGGAATTGAAACTGAGATGATGTCTGAGTCAGACGGTTGGGATAATTTTCATTAGCAGGACTACTTGTGCCACTGCTGATTTGGTAACGACCTCAGAGCAAATCTCATTTATTCCCAGGGTGGATGACCTTAATTTGTTTCAGCCAAAAACGAACAAAGAAATGATGAAGAACAGAGCCTGTTTCTTTCTCAGTGGTACGCTCAGGTTTGAAAATAAAATGAGATGATGTCTTTTTTTTTTTTTCTTCTATGTTTGCCTCAAAATTTTCCAAGCTCTGTCCTCTTTTCTCCACCTTTGTCCGTAGTGTCTCATACATTTTAATTAACTGGATATAGTCACTTTTCCCTGCCATGTTAACCTGATAAAGTCTAATTCTCTTGGATAATTCTAGATTAACTAATGTGGTAATTAGTTGGATTCCGTAAGTGCCATATTTTTGTTTTTGTCAATCCATTCTTCCAAATTGAAGCAACATATCCAATTTGAGCAGTATCTCAATTTCTAGGAGGTAGTGTTATACCTTTTTAAGACAGTAAGTTTTAGACGCAGTCATAATCACACAGGAGACTTAACTCCTAACTTTGTTAGTTACTCCAAGGTGTGGGCTAGGAATGTCTTTTTTAGTATCTCCTGATTTAGCAAAATGTAGGAAAGAAACTGCTACATCACAGGAATTATTTGAGATTTAAATAAGTTAAGAGACCTCCCTTAGTAAATATTTTCTTCCAAGTAAACACTTTTAGCTATACTGAAGTTTAATGTTGATTCTCTAATCTTACTTTTAAAGACCCTAGTTAATGATTAGTCTTCTTTTTGGGGGGAGTGGGGTGGCCATACTGTGAGGCATGTAGGATCTTACTTTCCTGACTAGGGATCGAACCTGTTTTTCCTGCAATGGAAGCTCAGAGTCTTAACCATTAGACTGCCAGGGAAGTCATAGTGACCAGTCTTAGCATCAATAAATGTGAGAATAGTTATCAGTAAGGAATTTTGATTTTGTGACCTTTAAAATTAATATTTTTGTGACATAATTCTACAATCTGCAGATTAAGAGAGTTGAAAGTGACAATCCATATTTATTGCAATACTTTATTTTTCTGATGAAAAAAATATAATTGAACAGGAGTTGATTGTCTTGAGGAAGATCACACAGACAGTTAAGTCAGGAATAGATTCATGGATTTCCAGTTGGGGGATAATACACCACATCCAGTGATTTCTCACTTCTGGCTCCCCCTTTTCTACTAAGTTTATAGCAAACTCATTAGCCTGGCATTCAGTGTCTTTCATAATAAAGCCTCACGTTCATGCGTTTACTCAATGAGCATTATTGAGTGCATACTATCTGCCAGGTCCAGATGCTGGGAATGTAACAGTGAACTAAATATAATCTCTGTCATCACTGAGTTTATATTCCAGTTCAGTGGTTCTCAAAGTTAGTCAGGGAACTTAAGGGGCTTCGGGAACTCTCTCAGAGTGTCTGCAAAGTAAAGATTGTTTCCATAATAATACTAAGATGTTATTTGTCACTTTCACTCTCATTTTCTTTTCTTATGTGTATATAGTGAAGTCTCCCAGAGGCTATCTGATATGTGATATCACAACAGATTGAATGTAGAAGCAGATGTTGGAGTCTAGCTGTCTTTCATTAGGCCAGATATTAAGGAAAATTGCAAAAATGTGAAACAATGCTATATTTTAATGACTTTTTGTGAACATTTTTTTCCATAAAAATGTTCTTTACATTAACATGGAATGGGTTTATTTTTGTTATTTTAAAGTGATTACATAAATGTTAAAAATTTTATCAATTAAAAAAATTAAAACATCTTTATTAGGGTGTAATCGATATACAAAATATCACATATATTTCATGTATATAATTTTATGAGCTTGGATATATGCATACACCCATAAAACCATCACCACAATCAAGGTAATAAATATATCTGTGACCACCAAAAGTTTTTTCGGCACCTGTCTTGTGGTAAGAATGCTATGCTATGCTAAGTCGCTTCAGTCGTGTCCAACTCCGTGAGACCCCATAGACGGCAGCCCACCAGGCTCTGCCGTCCTGGGGATTCCCCAGGCAAGAACAGTGGAGTGGGTTGCCATTTCCTTCTCCAATGCATGAAAAAGAAGAGTGAAAGAATACTTAACATTAAATCTATACTCTGAAAAAATTTTAAGTGCACAGTGTAGTGTTCTTAATAGTAGACATGTTATACAGCATATCTCTATAACTTATTTATCTTACATAACTAAAACTCTATACTCATTCTAATACAGTTTGTATTTATAGATATACCCTTCATAAACCAAAGCTTTTTGGGGCCTTAAATAATTTTTAAGGATGTAAAGGAGTTGCTGAAACCAAAAGGTTGGAGAACTGAAATTCTGGTTATTCTAGAAAATAAACAGATATCAGAGTTGACACAATCAGATCATGACAAAGGTCATGAAAAAAATGCAGCAAGGAAAGGAAATAGGTCAATTGGGTGATCAGTAAGGATCACTGTCTACAACCTGTGCTCTTAATCACTTAAACTTTTTTGAACACAATCCATGCTTTTCTCCTTCTAGCCTTTGAAATGCTGTTCTTTCTGCCTGTTTTGTCTTTCTCTCCACTTTTATCTATCAAAATTCTATTCTTCTTTAAGGCCCATTTCAAATGCCACTTGAGCCACACTATTCCTTCCCTCTTTATCTTCTAACAGAGGTGACTTGTCTTCCTTTTTTTGTTCCCAGGCTCAACGATAATATTTTGAACTTGTGACACTCTAAATTTTATAATAATTTTATGCTTTGTACAAATTTGCAGTTTAGTGTATACCACTCATGTTCTTCTTAGGTTTATGAAACTTCTTAAAGTTGGGGACTGCTTCTTACCTACTTTGAATACAAACCTTCCCTGTATCAACAAGGCTTAAGTTCAGCAATAACAGAAAACCTCTAAATAATAGTGGTTTCATCAGGATAAAAATGCATTGTTTCTCATTTAAGTCAAAACATAGGCCATCCAGGGCTGGAGTAGTGACTTATGCTCTAAAAGTCTTCAGATTGCAGGCTTCAACCAAGAATGTGGTCCTCAGCCTCCAAATGGCAGCATCTCTCTCAGGAGGAAGAAAGGAGAAAGAGGCAAAGATGAGATAACAAACAATAAGCACCAGTCCTTAAGGAAGGTTCCTGGAAACCGCTTTGTAGAGTTTAGTCATGTGCATGCCTAGCTGCAGGGGAGGGTGGAAATGAAGTCTTTGTTTTTGGTGCTCTTGTGCTCAGCCATAGCTAGAAGGGAGCACAGATATTGGGGAACAACTCTGTGTCTGTTATACTCCCCAAAGTGTCTCCCATAGGCACAATTCCAGGTAAAAGCTTAAAATGAACTTCCTGCAAGTAAGTAATACTGAGACAGTGAAGGACAGGGAAGGCTTGAGTGCTGCAGTCCATGGAGTTGCCGATAGTTGGACACAACTTGGTGACTGAATAACAACAAAAAATACTGAGATCCCATCTCAGAATTATTTGTTGTATAATGAATTCAGGGGGACTTTTACTCATCAAAAATTTGCTTTCTCTAAGGGAGGTATTAAAAATGTTTAAGAAATCACTGACTCAATGGACATGAATTTGAGCAAACTCTGGGAGAAAGTGAAGGATAAGGAAGCCAGGAGTGCTGTAGTTGGACATGAGTTAGGAACTGAACAACAAAGGAAACTCTACAATCTGTCTTTTCAAACTTAATTGTTTTGGGGCTCACCAGTTCACCTGTAGGGACTTCCCTGGTGGCTCAGACGGTAAAGTGTCTGCCTACAATGTGGGAGACTGGGTTCAATCCCTGGGTTGGGAAGATCTCTTGGAGAAGGCAATGGCAACCCACTCCAGTACTCTTGCTTGGAAAATCCCATGGACGGAGGAGCCTGGTAGACTACAGTCCCTGGGGTTGCAGAGTCGGACATGACTGAGCAACTTCACTTTCACTTTTCACTTTTTAGTTCATCTGTCACTACTATTAGACTAGGAAACTACTTTTATTAGAACCTCCCAACTTGTTTTCACCATTTCACCTTCTCCTGCTTGCTCTTCCCAGTGGTGATAAAGACTTCACCAAACACTTCCTTGCCAAAAGTGTTGCCAGACTTCCTGGTATAATGTGATGCTCTTGTACCCAAGTCTCTTCTGTAGTCCTATCACAGAGAAAATAACCTTCAGAAGAATCCCTTGACATTCTGCTCAAGTTGTTAGGTTAGTTTGCATATTTGTTTCACATAAAAGCAGATAAAAATTTAATAATTTCAAGGTACTAAAAATATTGGGGCTTTGAAGCAATGTACATTGGTTTTCCAATTTCTTCTCACTGCGTGTAGGTCTTTGCAAATGATAGTGCCTACCTTTGTGTTTTGAGTCTTTGCATATTTATCTCCAAAAAGGTTTCACTGGAATCTACAGAAACATCCTCTGACACACTTCTGCCCCGCTCCTCCACACCTTCCTACACATGTTTACTTCTGGTGATTAGTGCTTTCAGAAAATAGTCACTCCTCCACAAAAATATCTGGGATTTCTACACAATTGAATTTATACTTAAAATACTCCATCTGGACACACAAGGCAGTCTATGGTCTTTAAATATAAAAACTTGTAGTTATTTTTTTTATTTTTATTTTTTCATATGAGCATTTGCTTTGTTTTATTAAATATGCTTTACAAACATGATTTTATTTTATTTTATTTTTAAACTTTATATAATTGTATTAGTTTTGCCAAATATTTTTAATTGAAGGATAATTCTTTTACAATATTGTGTTGATTTCTGCCATACGGCAAAATGAATCAGCCATAGGTATACATATGTCCCCTCCCTCTTGAACCGCCTCCCACCTCCTCCCACCCCTCTAGATTGTCACAGAGCCCTGGTTTGATTTCCTTGAGACATACAGCAAATTCCCACTGGCTATCTATTTTACATAAGGTAGTGTATATGTTTCCATCCTCCCGCCGCCCCTGTCCATAAGTCTGTTCTCTTTGTCTGTGTCTCCACTTCAGCCCTTCACATAGGTTCATCAGTATAATCTTTCTAGATTCCATATATATGTACTATTATGTGATATTCGCTTTTCTCTTTCTGACTTCACTCTGTATGACGGTCTCTATGTTCATCCACCTCATTAGAACCAACTCAAATGCATTCCGTTTTATGGCTGAGTAATATTCCTTTGTATATATGCACCACAGCTTCTTTATCCATTCATTTGTTGATGGACATCTGCTGCTGCTGCTGCTAAGTCGCTTCAGTCGTGTCTGACTCTGTGTGACCGCATAGACGGCAGCCCACCAGGCTCCCCCGTCCCTGGGATTCTCCAGGCAAGAACACTGGAGTGGGTTGCCATTTCCTTCTCCTATGCATCAAAGTAAAAAGTGAAAGTGAAGTCGCTCAGTCGTGTCCGACTCTTAGCGACCCCATGAACTGCAGCCCACCAGGCTCCTCCGTCCATGGGATTTTCCAGGCAAGAGTACTGGAGTGGGCTGCCATTGGGCTGCTTCTATGTCCCAGCTATTGTAAATAGTGCTGCAGTGAACACTGGGGTGAAAGTGAAAGTCACTCAGTTGTGCCTGTACAGTCCTGGACTTCCGTAGGCCAGAATACTGAATTGGGTAGCCTTTCCCTTCTCCATGGGATCTTCCCAACCCAGGGATTGGACCCAAGTCTCCTGCATTGCAGGCGGATTTTTTACCAGCTGAGCCACAAGGGAAGCCCGAACATTGGGGTACATATATCTTTTTCAGTTTTGGTTTCCTCAAGGTATATGCATAATATTGAGATTGCTGGGTCATATGGTAGTTTTAGTCCTAGAGAAACTTGTAATTTTAAGATGTTTGGAATTACCCCAGAGGTTAGTTCTTTGAAAAAGTTGAATTGAAAGTGAGAACTTATTAGAAATGGCATTTACTGTGTTTTTTTAATTTGATTTTTCATCTCTACATGTATTATTCTCTTTGGACTGTACACTTCTTGAGGACTGCTTCTGAGTATGAAACAACAGTTATAAAGTGAAAAAAAAAAAAAAGTTGCCTGTAGCTGACAGTGATGGTGACATGGGATTTGTTTTACCATGTGGCATGAAGCTTCCACAAAATAAAGAACACTACATAGGACTACAATTATTCATTGTGCACTATTCATTCATCTCACAGGCATTTCTTGAGCAACAACCAAGCAGTCTGCACTGTGGTAGATTCTAGGAGCCAGTGTTGAGCAATATTGATACCATCCCTGTCCTTATGGAATTGTACAGTACATAAGAGAAAGACAAGACAAAGAAGTAATAACTGTGAAATACAACAAGTGCTTGTTGGGGAAGCACGGATTGTTCTGGGAGCACTCGAGGGAGGCATTTACTCCAGTCACAGTCTTTATGGAGGCTTCACATACAGATAGTTCATCTGAGCCTCACAAAATCTTCTGCAATGGGTAGTACAGGGATTACTCTTCTTATTTACAGATGAGGAATTAGCCTCAGAAAGATCAGCAAGACTCAAGTTCCCATAGAGCCAGACCTGGGCTTGTAACTCCTTCAATGCAATGCTCTCAGCACTACTCCTCACAGCAGCTGGAATGCTGGGAATGTGAGCTTTGTGGTGTGAGGCAGATGCTCCCAGGCTTTGCAGTGCCCTTATCCCAAGCTTTCAACTCCCACTGGCATCAATTAATTAATTCTTGGCCTCTATTGCAGTTGCCTGGAAGTCATGCAAGTGTTTTAACCAGCATGGCTCTAAGCGCTCTTTAACTAGGGCTAGTAATCCAGTGTTCCTGCTGAGGACAGCCTTTAAAACTAGGAAAGAGGCCAGAGGCTCTTTCAAACAGACACAAACTACAGAAGCTCAGCCATAAAGCCTTAGTAGAATGAGGCACCAAGCAACAGTCAGCTAGGTGGGCTTTTTTCCTGTCCTATTAAGGAGAAGTTAGGTTCCCCAAAGAGAAAACAATATTAAAATGCCCAGAGTTCATTTGGCTTTATGTTTAGTACCACTGAGTTGAATGGAGGAATGAACACAGCTGTTGGGCAGGACATTTTCCCGTAATGCTCTGTATTCCCACCTATACACTATTCCCTGATTATTTTGGAAAAATTTCTTTCTTACAATCTTTTGAACTCATTGAAAATTTTCAAGTGACATTAGAGTTTTACAGGAATAATGTGCTCTAGCAATAGCTCTGGCAAATTGAGGAGCTGGTGATAATTATTTCCTTGGTTTGTAGTGTAGTAGACATACCATGGAAGAGGGGGTGGCAACCCACCTCAGTATTCTTGCCTGCAGAATCCCATGGGCAAAGGAGACTGGCAGGCTACAGTCCATAGGGTCACAAAGAGTCAGACATAGCTGAAGCAACTTAGCACACACGTGTGCAGATATACCATGGGCTTTGGAGTCAACCTAAATTATCTCAACTCCTTCACTTTCTAGCTGTGTCATCATGGGAAAGCTTATAGACTTCCTTGAGCGTCAAAGGTTTCTTCAAATGATAGTTGTAAGGATTAGAAGAATGACATTTAATATATCTAGTACAGTGCCTGGTACACATGATTGGTCCTCAGTGAATGGAAAATATTACTACGATGGTTAAAAATCACTTTTTTCCCTGGTAACTCAGTGTGAACTCCAGCATCTCTTCTAAGCCTGACTTTTCTGGTAATGTCAGTTCCTCTGGTCCTTTACTTTTACTATAAATATCTTATTTTGTGTCTTCCATAGTTAGGGCCTATGTGATTATTTAACCCACGAATACTCAGTAATACTAATTTACAATCTTGCTGGTGAGATAGGATGTTGGTAACAGATCTAGGCATAACAGGTGAACTGAGTGATACAGACAATTGGTGCTATGGGATTTCATTTTTCTTTTTAACAACTGATTATCAGTTTATTAAAAAGGTTGACTTAGGCATAGGCAGTGGTGACTTCCACCTCGACTCCTGGCTCATTACTGATGGAAGTGATCTGCTTGACAATTTCAGGACTGTGCAGGTCAATGAGTCGCTTGTGGATCCTCATCTGAAATTGATCCCAAGTCTTAGAACTTTCACCTCAAGGAATTTTTTCTCATAGTTATTCTGTCTTGGTGGGCCTCAGAGTCTGATCAGGTCCTTTCACTATCAGATTCTTTTCCTTCCTACCTCTCATCAGGTCAGCACATACCTTCTTCAGAGACTTCACATTGAGGCTGGTGAGGGTGATCCTCCACCTTTGGCTCCAGTGGAGGATTACCAGTGTCTTTAAAGGGCATGGCTGTGGTGTGGTTTCCTGACCAACTTGTTCCTCAGTGAGAGCGAGCACTGGGGAGGCAGGAGCAGGAGTGGGTGGCACAGGGCTCTGCTACAGCGGTGTCTGAGTCTTCCTCAAAGAGCATGGGATTTCTAAGAAAATATGACCATGCCTGGGATTTCTGAGAACTTGCACAGACAGTCAATAATTATCACTTGGATAGGCCAGGTGGGGAATTCTGGAATCTGGAGCCAAACCTGGCTAGGTAGTGACAGCAGATAGAGAGGTGAGAGACTGACTGACTTTCAGGTATTGATGGACAAAGCATGATGTTTCAGGGGTAATAGAAATAGATCAGAGTTCAAGCACATAACTGGCCAGGAGGTCAAGATTAAGCATCTAAGCTGTCCCAATAGGTACGCTGCCCAGGGATGGGGACTTTGGGGAAGATAATATTCAAAAGTCAAAGAACATAGTCATGCACAGTAAGTCTTCTGCTGACTGAATTCCACTTCCTTCGGCAGGAGAATTGGGGAATTATCCCAATCCTTGAAGGTTTTCAGGGTCCAAATTGTGATGGTGGGGTGAGATAGAGACAGTGTAGATAATTCTAAAATTTAAGTGAATATGTGAATCTTAGGACAATGCTTCTTAAAGTCTCTGGACCATCTGTTTTAAAATTGCCTGGGAGGCTTGTAATAAATACAGATATTTAGAACATCTGGGGGAATGGATCCTGAGGATATCCGTTCTAAATAGGATACACAGAGAATTATGTACTTTAATCCTAAAGAGTACTGGATAATTCATATTAGATGCCAAACTTGAGAGCCAGGTCAGAGAGTCCTGAAACAAAGAATCAGCGACCCTGTGAAGAAGTCAGACTTTTCTCACTCAATGGAAAGCGGTGTGCAGAAGGGCTGGTTATATGGAAAAGAAAACTGCACAAGTCTTTTGTCCTGACAGTAGGATTGCAAGTAGGATTTCAATTTCCAGTCTGGAGAGTTGGGGTTTCTGGAACAAGAAAGAAGACAGAGAATACCAAGAAAACGAAATAGAGCACAGAGACTGGAGATTGGGCAAAATATGATACAGGGTCTGACACAGGGTTGCCTGTTTAATGTCCCCCCTGCCCCTCAACTAACTAGCTGTGGGCTCCCTGAGGGCCCAGCTCATAACATCTTCATCCTTATTTCTTTTGCACTTGATATAGGGCCTGAGCTTCCTAGGTGGCTCAGTGGTGAATAATCTGCCTGAAATTCAGGAGATGCAGGTTCCATCTGTGGGTTGGGAAGATCCTCTGAAGAAGAAAGTGGCAATCCACTCCAATATTCTTGCCTGGGAAATCCCATGGACAGAGGAGGCTGGCAGGTTATAGTCCATAGTGTCACAAAAGAGTCAGACGTGACTTTGGGATTAAACAACAATGACAGCATAGGGCCTGGCACCAAGTTGGCTTTTAAATGTTGATTAAAGAAACAAATAAATGGACGATTGGACTAGTGGCAAAGACGATTTAATGCTGAGCTCTGGAATGTGGACTAGTTACTCAGTCTCCTGGCTCGTTTATACATGGTCCTGGGGGTTGAGGCGGGGCTGCACTTGAAGTTTTGGAGTTGGATAGAGGAAGCAACTATGTTGACTCAAGACATAGACTGAACCTACAGTTAGGATAGTTTAGGACGTATTCTGGAAGAAAAGTGTGATTTGAATATGCTTTGAAGGCAAGACAGACATCATATGACTCAGTTCAATCCAACTCACTAAACATTAATTTGGCATCTACTCTGTGCAATGGATGAAAATTCAATTGTGAGTAAAATATAGTCCTTGTGCTGGAAGAGACTAAGAGATAAGAAAGGACCAAAATATAGTGTTACAGAGGATACTGAATTCCTTTTAGGGGTGTTAAAGGTCAACAGCTGCAGCAGCACAGGATTCAATCTCCACAGAAGCAGATGGCAAATGCCCTTGGCTAGTGCCAACTTGTAGTTGACATACATATATGCAATAGAATATTACTCCGGAATGAGTCTGAGTCAGTTGAACTGAGGTGGATGAACCCAGAGCCTGTTATACAGAGTGGAGTGTGCCAGAAAGAGAAAAACAAATATTGTATATTAATGCATTTGTGTGGAATCTAGAAAAAGCATACTGATGAATCTATCTTCAGGGCAGGAAAAGAGATGCAGATGTAGAGAACGGACTTGTGGACACACCCAGGGAAGGAGAGGGTGAGGTGAATTGAGAGAGTGGCATTGAAATATATACATTACCATACGTGAGACAGATAGGTAGTGGGGAGTTGCTGTGTAACAGGGAGCTCAAGCCAGTGCTCTGTGATGCCCTAGAGTGGTGGGATGGGGGCAGGGGTTTGGAGGGAGAGTCAAGAGGGAGGGGATATATGTGTAATATATTTATGGCTGATTCATGTTGTTGTACGTTGTAAAGCAATTATCCTCCAATTAATAAAAAAAAAACAAACAACTAATTGCTGCAGAGATACTAGTGATAAATAAAGGTTTAAGATAAGTACCATCTGAGTAAACTCTTTGCCTTTGAGTAGGCTCTCCATATCCAGAGGGTGTGTGAGTACTAATGAAGAGATCCTCCAGGCTCAGGGAGGGCACTTTTGGTTTTCTCTTGTCTATTCTTCCCTCACCCACAGCTGGCCCTTGCTAGCTGGTCTGCCCTGAAAATGCAATGCACTTCTGTGACCTGGAGGAAAGTTCACAGGTCCCAGAGCACAGGTGGGTCTGTGATGTTTATCTATTGACTAGCATGAACATTTTCTCTACTCTGAAGAGTTCTTCCTCAGATCAAAAGCATTATAAATGTGCATTATTTCGTAGGTCTCAAACACACCAATTGTTGAGAGCAGAGCCTGGAATTTGTCTTTTCACCAAATGGTGTTCAGCCCTGGGATCAGGACTTAGAAGTCTTACCATGAAGATTCTCATTATCAAAGTCCTAGCGTCATATTTTCTCAGTCAATAAATGTGTTAGAAATTTGTGTGAATTAAAATTAAAAAGACATCAAAACTATTCTCTTTTTCCATTCTTTCACTTTTTCCTATCTATCCTTACACAAACCCAACAAAAAATATTCTCTGCCAATAAACTCAGTGTTTATAGAATAACAGAAATGACTTATCATATGGTATGATTTTGTTGTGTTGTAATGACACTCAAGAAGAATGTTAGATCAAAAATAAAAACATCTGAGTTATGTTCTTTTTGATGGTGCTCACTAAATTGTGTAACTTGGGGGCAAATTACTTCAATCTTCCCAGCCTTAATTACTATAACATGATGGATTAGATTGGACTCTATGTGTAATTCCTTTTAATCCTAAGAATCAAGGATTCTATAAGCTACCCAGCAGTGATGACATATTTCTTTATGTGAGGTGGAGAAACCGGCTTCCCTGGTGGCTCAGTTGGTAAAGAATATGCCTGCAATGCAGGAGATCTAGGTTCGATCCCTGGGTGGGGAAGGAAATGGCTACCCACTCCAGTATTCTTGCCTGGAAAATCCCATGGACAGAGGAGCCTGGGAGGCTACAGTCCATGGGGTCACAAAGGGTCAAACATTTTTGAGCGTTTGAGCATTATATAGAGAAACTGGAATGCTGCTCTGGAAAACTCTGTAAACCTTGTAATTCCCTGGCTGTGAGACCTAGGAAAGAACTCAGAACAACAGCAGAGACATCAATGGTTTACTGGACAGGGGATCTTATGCATCTGAAGCAAAAGGTTCTGAAGGAGTATCCCATCATGTACAGCAGATGGCAGGCAGGACATAGCAGCAGTCTTCACTACCAGGGGGAGAAGGAGGCTACCAGTTGTCAGGTTCGTTCCTCAGTTACCAGGGAAATCAGCAGCCAGGGCAGGGGGCAAGCACATAGGCAGTTACCTATTAGGCTCTATGATTAAGAGGGAAGGTTGATCAGGTGAGTAGGGTGTAGGTGAAGCAGGTACTGGTTGATCAGGGGATGTACAGAGAGCAAGAGAACAGCCATCTTGGGTGGCCTGACCACATACCTGTGTAATGAACACTTGTTGACTGCTTCATCAATGTCTATTTCTTCATTTCTCTAATAGTCTTCAAATTTTTTTCCCTTTAGGGATATGTTTTCCTTTGCTCAGCTACACACCTGGTGTGGAATGGACAACATATTTGGTAGATCCTATAGGGCTGAAACCAACCAGTGTATCTCATTCCCTGGGTGAGGCAACTGGTTCCAGGATGGTTATATGGCCAGATTCAAGACAGTGATGGGGAGGAAATTCCCCTGTTTGCTGGAGGCTCCTGGGAAGCAGGCTTCCATTTTCATTTGTGGGAAATAGGTGAAGAGCTCCTTTTCTTTTGGCAAGGTGGAAGAGGTGAGATGTCTAATAACTGCTATTACAAGGGAAACTGAGAAGGGCAAGCTGTCATTCAGAGGGTAGGGCCCAGAGAATCCTAAAGGAGCCAAAGCCTAGGGACTCTGTGAAGTTCTGGAGAAAAAACCTGCCTAAAACTTCTGGCCTTTAAAAGACTTGTGAGCCAATGAAGTCATGGATTTAAGCCAATTCACACTAGTTTTTCTGTTGCCAGCAACTCAATACTAAATGTATTTCTGACTATTAAGCTTTTTACCCCCTGAAATTAAAATCTTGCTCATTTCTGAATTTTTATTATAGCCAACTCCTAAATCTCTACCTGTGAAAATTTGAAAACAACAAAAATGTAGGAAGAGCCAGTGCTTGGCACACTGAAGTTGCTTTATAAATGTTGAACGAATGAAGTGAGAATAAATTAAAAGGAAAGATAATGTTTTTTGGACTGGGAAGCAGGTAAAATTATTTTATAGAATTACTTTTCTTGGTAGGGGGCACATGCTAATGAAGAAAGGTATGCGTGATCATAAAGCTAAGCTGCTAGGCCACAACAGGCAGGAACTATCCTTTCTCTTCTCCTTTGAGATTTTGCTTAATGTTATGTTTTTTTTTTTTTTTCCCTTGCAATTTACAATTCAGGGAGAAAGAAGGACCTAAAGTCCCCTAATAAATTTTGCTTCAATTGAATCTATTGATTAATTTAATGGGTGTTTTATGGTTCTTGCAACAATCTCTGCACTCATGAAGTTTACTATTTAGTAGCAAAGACTCATAATCAATAATGATTACAAAGCTGATGAATATTATGAGAGAGGAAATATTGAGAATTATGCGAACAGAGCAAAGGGACCTAACCTCAACCAGGGTAAGGAAAGCTTCTTTGTGTAAATGATATTTAAGCCGAGATCTGAAGAATAAGTAGGTGGCAGTCAGATGAAGATGGACAGGGGAAATGTGTTCCATGTGATGACCTAATGAAAACTGGGATAGAAACACCGGGGAAGACTTGAGGGCAGTTCAGAATAGATGAAGGGGAGACGGGAATGGTGAGATAAAGCCAAGGGAAGCACTACGTTTTGCAAGTCTTTGAAGGAGTTGGTGGAGGAAGGTCAAGTGAAGGAGTTGGGGCTCTGTTTAAAGGAGAGTGGGAGGCTTCTCGGAGAAGGCAATGCCACCCGACTCCAGTACTCTTGCCTGGAAAATCCCATGGACAGAGAAGCCTGGTAGACTATAGTCCATGGTATCGCAGAGTCGGACACGACTGAGCGACTTCACTTTCACTTTTCAGTTCATCTGTCACTACTATTAGACTAGGAAACTACTTTTATTAGAACCTCCCAACTTGTTGTTTTCACCATTTCACCTTCTCCTGCTTGTTCTTCCCAGTGGTGATAAAGACTAATGAGAGTGGGCAGTATTCATGGCCTGGTGTGAACTCTCTCAATTGTTCCCTCTAATACTTTTATAGTTGCTTAGTCAGAAGGCAGTGGCAACCCACTCCAGTACTCTTGCCTGGAAAATCCCATGGACGGAGGAGCCTGGTAGGCTGCAGTCCATGGGGTCACTAAGAGTCGGACACGACTGAGCAACTTCACTTTCAATTTTCACTTTCCTGCATTGGAGAAGGAAATGGCAACTCACTCCAGTGTTCTTGCCTGGAGAATCCCAGGGACGGGGGGAGCCTGGTGGGCTGCCGTCTCTGGGGTCGCACAGAGTCGGACACAACTGAAGTGACTTAGCAGCAGCAGCAGCAGGGAGGCTTCTGGTGGGTTTAAGCAGAGAAGCAAGAGAACTAGATTGGCATCCAACTTGGACCACATGTGGCGCAGGGTCCTAAGGGCCCTCCTTTTAGCCCGGCTCCTCTGTGCCTCTGCACTGTTACCTCTACTTCCTCTCTAATTGTTGTCTCTTTCCTTTTAAAACACTGAAAAAAAATAAACTGGGCACTGTTTGTTTCCAGAACTGCTTACAGCACTACCTTCGTAGGCAATTTGTTTTTCCTGGTAAATCCAATTCTCCCTTTCTTAATTATGGTTTGGGTGTTTGGTTGCTGTGACCTGTAATTCAGCACTGATTTTCAGCTTTAAATCTTCACAGTGGGGTCCAGCAGGGCAGGCACAGACTCTTCTGGCCTTGTCAGTGACTGGCTTTCCTTGGAAAGAAGCTGCCCATGTGTTCAAGCTGTGGCCCTGTTTTGGGTCTTTGGTGTATCCAAAGCATACCTAGCTTGTATCTCCGAGGCATGTGACCACCCTTTCTGACTCACAGATATCTCTGTCCTTGGTTCTTCCAATGGTTCTCCATACCAGAAATCCGAATTAGCCTCCGAAGGTATAAATCAAAGTCTTCAGTCCCCTCTTACACCTGTTGTATGCACCCCAGGGCAAACACATTGCTTTGCTTTGTTTCCTTCTACTAAAGCAGTGGCCCCAATTATTTTGATACCAGGAACTGGTTTCCTCTGACTGCAGGTGGGGGGGGATGGTTTTGGGGTGATTCAAGTGCATTACATTTATTGTGTACTTTATTTCTATTATTATTATATCAGCTCCACCTCACATCTTCAGCCATTAGATCCTGGAGGTTGGGGACCACTGCTCTACGGGGTTGAGCCTTCTTTCAGGATCTGATTGTAGATTCCTGGAGGGCAGGGACCTCTGACTGCATCTCGAGCTTTGTATATAGTGAATGCTGGATAATACCAGTAGAATGACTGAAAGAGAAAAGACATTAAAAAGTTCTAGTCTGGACTGGATGGTTATCAGAAACAGTGATTTGCTGAGAAGACACTGACAGCTGGGTTGGAAAATGGGAACACCTGTGTTTGATAATTTGATAATCTTTATTGATTGATAATCATAATCATTGCTCTGAAGTCTACTTAGGACCTGACTTACTGACTGAGAAGGATTTGCACTTCTCAACAGGAAGGACACTACTCAACAGAGATGGTGTCCACAGGCCTGTACTGGGCAATTCCTCCCCTGAATCTCCAGTATTGTTGAAAGGTTCCAATGAGATAATCCATATAAATTGCTTGGGAGAATACCAAGGATTAGTGAGCAATCAGGTTCATGTTTTTGTTGCTTATTATGGAGGTTGTGATCATTACAGAGAGCAGCCTGGCTCTGTGGATGGAGCTGGAATCATCCTTCCTGAAAGGTGGTAATCCTTCCACTTATTTGCTGAGCCACTGATTTCTGCAACAATGATTTATTGAGTGTTTAAATGTGCCAGATACTAATTCTACCCAGCTGAAACAGGTATGTAAAGGTTGCTTTATTTTCAAAGATTTTGGTTTCCTCTTGAGGCATATCCTTTTTTCAGAAAATAGTTGCTGAGTATTAATTAATGAAGTGGTCACCTTTCACATGTGGATTTAGGGCAAAGGGAGATGACATTGAGGGGGTAATACATAGGTGTTTCTGCTTTACCATGATTAACTATTATCTACCCTGGTTCTGCTTATTCCTATTTTTTGTAGTGCCACATTTAGTTTATTTTGGCCACACTGTGAGGCTTGTGGGATCTTAGTTCTCTCTCAGCAGTGCAAGTGCAGAGCAACCACTGGATCCTTAGGGAAGTCCCTATTCCCATTTTTTGCTTGATTTTTCTCAAAGCACATTTCACTATCAGACATATTGTATATTTTATTAATTGAGTTGTTTATTGTGTGCTTCCCTTCACTAGAGTATGAACCCCACAAGGGAAAAGCTTTTGTCTGTTTTGTTCTATGCTGTATTCTCAGCTTGGAACTGCGCCTGACACGTGTCCTAGAACTATTTTGTTGAGTGAATCTGCCCCACCTTTGAAAGCTCCATCTTATACGCTGGTTTTGCCATGCTTTCCTTAGACTCTTCTCTAGGGCTGGAGTTGTCTGGTAGGATATCTGACTCTTTTGCCTTGTTTGTCCTGCTCTTTGGTGCTTTGCAGAAGACACTTTTGAGGTTTCTAGATATCTGGAAAAGAGGAAAGATAGCATCTGGCCAGTAGTTCACTAACCATCTTGAAGATTTTATTCTGATGAGAGCTGTCTGCTTTATTTCAGAATCCATCAGGAATAATTCTCATTTGGAAATGATAACTGCTCTAACACGTTTATTATGTACTATACCAAGGGCCTTACCTACCTTTTTCTCACTTCATTCTTACAACAAATCTATTATCAGTAATAATAGTAATATTATCAGTAATAAATATTATCAGTAAATAAATATTATCAGATAATAAATATTATCAGTAATAAATCTAATATTATCAGTATTATCTAAAATTTTACAGGTGAGAAAATCAAAACAGACTGATTAAGAAAAGTAAAGGTCACACAGCTAGTTAGTATCCTTACTGGAATTTGAACCCTAGTCTCACTGACTGAAAAGCTTATCCACCAACAACTAGGCTACCCCTAGGCTGTTTGGAGTTCCTATTACGGGCTTTGTTTTATATTTATGCCAATTTTTTTATCTTAAAGAAAGCAAACTGATTTGATTTCATTGATTCCTGAGACCAGTGGCTGTCCTGCCTTGCAGATATTCTTTATCTTGGCAATAGCAAGAGCATATTTTAAATAACAAAGGATGGAATATAAGGTTTTATGTTAAAGGTCACTGTAATACTTCCAGCAATGTAACTGGTAAGATAGATACATAATGCTTGTTTCAAAACAATGTGTATTTCAAAATGATGTAGAACAGAAGTTCTCAAACTTTATTTAGAGTGCATAGAAGGAACAGCTTGTAGAACTTCAAGCATTTGAGCCTTCCTCCCAGAGACCCTGGCTCAGCTGATGTGGGGAAATTAAGTTTTTAATAAGTCAGATGACTTTGATGTCAATGGTCCTTGACCACAGTTTAAGAAACACTAATATGCAAACATCAGGAAAGAAAAATAGAGTTGAGGAAACCTAATATATAGCCTCAGAAAGGGGCTAATATATAATACCAACCAATCTATAATATCAAGAGCCTCAGCATGTCCCAAACATGCTTCAGATCTCTTTTGCATGTGAACTTGATAGGTTCCCTGAGAATATTGTAAAGATAATTTGTTGATCAGTCCTTAGAAAGTGAAAGTGAAGTAGATCAGTCGTGTCCGACTCTTTGCGACCCCGTGGACTGTAGCCTACCAGGCTCCTCCATCCATGGGATTCTCCCAGCCAGAATACTAGAGTGGGTTGCCATTTCCTTCAGGGGATCTTGCCAACCTAGGGATCAAACCTAGGTCTCCCGCATTGCAGGCAGACGCTTTAACCTCTGAGCCACCAGGGAAGTCCTAAAAATATCCAGTAAGGTATGATGCAAGACTGTGTGTGTGTGTGTGTTGCTGTGGGGCAGCAAACATAAAGTGTAATGATACTGACATATAGGCACAGACCAAGATGATTTAACTCCTTGCTTGGAACAGTGCTTTATAATCACTGGGAAAGAACTTTTTGAATAGGTTATTGGAGTTGTCACCCAAATGTTTTCTGACAACTCAGGGGGTAGCTTTTATCATGTTATTTGAAAGACTGTCCTACAGGAGACTAAAAAGGTGAAACTGAATTAACGAGTTCGTGAGTGGAGAGGAAGCGTTTCAGCAGAGGAAACCAGAGCTCCTGCCATGGCGCTGAGCTGTCTGCTCCATCAAGGACTGCTTCCATCCCCCCCCCCCCAAAAAAATAAAATAAAAAGGTGAAACTACCCTTTACAGGAGATTTACTAAAAAAAGAGAGCAGGGTCACATTTAGCAATCTAGTGTTCTTGCCTGGAGAATCCCAGGGACGGGGGAGCCTGGTGGGCTGCCGTCTTTGGGGTCGCACAGAGTTGGACACGACTGAAGTGACTTAGCAGCAGCAGCGGCAGAGATGTAACAAGAGTGGAGAGAGAATCTTTCCTTATATTTGTGAGAGCAACAGGGTCAGCCCAGGAGAGTGGTGGGACAGCACTGAGAGGCTGGAGAGGACGGTGGTGAAGGACATTCATGTCACTGTGGTGGCACTGCTGTCAAGAGCAGCATCAGCAGGGACTGGTGCAAAAGGTAGGGAATGACTCGGCCACTTCAGTAGGAGGAAGGCTAGGCCTTGATCCCTAATCATGCCTCTTGATGGTGACAGAGCCTGGTTAAAGCCAGGGTCCTAAAAGTAACTAACATTTAGTATAGTATTTACCACATGCTAAGTCTTCATCTAAGTCCTTTGTATTTATTACTCTCAGGTTAAATTGTTTATCCTGTTTGACCTAAAAGGTGGCAGATGTGGGAACTGAACCCGGACCAAGTTCAGCATCACTGTGTATAAATGCTGTGCTTTATGGTTTCTCCCACATGCCTTAATGCCAGTTAGCTTTCCCTGTTACAGATCATATAGGTGAGACCCTGGCCAGCTGTGTCTCTAGCCTGTGACATTATTAATTGGTAGGGTAATAAGAGGGGATTAGTACCCATCTCGACTTGGAATATGACTCAAATGACTCTTGTCCATGCCAGAACTCATAGAAGTTATCCAAGACATGTTTACTCGAATGAAGAATAAAAGAACTTGGCTTAAATGGCTTGAGGACATTATCTTTGAGTACCTTACATTTGAACAACTCATCCTAATGACAAAAGCCAGAGACTGTTTATAGTCATAAACTGAACTGCTTAATGCAGTCTGGTAAAATGGAGCATTACATGTCACAGCCAGGAAAATCATGTCTCCTTGAAATAAACACACACACACACACACACACACACACACAAAACCAAACCAAAACAAGGTTCTGTTGGAAAAACAAAAAAGTCCAGACCCTTCATATCTTTTTTCTCAGCAAATCTGATTTGATAAGAAACCTTACACTCCTCTGATTGGTAATACACTGATAAGATATAATTATATTATAATTACCTGTACTCTTCTTCTTCTCTTGAGGAACTTATATTCCATTGAAGGAAAAATAAAAATGCTGTTTACTCACTTCCTCTGAATCTCAGAGCTTTCCAGTGGTGACTCCTTTCCCTTTTACTAATGAAAAGAATATGCAAAAGTAGAAGTTGATCCAGGAAGCCTGGAGAAGGAGGGTACTTTCTGAAAGTTAAGCCAGCAGCCAAGAACCACCCCCTCAGAAGATGAAGAAAGAGCAGTTACCTGAATGATGGTCACAGCGTGTGGATCCACAGGGCTCCAGCCGCCCTCCCCTGCCTCCAGCCTGTTCTCTTACCCACACTGAGGAAACGTCCATCTCTCGGGCCTCTTTGGCACACCTCTCCCTCTTTGCACTGGACTTCACTGGGAAAGCGGCTGTAGCGTGTCTATTTGAAAGACAAGAAAACAGCATAGTTAAATCAGAGATTTAGATTGCACCAGGATATGATGTGGGCAATTTATTTGTGCAGTTCTCAGTATCAAAAACAGCTCTGGGTACAACTATCAGGAAGATTAAAGAAAGTGTTTGCTGTCATCAAACTGTTCTTTTAAAAGATGTCAGGAAACAAAACATATTTGTAGCAAGATAAATACTGTGTACTGGATTCATAACAGAATGATTTATTAAACCCACACAATGTTATTTACTGTTTGAGGGGTACATGTGGTTTCTTACCTCATTGGCCTTTATTGGCCTTGCTGTTTTCCACAGAGGGCATCTGTCTGCACCACAGCCCTGAGTCTAAGCAAAAGCCCATGCGTTGACCAATTGGTATTCCTGCTGTCCTTGGGAGTGGATGTATTGGTGGAGTGGGGGAATCAGGCAAGACTTTCAAGAACACTTGATTCATTTTCAGAAGTTAAACATGAATGCAGCCTCTAATCATGAAAAGAGGATTGCTTTATGACAGGTTAGAAAGAATAAGTGTGTGTGTGTGTGTGTGTGTGTGTGTGTGTGTGTGTGTGTGTGTAAGCACAGGTGGGTGGGGGGAGCATACTCTCACACACATGGTGTTGCTGCTTTGTATCATTTGCTCCTTCAGTCTGAAAATAGGAAGTGTCAGGGTTTGCTGAATCCTGTTGCTGATGATGTACATAATGCCATAAGCAAGTGAAGGTATGTGGTGACTCAGCCTTTTCCTTTTTCAGATATTCTTTCCTTCTACACCTTAATTTTGAAAAGTCTGGCAAGGAGTTTGTGAGAGTCAAAAATCTTTAAAGGCTCCATGTGTTCAGTGATAATGCTTTGTAAATAATCCTCTTAGAGGTGCTAAGCTTCTAATTAGGCAGTGGAGAAAAAAGTAAATCTCAACCTAATAAGCTTTGTTGCATTGTGTATCAGGAAACAGTGAAGGACTCAGACAGTCACAACTCTTTTATTTCAGGAAAATATTAATTAAAAAAAGTCTCATTCTGAACAGAAAACAAGAAATAGGGTGGAGCTATTTCCTATTCACTGGGTAAAATGCATCACCTGGTGACCCCTCTGGCTTTACCCACCAAAATCACTAGTCTGCTTCTCTTTCTCTGTCCTGCTCTGGGATTCAGGAGGCTGCCTTCTGTGGATTACCTTCCCCAGTTCCTTTGCTGTCTGGCTTGTCATTGGATGTGGCCATTGACAGGCACTGGCAGGGTGCTGGAGGGTGACAGCAGAGGGAGATGAAGTACCTGGATATTTATTCCTCCCCGCTCTTCCTGTATATCCCTGATTTTGACAGTGACTAAATCCCATTCCTCTACTTAGGCCAAGACTCAAATGGAGGAACCCCAACACCTCCCTTTCACAGGGTTCTGTTAACTCCTCTTCTTTTTCTGTTGTGCTTGTGGAACTGCAGCCTGCTCTTGTTAGGCCCTGTAGGCTTTATCATTCCATGAGGGATACCTTACCTTGCCTACTCCTCTTTTTAAAAAGATATTTATTTAAGGCTTCACTGGGTCTTCATTACTGTGTATGGGTTCCCTCCAATTGCAGTGAGCGGGGGCCACTCTTTAGCTGCATTGCTTGCACTTCTCATTGCAATGGTGTCTCTTGTTGTGGAGCACGGGCTTTAGGGCACACGGGCTTCAGTAGTTGTGGTGTTAATTGTTCAGCTCAGTTCAGTAATTAATTGCCCTGTGGCATGTGGGATCTTACTCTACCCAGAATTGAAGCTGTGTCTTCTGCATTGACAGGTGAATTCTTAACCTCTGGACCACCAGGGAAGTCTCCCCACTCCTCTTAGACAGTACCCCTATTAAATGATGTTCCTTTGCCATTTGGGGTGTATCACCTTTCTTTTTTTTTTTTTTATTACAGTCCTATCTCCATCCTGTCTTCTTTCACCCAAACTGAGCCTCTTGCTGTTCCTCAAATATACATCTGCTCCTTCTCTGTGCTTTTGTGATTCTCAGTTTTCTTTACCTAAACCCAAGGACTCGAGGGTCCTGTTTAGTGGTTAGCTGGTTCAGTATCAGATGCTTTAATCATTTCTGTACATTTTTGCTAAACAAATGTCTCTTCTTTGCTTAAATATACCTGGTGGCAGGAATTTGCTGCCTCTTAAGGTATCAGTATTCATTCATTTAATTCATTCAGAGAACAGTTCTCTTTTTGCTGTCTATTATGTGCCAAGTTCTGTGTATGGTCTCATCTCTCAAGAGGCTCATAAACAGGAGATAAATATATGAATAAGCAATTTTGGTATAACCTGATATATGTTACTTTAGAGATATTCAGAGTGCTATGAGAGCATGGACAAGTGATCATTCATTTCTGGCTTGTGCAGTCAAGATAATCTTCCCCCATGGGGCAACATGTGAATTGAGACTTGAAGGATGAAAAGAAGCTCTTCAGGAAAACAAAGGTGGGTAAGATGTGCCAGAAGAAAGGACTGAGATGTGCAAATGCACAGCATTTAAGAGCTCTCTGTGTTTGGGCTGCGACAAGTACGTATGGCTAGTGAGTCTGAAAGTGTGGCCAGAGAGTTCTTTCTTGTATGCATTTACAATCTATCAGCACTGTGCTGTATAACTATGCTTCTTCCACCTTAAGACATCTGTATAGTCCCTCTGTTTTCTTTAAAAAAGCTATCCTCTAAAGATTTCTTAGCACTGTAGCAATACTGCCCCTACTTTAGAGTTGATAAAGTGGAGGCTTACAGACAGTAAATGACCATGGACATGTGGCTGGTGGTGAAGACAGGATGACAATTCAGGCAGTCTGATTCCAGAGCCTGAGCCAGAAGCCACTGTGCATTCTTCTGTATTCCTTTTCACAGGGACTCAGGCTCCTGTGTCAATGTGGTGGTTATTTTTCAAGTAACTCTATCTTGTCAATGTTCATTTTATGGAAGAATATCCAGAGCACAAAATGTCATAGCAAGAAGGGAACTGCTTGACCAGTGCAGTTTAGAGCAGGACTGGTGTTTCTACTCACCTTGAGACCATTCTCACAACGATGGAGAGGCAGACCACGTGGCCTTTCTTAGTCACATCTTACAGGTAAGTAATCAGTTCACAGTCAACCAAAGTCAGTTCACAGTCAACCAAAGTCACTATGTTAACCATTACTCCCTTATTTGCCTGCCTAATTCAGGTCTCCATTTAAAAGTCATTTTTGGAGCCCTTAAACTATTTAGGTCCCCTTGCCATACGCTTTCAGAGGACCTCCCACTTCCCCCAGTGTGATGTTTATCACAAGTTATGGTAGACATTTTTCTAATGGTCTCTGTCTTCCCTGATAGATTTTTAAAGCTCCATGAAGACAGAGGCTTATTTTGATTGCCATGGAATCCCCTTAACTTAGCCTCTGGTAGGTGTGTTCAATGTGTAGTTATTGAATGAGTAAGTCTTTCTTCCCCTGCGCTATTATTTCCATCCCTCCTTGACCAAAAGGGTCACCACTATCTTGATTTCTGGCAGCACAGACTAGTTTTGCCTATTATGAACTTCATAAAAATGGAATCAAACAGCATTTACTCTTTCGTGTTAGTTTCTTTTGTTCAATGTATCACGTGTACCATATATTTTCAGTCTATATCACTTCCTACCAGAGTACTAGGAAAGCCTCCAAGATTTCCTACCTCCTCCTCTGCTTAGTTCCCCAGACTGGGAGTTTGATGGATTTTACTCCTGTAGTTAGGTCATGTTGCTGCTGCTGCTAAGTTGCTTCAGTTGTGTCCAACTCTGTGCATGTTAGGTCATGCTATATGATGCATGTGACTGGAAAGAGATTATTCAGGTAGCCCTGACCTAATCACATAACCATTTTATTTTATTTTCTTGATTAACAGTTTTATTGAAATATAATCCACATACCATAAAATTCATCCAAGTTTTGTCCTGCATTCATTCTGATTGCCTGTGGGCTTGGACTTAACTCTACCCTCATACTCTGCATCCTCCTAGAACTAATCCTCGGTTAGTTCTAGGTTCTACTCTTCCTCTCTTCTAGACTGATATCGTTCATCCCACTTCATTTTTCTTCATTGTTTGGTAACATTGTTTCTGTCTTGTAGTAGTTATCTTAGGATATTTTTAATGTGTATGCTTGTCTTAAATTTTAATTTTTACCCAACTTACAGATAAATGTGGTTCTGTTGTATGTTGTGTTTTAATCACTAAATTGCTCCATCTCTTTTGTGATTCCACGGACTGTGGCCCATCAGACTCCTCTGTCCCTGGAATTCTCTAGGCAAAAATACTGGAGTGGGTAGCCATTACCTTCTCCAGGGGATCTTCCCAACCCAGGGGTGGAAACCAGGCTTCCTGCATTGGCTCCTGTATTGGCAGGTGGATTCTTTACCACTGAGCCACTAGGAAAGCCCACAAATAGAATAATTCACTTCCAGGCACACCTGAGGATGATCCTACCTACTCACAGTTACCCACCGGTCAATTCCATCTTCAGCTCTGCCTTATAGGAGTTGATTTTTGTCCTTTCCAACCGAATTTTGGACTGACAGAGCAGTCACAAAGGCTGCTGATCCTATGGACACGGGAGAGGAAAACTGGGCCAGGGAAGTGCCTCCCACGTGCCCACTCTCTCCTCACTGCTTCCTATCCCCCACCCCGCAACTTTCAGGGAGCCTTCTACCTCACCAGAGGAGGCTGGAAGCCGGATCTGGGTCACCCCTCCCCCAGATCTGAAGGTGCTTTTACACGTGCAGCCTGAGCCCTCTCCACAAGTGGGAGAGGCAAGCAGGGCAAATGCCCACTTTCGGCCTGGGTCAAGGCTGGGGTCGTGGAGGGACTGGATCTGGCTGCCTGGCCCTCAAGCCAGGCCGGTCTGCTCCAGGACAGAATCGGCCTTTCTTGGGGGCCTTGTCTAGGCGTTGCCCCGCCTTGGCCCGTCCTGGCTACTCGGCATCTTCACCAGGGCGCTTCGCCCACAGGCACCTGATGTCTTGGGGCCTCCAGTAGCAGGCGTTTGGCATCATGGATCTTTTTACCACTTTTTCCCTTTAATCCCCGGCCTTGCCCGTGTCCAGGTCCCACAGCCCTTCCAGCCTGGCCCGTGGCGCCTGCGGGCGCTGCCAGTAGTTCCTGCTCATCAGCGGCGTGAGGTTCCCCTTCGGTTTTTGCCTCTACTTCCAGCCCTGCTTCTTGCTGGCGGGCTACTCCTCGGTCACCTCCACCTTATTGAAGAGCAACCCAGGCACGGGTGTCTCTGTGGCCTCAGTTCCCACCAAGGCCTGGGCTGCCTTCGCCTTTGCTCTCCTTCCTTCTGCTCCTCTTTGGGTCCTGCTCCTGCTTTCTCCGCCATCTTTTCTTCAAAGCCAGGGAGACAGCTCTTTGGCGCTGCCCTGGCCCCCGGCCTTCTGTATTTTCTCACGCAGGCGCTGTCCCAGGACATCCAAGGCAGACTGAGTCCGGCTCTTGGGCCAGGCCGTCTGCAGTGGCTGAGGCCGTCTTCCTGGTCTGAGACTTTTCTGCAGGGGCCTGTGTCGTTGGCTCCGCAGCCTTCTCCTCCCATGCTTTCTCCTGTTCTTTCTTCCTTTTTGGGGGCCCTAACAGTTTCTGAGACTCGAGTTTTGCCAGCAGACTTGTGCTTCTGTGGCTTGGGTTGAGCTGGGAGCAGACCTTTCTGGCCAGGCTCTGCAGGTCGGCATCCTTTGCAAGCAAAGAACCCATGGCTGAAGGCCCTAGGCTCGCTGGGGGCTTGCTTGGACTCTTACTCACGGGGAGAAGGGCTGGGGTCCAGTGTCCAAGGCCAGCATCGGCGCACCCCAACGCCTCCCCCCCGCCCCCCCCCAGCTGAAAACCACCGCATGTAGCCACTTTAAACGCAGAATCTTCCCAGGTTGGCATCCGCTACCTAGAAAATAGGGACTTCAGTCCTACAACTGCAAGGAACTGAATTCTGGCAACGACAATGGGTTTGGAACCGGATTTGCTCCCGGAAAAGGTGGCCAACATCTTAATCACAGCCTTGTAATACTGAAAATAGAAAACCTAGCCATACCATGCTGGATTTTTACAAAACTGTGTGCTGGTAAGTGGTACTTCTGAAAAATTATTCTTATTTTTTAATTGAAAAGGTGTGTTTCTGCTGTACAACAAAGTGAATCAGCTATATGTATACACATATCCCCTCCCTCATATAAGTGGTATTTTTTCAAAGCCGCTGAATTTGTAGCAGTTTGCTACTTAGCTATAGAAAAGTATTGAGAGTGTGGTACCCAACTCTTAGCTCCTTTGTAGGTAGTAATCCCATAAGACAAGTTGCCTCATTATGTAAGCATTCTGTAGCTACTTTGTTACAGAGGACTCTTCATGAAGTTATGTTTCTTAAAAGTAGAAATTTTATAGATGCTTTCCTAAGCTTGCTTTCTGGTGGAGATACATTTTTGTTGTTTTAATATGTATCTGTTTTGGCTATTCAGTTTAGTTCAGTTCAGTTGCTCAGTAGTGTCCAACCCTTTGTGACCCCATGGACTGCAGCATGCCAGGGTTCCCTGTCCAACTCCTGGAGTTTACTCAAA
>NW_011494954.1:4110097-4113865 GCF_000754665.1 Bison bison bison | reverse complement strand
ACTGGTTTTTTTTTTTTTTTTTTGGTCAGATTTTAGGATCATGGTAGTGTTTTTTTCATTCAGACTATTAGCTCAGCTGATTGTCAAACGTTCTGCACTTACCTGGCAGTACACAAACCCTGAGTTCTGGGTACTCATCAGAGCTTGAAACGTGGCTCTGCCAACTATTAGTTGTGTGGTATGGCAAGTTACATACCACCTTATGAACCTCAAGTTCTTCGTTTGAGATGGGTGTAATAGTGCCCATCTTGTGGGCTGTCTCTGAAGTTGGCAGATGTGTATATAAAGTGTTACACTACTCCTTTAGGCTTTCTCCTTCATTTTTCCTTACTCCTTTATCCTTTTCTTTTTAAAAATTTGGTTTTACATAGAGACAAAAAATAAACAATGGAGAGTAAACAGTAAGAAAAGCCTCTTGGGTTTCATCCTCAGTTTCTTTTATAAATTCACTTGTCTATAGAGGACACTTGGTTCCATAAGGAGCCCCAAGAAGAAATGTTTCCTGCCCTCAGGGGGCTGACATTCAAAAGGAGACAGGATGAGCTCACATATATCATTTTCTCATGTTTGTGTTTCCCTAGTATTCTCTCTTTTGTGACAAGCAGGGTGTGGTTCCTTTAGCAAGTGGGATTGCTCTAGTGTGTTTTTAAGACCAGTGAAGTAATCTTTCCATGGTGAGCTACCCTTGGAAGGAAGAATGGGAATACAAGGGAGGAACATGTGTTTTTTCAAGGTAGTGGCACATGACTGACAGCCCCTGCTGCCTGTGGTCTACAGAAATGCTTCTGCAACAGAGCCTGTAAACATAACATTCATGACTAAGTGTTTTGTAGAATGGAAAAATCAATGACTAGACTAGGAAAGAAACCGTCATCATAGACAAATAGCAGGCTAGCATCAACGGGACAGGAGGATCATAGGGTTGAGGTAGAGACTGTTGGACATACTCAGCTTATTAAAAAAAACAACAACACAGTTTTAATTTTCCTAATTGTTCCCCCAAACACAGATGAAGGATATGGTCTTGTGTAGTTGAATTTGGTTGCTGTTATATAAAATTTTTACAAAGTTTAGAAGATTTTTCTTTTCTTTCCCATAAAAATCAGTGAAATTCTTACACTTCACTTGGGAATTGTGTTTGAATTCTGAATACAGATGTGTGTGTGTCTTCGTTTCCCATCGACACAGATGTTTATTTCAGAGAGACAATCACTGTAGACGTTTCCCGGGCTGTTGTTACCCAAGTTTTGTCATAAGAATATTGTCTTATGAAATAGAGCAGCTGCTGGTATCTTTTATACTTATTGGAAAATTCTTCAACCTTTTAAAAATAGTTTTTATTGAGGTATAATTGATATACTGTGTTGTATTAGTTTCAGGTGTACAGCATAGTGATTTGATATTTGTATACATTGCAAAATGATCACCACCATGTCATATTATCATTAGTCACCATACAAAGTTAATGCAATATTACTGACTATAACTTTAAAAAAAGAGTTTCTACAGAGGTGAGATAATTTTGTTTTATTGTTAGAATATCCTCTTTTTGAGGGGAACCCAGTTAACTCCTATGGGCTGGGATCCCGGAAAAAGAAAATAGAACTAGTATAGGCAATATGGCTGAATATAGATTGCTATTATGATAAAGGGAAGAAGAAAATTGAAATAATGAATTTTCCTTATTTTACAGTAAAGAGCATGTTAGACTCCTGACAATGGGCCTAGTTTCCAGTATCAGATGACTATTTTTTTTAAAAACCATATCTAATCCACAATAAATGGGACACAATTATACTCCTTACTATGTATCATTTTCTAAACTCAAGGTAAATCAGTAAACTGCATGCTCTGTGGGCATGTGCTCAGTCATGTCCGACTCTTTGTGACCCCATGGATTGTAGCCCACCAGGCCCCTCTGTCCAGGGAATTTTCCAGGCAAGAATACTGGAGTGGGTTGCCATTTCTTTTTCCAGGGGATCTTCCTGACCCAGGGTTGGAACCTGCATCTCCTGCAATGACAAGAGAATTCTTTACCACTGGCACACCTTAAAGCATTTATTAAAGAATTCACCTAGCAATGTGGAGAAGGAAATGGCAACCCACTCCAGTATTCTTGCCTGGGAAATCCCATGGGCAGAGGAGCCTGGTGGGCTACAGTCCATGGGGTCACAAAAGAGTCAGACATGACTTAGCGACTAAACAACAACAAGAAAGTATAGTTCATAGATATTCTTACATTATAATTCATCCATTTCTCTCTTTACATAAAGCTAGAATGAGAGAAAGATGTCTGTTTCAAAGTCAGAGTCTTGGAGGCGGTCCTAAGATGGTGGAAGAATAGGATGGGGAGACCACTTTCTCCCCCACAAATTCATCAAAAGAACATTTGAACGCCAAACAAATTCCACAGAACAACTTCTGAATGCTGGCAGAGGACATCAGGCACCCAGAAAAGCAGCCCATTGTCTTCGAAAGAAGGTAGGACAAAATATAAAAGATAAAAAGAGAGACAAAAGAGGTAGGGACGGAGATCCGTCCCAGGAAGGGAGTCTTAAAAAAGAGAGAAGTTTCCAAACACCAGGAAACACTCTCTTCGGTGGGTCTGTGGCGAGTCTTGGAATCTCAGAAGGCAAAATAACTGGGAGGAAAAATAAATAAATAATTAAAACCCACAGATTACGTGCTTAACAGCAACTCCCAGCGGTGCAACAGCCCAGAGGCTCCCATTCCCCACTAGCAAGTGGGGGAGGGACAGGGAGGAGCAGGCCGCATTGCTTAGGATAAGAATAAGGCCTGAATGCCCTGAGGGCAATCTGAGGGACCTAGCTTGAGACAGCAACCCAGACTGTGGGATAGCTATCACCACCGCCAGGCACGCTCACAGAACAAAGGACTGAGCAGAGCTAGCTGGCTAAGGACCAGCCCATCCTCCACCAGAGACAGGCAGGCGAGGGCAGCCAGAGCTGGAAGGGGGCAATCGCGGCCCCAGAAAGGTAACCTATACCAAACTCCAAGCAGACTTCGTTGCTAACCAAGACTTCTTGGGATTCTGGATGGTCAACATCCGCCGGGAGGGTTGCAGCCAGAGATCAGCTTCCCAGAAGAGACACACAGGACACCTGAGAAGGCATACCCATTGTACACCCAGAAAACCTAGCAGCTGGGACAAGGGAGGGGATAAGTTGCAGCTTTCAACTGGGGGCAACTATGCACGCCAGGGACCTGGTCACCTGAGCTGCTTGGACCTGGGATGGGCGCAAATCGCAGGCCCAACCAAATCTGCGCCTTTGTGAAGTACCTGAGAACCTGAACCTGAGTGGCTTAGACCTGGGAAGTGCATGCAAACCAGGGCCCGCATCAGACAGTTTCCGGCAAAGCAACCTAGAATCTGAGCAGTGTAGACTGGAAAAGCACACATGCTGTGAACGGGGGCAAACCCAGTGCGGCTGAATCACTGTGAACACATGCCAGTGATATTTGTTTGCAGTGCTCCTCCCTCCCCAAAGCACGACTGAACAAGTGAGCCTAAAAAAAAAATGACCACCACTGCTCCCCTTGTGTCAGGGCGGAAATTAGACAGTGAAGAGACAAGCAAACAGAAGAAGCTAAAATAAGCAGAGGGAACTGGTTTGGAGGTGACAGGTGCAATAGATTAAAACCCTGTAGGTAGCACTGACTGCATAGGAAGGGGCCTATAGACCGTGAGAAGTACAAGCCAGACCAAGGAACTATCTGAAAATGAACAGACCCCACACTGTCCGCAAC
>NW_011494954.1:4109591-4109997 GCF_000754665.1 Bison bison bison | reverse complement strand
TACTGGAAAAACCATAGCTTTGACTAAACAGACCTTTGTTGGCAAAGTAATGTCTCTGCTTTTTAATATTCTGTCTGGGTTGGTCATAACTTTTCTTTCAAGGAACAAGCATCTTTTAATTTCATGGCTGTAGTCACCATCTGCAGTGATTTTGGAGCTCCCCAAAGTAAAGTCTGACACTGTTCCATTGTTTCCCCATCTATTTGCCATGAAGTGATGGGACCAGATGCCATGATCTTAGTTTTCTAAGTTTCTTTAGTTTTCTAAATGGGCTTCTTAGTTGCAGCATTTAGACTCTTAGTTGGACATGGGGGATCTAATTCCCTAACTAGGCATTGATCCCAAGCTCTCTGCATTGGGAATGCAGAGTCTTACCTATTGGACTACCAGGGAAGTCCCTAAGATG
>NW_011494954.1:4108683-4109204 GCF_000754665.1 Bison bison bison | reverse complement strand
GGGTTGCCATTTCCTTCTCCAATGCATGAAAGTGAAAAGTGAAAGGGAAGTTGTTCAGTCATGTCCGACCCTCAGCGACCCCATGGACTTCAGCCTTCCAGGCTCCTCCATCCTTGGGATTTTCCAGGCAAGAGTACTGGAGTGGGGTGCCATTGCCTTCTCCTTATAACCTACTATTACCTTGTAAAAAAAAGAAAAAAAGAAGGAAAGACCCTATTTTTAAAGCAAACTTTGTATATATATATTTTATAATTTCTGTGACTTTGTGTGTTTTTTTTTTCCCTTAATATTGTATTTTTGAGAATCTAACCTCTACTCAAGATTTTTAATCTTTGCTTTTTGGTATTTGTTTTCAACTTTGTACCTTTAAGAACCCAATCTTCAATACCCATTTTTACTTGGGAGCGAGATCACTGGCCTGATTGCTCTCTCCCCCTTTTGACTCTCCGTTTTCTCTACCAGGTCACCTCTATCTCCCCCCTCCCCATTTTCTTCTCTACCCAATTCAGTGAATCTCTTTG
>NW_011494954.1:4106678-4108583 GCF_000754665.1 Bison bison bison | reverse complement strand
CTTTGTGTGTTCTGGGCTGTGGAGAACACTTAGGGAACTGATTACTGGCTGGATCTATCTCTCTCCTTTTGATTCCCCCTTTTATCCTCCTGGCCACCTCTGTCTCCTTCCTTCCTCTTCTCTTCTCCGTGTAACTCTGTAAACATCTCTGAGGGATCCAGACTGTGGAGAGCACATAGGGAAGTGATTACTGGCTAGCTTGCTCTAGCCCCTTTTGATTCCCCCTGGTCACCTTTATCTCCCTCCTCCCTCTTCTCTTCTCCATGTAACTCTGTGTACCTCTCCGAGTGTCCCTCACTGTGGAGAAACTTTTCATCATTAACCTAGATGTTTTATCATCAGTGCTGTATAGATGGAGAAGTCTTGAGGCCACTGTAAGAGTAAGACTGAAAACCAGAGGCAGGAGGCTTAAGTCCAAATTCTGAACACAAGAGAACTCCTGAATCCAGGGAACATTAATAGAAAGGAGCTCACATCAAATTCCTCCATACCTACACTGAAACCAAGCACTACCCAAGGGCCAACAAGCTCCAGAGCAAGACATACCACGCAAATTCTCCAGCAACACAGGAACATAACCCTGAGCCTCAATGTACAGGCTGACCAAAGTCACACCAAACCCATTGACATCTCATTACTGGACACTTCATTACACTCCAGAAAGAAGAAATACAGCTCCACCCACCAGAACACCGACACAAGCTTCCCTAACCAGAAAACCTTGACAAGCCACCCGTCCAGCCTCACCCACAGTGAGGAACCTCCACAATAAAGAGGACCACCAACTGCCAGAATACAGAATGTCCACCCCAAACACAGCAATATAAACAAGATGAAAAGGCAGAGGAATACCCAGCAGGTAAAGGAACAGGATAAATGCCCACCAAACCAAACAAAAGAGGAAGACATAGGGAATCTACCTGATAAAGAATCCCAAATAATGATAGTGAAAATGATCCAAAATCTTGAAAACAAAATGGAGTTACAGATAAATAGCCTGGAGACAAAGACTGAGAAGGTAGATGCAAGAAAGGTTTAACAAGGACCTAGAAGAAATAAAAAAGAGTCAATCAATAATGAATACTGCAATAACTGAGATCAAAAACACTCTGGAGGGAACTAACAGTAGAATAACGGAGGCAGAAGATAGGATAAGTGAGGCAGAAGATAGAATGGTAGAAATAAATGAAACAGAGAGAAAAAAAGAAAAAAGAATTAAAAGAAATGAGGACAACCTCAGAGACCTCTGGGACAATGTTAAATGCCCCAACATTCGAACTATAGGAGTCCCAGAAGAAGAAGACATGAGAAAATGTCTTGAGGAGATAATAGTTGAAAACTTCCCTAAAATGGGGAAGGAAATAATCACTCAAGTCCAAGAAACCCAGAGTCCCAAACAGGATAAACCTAAGGTGAAACACCCCAAGACACGTATTAATCAAATTAACAAAGATCAAACACAGAGAACAAATACTAAAAGCATCAAGGGAAAAACAACAAATAACACACAAGGGGATTCCCATAAGGATAACAGCTGATCTTTCAGTAGAAACTCTTCAGGCCAGAAGGGACTGGCAGGACATACTTAAAGTGATGAAAGAAAATAACCTACAGCCCAGATTACTGTACTCAGCAAGGATCTCATTCAAATATGAAGGAGAAATCAAAAGCTTTACAGACAAGCAAAAGCTGAGAGAATTCAGCACCACCAAACCAGCTCTCCAACAAATGCTAAAGGATCTTCTCTAGACAGGAAACACAGAAAGGGTGTATAAACTTGAGCCCCAAACAGTAAATGGCAACGGGATCATCAGTTCAGTTCAGTTCAGTCTCTCAGTCGTGTCTGACTCTTTGCGACCCCATGAATTGCAGCACACCAGGCCTCCCTGTCCATCAACAACTCCC
>NW_011494954.1:4104544-4104966 GCF_000754665.1 Bison bison bison | reverse complement strand
CTAATTTTCTTGAAGAGATCTCTAGTCTTTCCCATTCTGTTGTTTTCCTCTATTTCTTTGCATTGATCACTGAGGAAGACTTTCTTATCTCTTCTTGCTATTCTTTGGAACTCTGCATTCAGATCCTTATATCTTTCCCGTTCTCCTTTGTTTTTCACTTCTCTTCTTTTCACAGCTATTTGTAAGGCCTCCGCAGACAGCCATTTTGCTTTTTTGCATTTCTTTTCCATGGGGATGGTCTTGATCCCTGTCTCCTGTACAATGTCACAAACCTCCGACCACAGTTCATCAGGCACTCTATCAGATCTAGTCCCTTAAATCTATTTCTCACTTCCACTGTATAATCATAAGGAATTTGATTTATGTCATACCTGAATGGTGTAGTGGTTTTCCCTACTTTCTTCAATTTAAGCCTGAATTTG
>NW_011494954.1:4092201-4104364 GCF_000754665.1 Bison bison bison | reverse complement strand
TTGCCTGTTATCCCAGGTGTTTCTTGACTTCCTACTTTTGCATTCCAGCCCCCTATAATGAAAAGGACATCTGTTTGGGGTGTTAGTTCTAAAAGGTCTTATAGGTCTTCATAGAACTGTTCAACTTCAGCTTCTTCAGCATTACTGGTTGGGGCATAGACTTGGATTACTGTGATACTGAATGGTTTGCCTTGGAAACGAACAGAGATCGTTCTGTCATTTTTTGAGATTGCATCCAAGTACTGCATTTCGGACTCTTTTGTTGACCATGATGGCTACTCCATTTCTTCTGAGGGATTCCTGCTCACAGTAGTAGATACAATGGTGTTCTGAGTTCACACATTCCAGTCCAATTTAGTTCGCTGATTCCTAGAATGTCGACGTTCATGCTTGCCATCTCCTCTTTGACTGCTTCCAATTTGCCTTGATTCATGGACCTAACATTCAAGGTTCCTATGCAATATTGCTCTTTACAGCATCGGACCTTGTTTCTATAACCAGTCACATCCACAACCGGGTATTGTTTTTACTTTGGCTCCATCCCTTCATTCTTTCTGGAGTTATTTCTCCACTGATCTCCAGTAGCATATTGGGCACCTACCGACCTGGGGAGCTCCTCTTTCAGTACCCTATCATTTTGTCTTTTCATACTGTTTATGGGGTTCTCAAGACAAGAATACTGAAGTGGTTTGCCATTCCCTTCTTCAGTGGACCACATTCTGTCAGGGACATTTCACCCCAAAACAATGAATTTCACCTTTTTCTCAAGTGCACACAGAACTTTCTCCAGGATAGATCACATCCTGGGCCATCAATCTAGCCTTGGTAAATTCAAAAAAATTGAAATCATTCCAAGCATCTTTTCTGACCACAATGCAGTAAGATTAGATGTCAATTACAGGAGAAAAACTATTAAAAATCCCAACATATGGAGGCTGAACAACACGCTGCTGAATAACCAACAAATCACAGAAGAAATCAAAAAAGAAATCAAAATATGCATAGAAACAAATGAAAGTGAAACACAACAACCCAAAACCTATGGGACACTGTGAAAGCAGTACTAAGGGGAAGGTTCATAGCAATACAGGCTTACCTCAAGAAACAAGAAAAAAGTCAAATAAATAACCTAACTCTACACTGAAAGCAACTTGAAAAGGAAGAAATTATGAACCCCAGGGTTAGTAGAAGGAAAGAAATCTTAAAAATTAGGGCAAAAATAAATGCAAAAGAAACAAAAGAGACCATAGCAAAAATCAACAAAACCAAAAGCTGATTGTTTGAGAAGATAAATAAAATTGACAAACCATTAGCCAGACTCATCAAGAAACAAAGGGAGAAAAATCAAATCAACAAAATTATAAATGAAAATGGAGAGATCACAACAGACAACACAGAAATACAAAGGATCATAAGAGACTATTATCAGCAACTGTATGCAAATAAAATGGACAAATTGGAAGAAATGGATAAATTCTTAGAAAAGTACAACTTTCCAAAATTGAACCAGGAAGAAATAGAAAATCTTAACAGACCCATCACAAGCATAGAAATTGAAAATGTAATTAGAAATCTTCCAACAAACAAAAGCCCAGGACCAAACAGCTTCATAGCTGAATTCTACCAAAAATTTAGAGAAGAACTAACACCTATCCTACTCAAAGTCTTCCAGAAAATTTCAGAGGAAGGTAAACTTCCAAACTCATTCTATGAGGTCACCATCACCCTAATACCAAAACCTGACAAAGATGCCACAAAAAAAGAAAACTATAGGCCAATATGACTGATGGACATAGATGCAAAAATCCTTAACAAAATTCTAGTAAACAGAATCCAACAACATATTAAAAAGACCATACATTATGACCAAGTGGGTTTTATCCCAGGGATGCAAGGATTCTTCAATATCCACAAATCAATCAATGTAATACACCACATTAACAAATTGAAAAATAAAAGCCATATGATTATCTCAATAGATGCAGAGAAAGCCTTTGACAAAATTCAACATCCATTTATGATAAAACCCCCCAGAAAACAGAAATAGAAGGAACACACCTCAACATAATAAAAGCTATATATGACAAACCCTCAGCAAACATTATCCTCAATGGTGAAAAATTGAAATCATTTCCCCTAAAGTCAGGAACAAGACAAGGGTGCCCACTCTCACCACTACTATTCAACATAGTTTTGGAAGTTTTGGCCATAGCAATCAGAGCAGAAAAAGAAGTAAAAGGAATCCAGATTGGAAAAGAGGAGGTAAAACTCTCACTGTTTGCAGATGACATGATCCTCTATACAGAAAACCCTAAAGACTCTACCAGAAAATTACTAGAGTTAATCAATGAATATAGTAAAGTTGCAGGATATAAAATTAACACACAGAAATCCTTGGATTCTTATATACTAACAATGAGAAAACAGAAAGAGAAATTAAGGAAACAATTCCATTCACCATTGCACCAAAAAGAATAAAATACTTAGGATTATACCTACTTAAAAAAACCAAAATACCTATATATGCTGCTGCTAAGTCGCTTCAGTCGTGCCCGACTCTGTGAGACCCCATAGACGGCAGCCCACCAGGCTCCCCCGTCCCTGGGATTCTCCAGGCAAGAACACTGGAGTGGGTTGCCATTTCCTTCTCCAATGCATGAAAGTGAAAAGTGAAAGTCAAGTCGCTCAGTCGTGTCCGACTCTTAGCGACCCCATGGACTGCAGCCCACCAGGCTCCTCCATCCATGGGATTTTCCAGGCAAGAGTACTGGAGTGGGGTGCCATTGCCTTCTGTCTCTCTCTGTCTCTTTCTCTCTCTGTCTCTCTCTCTGTCTCTCTCCCTCTCTCTGTCTCTCTCTCTGTCTCTCTCTGTCTCTCTGTCTCTCTGTCTCTCTCTCTCTCTCTATATATATATACATACTATAAAACACTGGTGAAAGAAATCAAAGAGGACACTAATAGATGGAGGAATATACCATGTTCATGGATTGGAAGAATCAATATAGTGAAAATGAGTGTACTACCCAAAACAATCTATAGATTCAATGCAATCCCTATCAAGCTACCAATCGTATTTTTCAGAGAACTAGAAAAAATAATTTCACAATTTGTATGGAAATACAGAAAACCTCAAATAGCCAAAGCAATCTTGAAAAAGAAGAATGGAACTGGAAGAATCAACCTGCCTGACTTCAGTCTCTACTACAAAGCCACAGTCATCAAGACAGTATATTGGCACAAAGACAGAAATATAGATCAATGGAACAAAATAGAAAGCCCAGAGATAAATCCATGCACCTATGGACACCTTATCTTTGACAAAAGAGGCAAGAATATACAATGGAGAAAAGATAATCTCTTTAACAAGTGATGCTGGGAAAACTGGTCAACCACTTGTAAAAGGATGAAACTAGAACACTTTCTAACACCATACACAAAGATAAACTCAAAATGGATTAAAGAGCTAAATGTAAGACCAGAAACAATTAAACTCCTAGAGGAAAACATAGGCAAAACACTCTCTGACATAAACCACAGCAAGATCCTCTATGACCCACGTCCAAGAATATTGGAAATAAAAGCAAAAATAAACAAATGGGACCTAATTAAAAGTTTCTGCACAACAAAGGAAACTATAAGACAGGTGAAAAGACTGCATTCAGAACGGGAGAAAATAATAGCAAACAAAGCAACGGACAAAGAATTAATCTCAAAAATATATAAGCAACTCCTGCAGCTCAATTCCAGAAAAATAAATGACCCAGTCAAAAAGTGGGCCAAAGAACTAAACAGACATTTCTCCAAAGAAGACATACAGATGGCTAACAAACACAGGAAAAGATGCTCAACATCACTCATAATCAGAGAAATGCAAATCAAAACCACAATGAGGTACCATTTCATGGCAGTCAGAATGGCTGCTATCTAAAAGTCTATAAGCAATAAATGCTGGAGAGGGTGTGGATAAAAGGCAACCCTCTTACACCGTTGGTGGAAATGCAAACTAGTACAGCCACTATGGAGAACAGTGTGGGGATTCCTTAAAAATCTGGAACTAGAACTGCCATATGACCCAGCAATCCCACTGCTGGGCATACACACTGAGGACACCAGAATCGAAAGAGACACGTGTACCCCAATGTTCATCGCAGCACTGTTTATAATAGCCAGGACATGGAAGCAACCTAGATGTCCATCAGCAGATGAATGGATAAGAAAGCAGTGGTACATATACACAATGGAATATTACTCAGCCATTAAAAAGAATACATTTGAATCAGTTCTAATGAGGTGGATGAAACTGGAGCCTATTATAAAGAGTGAAGTAAGCAGAAACGAAAACACCAATACAGTATACTAACGCCTATATATGGAGTTTAGAAAGAAGGTAATGATAACCCTGTATGTGAGACAGCAAAAGAGACACAGATGTATAGAACAGTCTTTTGGACTCTGTGGGAGAGGGCGAGCGCAGGATGATTTGGGAGAATGGCATTGAAACATGTATAATATCATATGTGAAATGAATCAGTCCAGGTTTAATGTATGATACAGGGTGCTCGGGGCTGCTGCACTGGGATGACCCAGAGGGATGGTATGGGGAGGGAGGTGGGAGGGGGGTTCAGGATGGGGAACACATGTACACTCATGGTGGATTCAAGGCAATGTATGGTGAAACCAATTCAATATTGTAAAGTAAAATAAATAAATTAATTAAAAAAAAACAAAGAGTCTTTCACAGTTCGATTTGGTAGACATTTTTGAGAAAGGTTTTTGTAAAGATTTGGAACAACATGAATGATTTTTGGTAAATTAATAAAGAATACTTGTTTTTTTTGCTCTTCTTTCCCATTTATAAATTTTTCTGTAATAAGTTTTAGAATTCCAATATAAAGTTGACTAGATAATGTATCTTATGCCATTTGCTGTAAGCAGTTTAAGAAGCAACATAGATGTGCCTGGCAGGGTATATTATAATGATAATTTCTTTTGGTTGATGACTCCAGGAAGATTAAAGCTAAGGTTGAAGTTTGAAGTAATGGTTAACATAATATACAGACTTTTTCTCCAGTACTCTTGACACTTAACAAAAAGAAACCCTTTATATATAGCTTGGAAAAAATTATTTAGGGATAATGCTGCTCATTCAATGATAAATTGTAAAAGTCATTATTTCAAAATTGAATATATGAATATAGCAGAGAGGCCCTAATAAGGTTATTGAGGGAGGCCAATGATTTGGGTCCCAAAGCTTCTGAGACTGGTAATGTGAAGGACAATCTGTACAGTATAACAGGGTATCACTGTCAGCTGAAGCCTTCCAGGACAGACCACTGGTCTTATGCACCAAGGAAGTTTTAAAAAATAGCAACTTTGTGACTTGTGGTACTTTCATGCTTATAAGTGTAGGTGGGAAACAAGACTGTGAAGCAGTGGGTAGAATGCTTGTCATTATATCAGCATTTTTGAAGAACCGAAGCATATACATTCTTTCTCCACTCAAGTGTACCAAATTACAGTTAACATCATGGGATTTTGATGGATTTTTTCTGTTTCTGAATGATTGTGTTAATGAAGTTTTCAGAGGAAGAAACCTCATTTAACTCTTGATTCTGTGCAGCTTATAGTGACTCCATAATTGTCCCATAGAAGCCTATTTTTCATATGAATATTTCTAAAAATTTATTATTTTATTACCTTGCTTCAGCAACTTTTAGATTTTAGACACTAAAAATTGTTAGGAGTGTAACCAATAGTGGTTAGGAGCCAGTGCTTTCACTTCTGTAGACAAGTGTTGTTGGCTGGTCACAGATGCAGTAATCTTAAAGGCAGCTGGATGTAGTGAGAAGAGCAATGACTGAAATCTAGCAGTCCTGGGCTGAAATATTGCTTTGCTGCTTAGTGTTTGTATTAGTCAGGTTCTCCTGAGAAACATAACTAGTACAATCTGTCTGTCTGTCTTTCTGTCTATCTATCATCCACCTATGAGATTAATTACCATGAATTGGCTCATGATCTGCCATCTGCAAGCTGGAGGCCCGGGAGAGCTGGTGGTATAATTCCAGTCTGAGTCCAAAGGACTGAGAATGAGAGGAGTCAGTGGTGAAAATCTCAGTCCAAGGGAAGGGGAAGACAGATGTCCCAGTTTAAGAAGGCAGGCAGGAAGGGGGCAAATCTTTCTTTCCTCCTCACTTTGTTCTGTTCAGCTCTGCAAGGAATTGGATTGTATCTACCCTCATGGGAGAGGGCAATCCATTTTATCAGTTCAGTTTAGTTCAGTCACTCAGTTATGTCAGACTCTTTGCGACCCCATGGACTGCAGCATGGCAGGCTTCCCTGTCCATCACCAACTCCCAGAGCCTACTCAAACTCATGTCCATGAGTTGGTGATGCTATCCAACCTCTCATCCTCTGTTGTCCCCTTCTCCTTCTGCCTTCAGTCTTTCCCAGCATCAGGGTCTTTTCAAATGAGTCAGTTCTTTGAATCAGGTGGCCATAGTATTGAAGCTTCAGCTTCAGCATCAGTCCTTCCAGTGAATTATTCGGGACTGCTTTCCATTAGGATGGACTGGCTGGATCTCCTTGCGGTCCAAGGGACTCTCAAGAGTCTTATCTAACACCACAGTTCAAAAACATCAATTCTTCACCACGTAGCTTTCTTTACAGTCCAACTCTCACGTCCATACATGACTACAGGAAAAACCATAGCTTTAACTAGATGGACCTCTGTTGGCAAAGTAATGTCTCTGCTTTTTAATATGCTGTCTTGGTTGGTCATAACTTTTCTTCCAAGGAGCAAGCATCTTTTGATTCCATGGCTGCAGCCACCATCTGCAGTGATTTTGGAGCCCCCCAAAATAAAGTCTCTCACTGTTTCCATTGTTTTCCCATCTATTTCCCATGAAGTGATGGGACCAGATGCCATGATTTTAGTTTTCTGAATGTTGAATTTTAAGCCAACTTGCCAACTTTTTCACTCTCCTCTTTCACTTTCATCAAGAGGCTCTTCAGTCCTTTTTCAATTTCTGTCACAAGGGTGGTGTCATCTGCATATCTCAGGTAATTGATATTTATCCCAGCAATCTTGATTCCAGCTTATGCTTCATCCAGCCTGGCATTTCTCATGATGTACTCTGCATATAAGTTAAATAAGCAGGGTGACAATATACAGCTTTGACGTACTCCTTCCCCCAAATTTGGAGCCAGTCTGTTGTTCTACGTCCAGTTCTAACTGTTGCTTCTTGACCTGCATACGGATTTCTCAGGATGCAGGTCATGTGGTCTGGTATTCCTATCTCTTTAAGAATTTTCCAGTTTATTGTGATCCACACAGGCAAAGGCTTTGGCATAGTTAATAAAGCAGAAATAGATGTTTTTCTGGAACTCTCTTGCTTCTTTGATGATCCAACGGATGTTGGAAATTTGATCTCTGGTTCCTCTGCCTTTTCTAAATCCAGCTTAAACATCTGGAAGTTCATGGTTCACATACTGTTAAAGCCTGGCTTGGAGAATTTTGAGCATTACTTTGCTAACATGTGAGATGAGTGCAATTGTGTGGAACTTTGAGCATTCTTTGGCATTGCCTTTCTTTGGGATTGGAATGAAAACTGACCTTTTCCGGTTCTGTGGCCACTGCTGAGGTTTTCAAATTTGCTGGCATATTGAGTGCAACACTTTCACAGCATCATCTTTCAGGGTTTGAAATAGCTCAACTGGAATTCCATCACCTCCACTAGCTTTGTTCATAGTGATGCTTCCTAAGGCCCACTTGACTTCACTTTCAAGGATTCCTGGTTCTACGTGAGTGATCATACCATTGTGATTATCTGGATCATGAAGATCTTTTTTGCATACTTCTTCTGTGTATTCTTGCCACTTCTTCTTAATAACTTCTGCTTCTTTTATGTCCATACCATTCCTGTCCTTTATTGCGCCTGTCTTTGCATGAAATGTTCCCTTGGTATCTCTAATTTTCTTGAAGAGATCTCTAGTCTTTACCATTCTATTGTTTTCCTCTATTTCTCTGCATTGATCACTGAAGAAGGCTTTCTTACCTCTCCTTCCTATTCTTTGGAACTCATTTTTTTCTATTCAGCTCTTCAGGGGATTCGATGGTGTCTACCCTCATGGGTGAGGGTAATCCATTTTATGGAGACCATCAATTCAAATGCTAATCTCATCTTGAACCACATTTACAGACTCACCCAGAAATAATGTTTCATCTGGACACCCTATGGCTTAACCATCATTGTATATCTGAGCGACTTTGTGAAAGTTACTACTGCTTTGTGCTTCAGTTTCCTCACTGAAAATACAGAGGTAATAGCTACTTTGTTATAGTAAAGGTACTGCTTTACTATAGTAAAGATCAGAGACAGTGTATTCAAAGTGCCTAACACAGGATATTTCTTTGAGCCCATTTTTGGGGGGCGGGCAAGAATACTGGAGTGGGTTGCCCTTCCCTTCTCCAGGAGATCTTCCCGACCCAGGGATTGAGCCCGGGTCTCCCACACTGTAGGCAGACGCTTTACCATCTGAGCCATCAGGGTCAGGAAGCCACCAAGTGACTTCCCTGGTGGCTCAGATGGTAAAGCGTCCGCCTACAATGTGGGACACCTGGGTTCAATCCCTGGGTTGGGAAGATCTCCTGGAGAAGGGCGTGGCAACTCACTCCAGTATTCTTGCCTGGAAAATCTCATGGACGGAGGAGCCTGGTAGGCTACAGTCCATGGGGTCGCAAAGAGTTGGACACGACTGAGCGCCTTCACTTTCCTTTCCTTTCCTTTCCTAACACAGGGTAGGAATTCTTTTAACTCTTTTTTGTGAGAGTGGGTCAAACAGTGAGGATGTTTTCATTCAAAAGCAGCACATGTTTATTGTAGAAAATTTATGAAATACAGATATATGCAAAGAAGAAAATAAACCCCTCATAATCACAGCACTGTTAATCTTCTAGTAATATTTTCCCCACTTATGGCTTCAGTGTACATTTCAATTATTTTCTTCCAGTGCAGCAATTTTAAGGATTTCGTAGTATTTTATTGTGCAGGCGTATGTATGTACACATTTTGCTTCCTGGGTCAGGAAGATCCCCTGGAGAAGGGCATGGCAACCCCCTCCAGTATTTTTTGCATGGAGAATCCTGTGGACAGAGGAGCCTGGTTGGCTACAGTCCATAGGATTGCAAAGAGTCAGACTCATTTGAAGCAACTGAGCACACATATTTCTACTATTAAAATCCTTGTATATGCATTTATGTACATAAGCATAATAATTTACTTAGGATAAATTTTTAAAAATAAAATCACTGGGTCAAGAAGTGTGGAGTTACGAAGGTTTTTGATTTGACTTGCTTAATTATCTTGCCCCATGTTGCTTCGATATACACTTTCACTAAGAATGGATAGGAGTGCTCATTTCCCCTTACCTTTCATCCTCTGGGAGACAAAAGTGACTTATTATTTGACTTTGCCTTTAAAAACTATTGGTGAATTTGAACTAAAACAGATTTATTGATCACATTGCATTTATTTTAGAACTGTTTTAGGTTCACAGTAAAACTGAGTGGAGATGCAAAGCGTTCCCTCTACTGCCTTCCCCCACATGTGCATAACCTCCATTATCAGTATCTCTCATGACAATGGTTGTTGCTGTTATTGTAGATTTGTTAAAATTGGTGGACCTACACATCATATTCACCCAAAGTCCATAATTAATGTAGGATTTACCATTGGTATTGTACTTTCTGTAGGTTTTGACAAATGTATAATGATGTGTCCATCATTATATGTCATGCAGAGTGTTTTCACTGCCTTAAAAATTCCTGTGTTCCACCTGTTGGTTCTTCCACACCCCCAGTCCTTTGCAGCCTCTGATCATTTTACTGTCTCCACAGATTTGCCTTTTCCAGGATGTCATATGGTTGAAATCATAAATTAGGTAGTCTTTTTCAGATCAACTTCTTTCACTTAACAATATACATTTAAGGTTTTTTCGTGCCTTTTCATGACTTGATAACTTATTTTTTAGTACTGAATCACTGTCTGGATGTAGCAGTTTATTTATCCATTCAGTTACTGAAGGACATATTGTTTGCTTCAAGAATTTGGCAATTATTAATATGAATAAAGATGTTATAAATATCTTGTGCAGATTTTTGTGTGGACATAAGGTTTTAACTCCTTTGAATAAGACTAAGGAGCACAATTATCAGATTCTATGGTAAGACTATACTTAGTTTAGTAAGAAACCTCCAAGCTATCTTCCAAAATGGCTATACCATTTTGCATTCCCACCAGCAATTCCCACGAGAGTTCCTGTTGCTCTTCATCCTTACCAGCCTTTGTTGTTGTCACTGTTCCAGATGTTGGTCATTCTAATAGGTGTGTAGTCATATTGCATCAATATTTTAATTTATATATCCCTGGTAACATATGATACGAAACCTCTTTCATATGCTTTATTTGCCACCTGTATATCTTTTTTTGGTGGTGGTGGTGTTCAGTCGCTAAGTCGTGTCCAACTCTTTGCAACCTCATATGACCCCACTGCAGCACACCAGGCTTTCCTGTCTTTGACTGTTACCTGGAGTTTGCTCAAACTCATGCTCATCATCAGTGATGCCATCCAATCATCTCATCTTCTGTTGTCCCCTTCTCTTCCTGCCTTCAATCTTGCCCAACATCAGTGTCTTTTCCAATGAGTCAGTTCTTTGCATCAAGTAACCAAATTATTGTTCCTTCAGCTTCAGCATCAGTCCTTCTGATGAATATCCAGGGTTGATTTCCTTTAAGATTGACTGGTTTGATCTCTTTGCAGTCCAAGGGACTCTCAAGAGTCTTCTCCAACACCACAGTTCAAAAGCATCAATTCTTTGGTGCTCAACCTTCTTTATGGTCCAACTCTCACATCTGTACATGACTACTGGAAAAACCACAGCTTTAGACTAATACTTTTCACTTGACTATACAGCCCTTTGTTGGCAAAGTGATATCTCTGCTTTTTAATATACTGTCTAGGTTTGTCATAGCTTTCCTTCCAAGGAGCAAGAGACTTTTAATCCAAGGATGCTTTTAAGGAGCAGTTATCTATAGTAGGTGGTACCAGAGCAGAGAAGAGGTTAAGAGTGTGGCTCTTACAAAGATGAAACTCTCTCATGTGTAAAATGAGACTCATTATCACACCTGTGTTCTAACTGTGAAGATTAACTGACATGAATATCTGTCAGGATTTCAGCACTTTATCTGGGACACAGTACTACTACTAATTCTAATGACTATTATTATTTTCATTTAATAAACATTGAACTTAACTGATTTGTATTAGTATTTCTCCTTTGAAAATGGATGTTGGGAGGTGGGGACAGAGAGTGGTTTTGAATTTCTGCTTGAGGCCAACACACAGCAGGCCAGTTTTGCCTCTGTCTCAGGCCTCTCTGAATGTCTTGTAGACTCTGTTATAGTCTGTGTGGTAAGCACCCTCATTATTGGAGCCTCCAAACTCTTTCTGTCTTTGTCCCATTAGAATGAGCCATTTTGTCTTGCATCCTGTACACTGTTCATGAACATGAGTAATACTTGCATTTGATAATATTAATAGAGAATGTGCCAAATACTATGTATATGTCTTATATTCTGCAGTTTTTGTATAATCATCTGAAGTAGATACCCTTATGTTCACCATTTTACGTTACTAAAATTGGTCCACCCATTAGATCTCAAAATTTTTTTCACTTGAAACACAGTTTATGGATCCTTATATTCCCAGGACTTACGTAGCATGAGGAGTAGAATAATTTCTCCATAATGGTGGATCTATGATACTCTCAAGGCTATGGTTTTTTCAGTGGTCATGTATGGATGTGAGAGTTGGACTGTGAAGAAAGCTGAGCACCGAAGAATTGATGCGTTTGAACTGCAGTTCTGGAGAAGACTCTTGCGAGTCCCTTGGACTGCAAGGAGATCCAACCAGTCCATCCTAAAGGAGACCAGTCCTGGGTATTCATTGGAAGGATTGATGCTGAAGCTGAAACTCCAATACTTTGGCCACCTCGTGCAAAGAGTGGACTCATTGGAAAAGACCCTGATGCTGGGAGGGATTAGGGGCAGGAGGAGAAGGGGAAGACAGAGGATGAGATGGCTGGATGGCATCACTGACTCGATGC
>NW_011494954.1:4089561-4092101 GCF_000754665.1 Bison bison bison | reverse complement strand
TCGATGGACGTGAGTCTGAGTGAACTCCGGGAGTTGGTGATGGACAGGGAGACCTGGCGTGCTGTGATTCATGGGGTCGCAAAGAGTCAGACATGACTCAGCGACTGAACTGAACTGAACTGATGATACTCTCTCTCCCAAAGTGTCTCATTCCTGTTTCCTGGAGATGTTGCATTTCTCTTAGCCCTTCCCTGCCTGCTCCATGCTTTCTGGCAGTTGCTCTGAGTCCTCACCCTCCTAAGTGGTTCCTCTTCTGCTAGAAATCTCACCTTAGCCCAGCAGAGCCTCCATAGACAGCTCAAAGCCTCATGGGCTACAGGCCATGTGAGCAAGAGGTGGTAACAACTCTAGGGGAGATGTATTAATATGACCCAACTTTAAGCTTCGAGCGGGCTTTGCTGCCACGCTTTTGCACAGCCCTTTCATCTACCTCAAAGAGCCTGTCTTCCTTCAGATGTCAGCACTGGGTGTCCCCACCTTCCCATCTCCATTACCCACACCCATGCTTCCTCCACCCTATCCATGCTATTGTCACAGCACTGATTGCTTTCTTCTGGATCTGATGTTCTTCTTGTTTGTACCATTCCTGTGAGCATTTCAGGGGCAAGGACCCTGTTCTTTGTGTTCTGCAACTCTGAAACCCCAGTAAAGCAAGATGCCTGGTACATAACAAATGTTCCAAAAATACACTTTAAATCAACAGAAACAAGGTTCCCATGTTGGTAGGTCCCAGAGTACTGTTTATAGTGTTTTAGAAACTCTGTAGATTAAACAAACATTTGTGGGCTCATCTAACCTCCAGGTACAATGTGTTCCCAGGGGAAAGGATGCTGGGATGCTCGTATTTATTCTCAGCACTAAAATGTTAGTTCTACTTTCAAATTCTGAAGGATCCAATGTATTCTTCTCAGATTGGCACAGTTTCTTCTGGACTCGGTGGGAGTCATATGCCCATGGGAAATAATCTGGCTGCCTTTGAATAGAAGATGTTGGAGCAATAGTAATAAATTTCAGAGTGAATACAATTTGCATATGCAATAGCTTATTCCCATAATTTGGAGTTTCCTGAGTGACTGAGAGGCTCTGAAAGTAGAGTCTGCCCCTCCATCATTTCCCCTTAGTACCAAGCTGTTGCCAAGCTCTGACCTGTAAAATGTCTCATAGGACTCCCAGAGAGTTCAAGAAGCAGCCCTGTTCAGTTTGCTGGTATTATTTCGTGATATTAATAGCTTGTGATTCCTGATATAGGGGGCATATTGAGCATGTGCACTTGGCTCCTAGTTCCATGAAGAACACTCTTAATTTTCCTTCCTCCCAAGTGTGAATTTTTCAGCAATGATGTGGCATGAGTGGGTTCAGTGTAACAAAAGTTTTCCAGGACCTTTCTTGCTGAGGAGTGAATCACTGGGTTTTCTGATTACTTATGAGAGGAACATGTGTGCATTTGCATGTCTGTAGTGTGCAGTGCAGTGGGCTGTAAGACAATCAAGTGAGATTTTTCAAAGTAGCTTAATTTTTTTTCTAGCTCTTTACAGTCTGTCTTCATCATATGTTTTGAGGCTTATTTCTTGCTCTCACTTTTGCACTTTGCACTTCAGTGACATACGGTTTGATATGCCCCTCAAAGGATCATAACAGTGGTTGCACTAACATTACTACATAGAAGAGGTATAGGATGGGCAATCTGGTTGGAATAAAGGACTAGGAATCAACGGACTAGGAATCAAGGACCTTACCTTGAGATTTCATTTGCATGGTAAAACCAATGTTTATGCATAGAAGGGGTACTGCTTCCTGATGACTAGTAGGCTTCTAGTAACTTTGATTAAGATCCTTGAAATCATCTTTGGTTTGTCATTTTCTTACTCTGTGTTTAATCTTTCAACCATCTTTATGACTCCACTTTCAAGCATATCAGTAATTACATCCCTTCATCTTAATGGGTTCCAAATCGGGAAAAGAGTATGTCAAGTCTGTCACCCTGCTTATTTAACTTACATGCAGAGTACATCATGAGAAATGCTGGACTGGAGGAAAAACATGCTGGAATCAAGATTGCTGGGAGAAATATCAATAACCTCAGGTATGCAGATGGCACCACCCCTATGGCAAAGCAAAGGAGAACTAAAGAGCCTCTTGATGAAAGTGAAAGAAGAGAGTGAAAAAGTTGGCTTAAAACTCAACATTCAGAAAACTAAGATCATGGCATCCAGTCCCATCACTTCATGGAAAATAGGTGGGAAAACAGTGGAAACAGTGAGAGACTTTATTTTGGGGGGCTCCAAAATCACTTCAGATGGTCACTGCAGCCATGAAATTAAAAGATGCTTGCTCCTTGAAAGAGAAGTTATGACCAACCTGCTGCTGCTGCTGCTAAGTTGCTTCAGTTGTGTCCGACTCTGTGCAACCCCATAGACGGCAGCCCACCAGGCTCCCCCGTCCCTGGGATTCTCCAGGCAAGAACACTGGAGTGGGTTGCCATTTCCTTCTGCAATGCATGAAAGTGAAAAGTGAAAGTGAAGTCACTCAGTAGATCGGAA
>NW_011494954.1:4073285-4089461 GCF_000754665.1 Bison bison bison | reverse complement strand
CTTCTGCAATGCATGAAAGTGAAAAGTGAAAGTGAAGTCACTCAGTCGTGTCTGACTCTTAGCGACCCCATGGACTGCAGCCTTCCAGGCTCCTCCATCCATGGGATTTTCCAGGCAAGAGTACTGAAGTGGTTTGCCATTGCCTTCTCTGACGACCAACCTAGACAGCATATTAAAAAGCAGAGACATTACTTTGCTAACAAAGTTCCGTCTAGTCAAAGCTATGGTTTTTCCAGTAGTCTTGTATAGATGTGAGTGTTGTACTATAAAGAAAGCTGAGCACCGAAGAATTGATGCTTTTGAACTGTGGTGTTGGAGAAGACTCTTGAGAGTCCTTTGGACTTCAAGGAGATCCAACCAGTCCATCCTAAAGGAAATCAGTCCCGAATATTCATTGGAAGGACTGATGCTGAAGCTGAAACTCCAATACTTTGGCCACCTAATGCGAAGAACTGACTCATTTGAAGAGACACTGATACTGGAAAAGATTGAGGGCAGGAAGAGAAGGAGATGACAGAGGATGAGGATGAGATGGTTGGATGCCATCACCGATTCTATGGACATGAGTTAGAGTAAATTCCAGGAGTTGGTGATGGACAGGGAAGCCTGGCATGCTGCAGTCCATGGGATTGCAAAGTGTCAGACATGACTGAGGAACTGAACTGAACTGATCTTACCTTCAGAGCTACTTTTCTTTTTTTTTCCAAGCTACCATCATCTCTTGTTGAGATTTTGCAATAACCTCCTAACTGATTTCCCTACTTATATCTTTGCTTTCACATTCTGTCTCCAACATATCTTTTGAGCCTTGTTTCTTTTGAATAATTTTATTTGTTTATTTTTGGCTGCACTGGGTCTTCATTGCTGCTTGGGCTTTTCTCTAGTTGTGGTGAGTGGGGGCTACTGTCTGGTTTCACTGTGGGCTTCTCATTGCAGAGGCTTCTCTTGGCAGGTGAATTCTTTACCACTCAGCCACCTGGGAAGCCTCTGAGCCTTGTTTCTTGTTCTCACACAGTTTCTCAAGTGATCTTGCTAAAATATAAGTCAGATCATGTCTTTCCTCTGCAGAAAACCATCTGATATCTTTTCATTTTCACTTAGAATAAAATGAATAGTCCTTAAGATGGCTGGAAAATTTCTACTTGTGTTAAGGTAAAGGACTCCTGTTAGCTCTCAACCTCTTTCTTACTTATATTCTTGTTCACTCTGGCCACACCGCTCTGGCCACCTTGCTGTTCTCTGAGCATTCGTGAAATGTTCATGGCTTTTTTATGTTCATGGCCTTTTCTGATTGGACTGTTTTTCATTTGGAGACCCATGTGGTATCTTCCTCTATCATCTGCTTCAGTACTTTACTCATCTCACTTTTTCTTTCTATTCCATTTGACATTGCTTATTTTTCTCCATTTCCAGAATTTTTTCCTTGTATATTCTCCTGAAATTATTTATACCTGTTTACCATTAAGTGCCTATTGCCAATCTTCTATTACTCTTGCTACCTATTGCTTTCTTGAGTAATATTATCCTCTCTGAGGTTTTTAATGACAGCTTATATGCTCACAAGCTCCCAAATCTCTATCTCCAGTCAGCTCTCTCTCTTGAGTTTCAGATGCATAGCTCTTATTATCTGTTGCACATCTAGACACCTCAGAATCAACATTTTAAAAAGAAGCCATCTTCTTCCTTAAAAGGGTTCTTCCATCCAGCTTTTCTATTCCTCGGTATTTAGTTAAAAGTTATTCTCAACTCATTATTCCACTTCATTCCCTGCAGACAATTAATCATCAGGTTCTGCTGACTATACCTCTCAAATAATTCTCAGACCTCTCTCTTCACAATTATTACCTATGATGGGTTGATGGGTTGAGTGGTGGTCCCCAAAAGATGTGTTCACATCCAAATCTCTGGAACTTTTGAATGTTACTGTATATGGAAAAAGCCATGGCAGATGTAATTAAACTAAGGATCTTAAGATGAGATTATAAGAGAGAAGAAGGAGAATTGTGACAGAAGAGGAGAGGACACAGATCCACTGAGGAGAAGGTAATATAAAAGGTAGACACAGAAGCAGAGATTGGTGTGATGTGGCCACAAGCCAAAGAAGCCAAGAAATGATGTCAGCCACTGGGAGCTGGAAGAGACAAGGGAGGATTCTCCTTTGGAACCTCTGGAGACCTTGATTTTGGACTTCTGGCTTCCAGAAATGTGAGACTGTGAAATAATACGTTTCTGTTGTTTTTAGTCGTTTAGTTTGTGGTAATTAGTTGTGGCAGCCACAGGAAGCTAGTACACTACCTTTGCTATTTCAGAACTTTGTCTTGGGTTGAAGTGACATTTCCCTCATGGTCTCTGTGTCTCCAGTCTTAGTATTACTTCCTCTTCTATTATACTTTTAGCTCTTTTCTAGTGCTGATAAACATGCTGGCATCTTTCTTGATTTAAACAAAACTTAGTCTTCAATATGTTCAAAATTTTGTGAGAATAGTTTTGTGGGAATAAATTAAGCTATCTTAAAAAAATTGTAGTGGACCCTCAATTATGACTTAGACAAGTAGTCTGAACTTTTCTTTTGTTTCTCTTTTATTATATCCAAGGAGGAAAATTAGACAAATTAAAGACATATACTGAGTGTCCGTCAACATTACCAACTATTTGCTGATAATAACTTTCCTTTTCTTGTGACCGGAAGGAGGGTAAATTACATTGCTTTTGGTGACAATCCTTGCAGTCCTGATTTCCTTAGCACTGGCTCCTACTAGCACCATCTGCCACTATTTACTAAAAAATTTGTTACTTGCCTTTGTCTGAACTGGTCAGAAATGTACATTTAAATTATGATCATATATGTATGACATTAAAAATTTTACTTTTTATTTTCAATAATTTATAAATACAAAATCCTAGAGTATTCATAATTTTAATCAAATTCAGAGGTCCCTTTTAAAGCATTTAAAACATTCCTTTGTGGAGAAAAAAAAAGACTCTTTTCCTTTTCATGCCTTGGGTTGACTCCTTTTCTATCTCACCTTTACATGTCTTTCAATTGATTCTCTGTGCTACATGTATTGTTGGCATCAATACGTTTAGCAGTTACCATCTGTATCAGGAGCATGTCCTTGCGCACAGAGAGAGGGGACGTGAAAAGGAAAGATGCTAACCAATGAAAAGGCAGGCAGTGGTGTCCAATTGTTATCTTCTTTTAGGAATGACAGTGTCACATTTATATCTGAATTTTTAATTGAGAAAAACCTTTTGAAACTATACATTATTACACAATTATAATTTTCCTTCCTCTGTCCTCTGCTTTACAGGTTTTTTGTGTCATTTTCTTTGTTGCTTGTCACTGATAGGGAATTGAGAGCTGTATATTTCCTGTTTTTTCTTTAAAAAATCAAAACCTGATTCATTCTTTAAAATAATTTTTTTTCTATGAATGAGTGTGGTATGTAGAATAATTGTCCTCTCAAAGTGTTCATGTCCTAATCCTGGGAATATGTTCCCTTACATGACAGGAGACACTTTCCAAATGTTAAGATCATAACTGGTTTAAGATCTTGGGGTAGGGAAATTATCTTGGATTATCTGCATGGACCCAGTATAACCACAAGGGTTCTTAAAAGAGGGAGGCAGGAGGGTCAGAGTGAAAGAGTTGGAGAAGGAGCTGTGACAATGGAAGCAGAGGTCAGAGTGATACCATTGCTAGAAAGAGCATGCCCCGAAAGAATGGGGGCAGCCTCTGGAAGCTGGTAAAGCGAGGAATAGATGATCCCCTGAAGCCTCCTGAAGGCGCAGCTCTGCTAGTGCCTGACTTTTAGCTCTGTATGACTCTCACTTAAACTTTTTCCCAAACTGCAAGATAATGAATTTTTTATTTTTAAGCCACTAAATTTGTGGTACTTTGTTGAAGCAGCAATGAGAAACGAAAACCCTGGGCTTTTAGTAAAAACCACAATATGATTTTCATTCCTTTAAACTAGTATTTAGTGACAAGTCATTTCAGACCCTATCTAGGGGAGCACTGTCACTTTAAGATGTTATTGCAGGCTCACCAGAGCAGCTGAGGGCTAGTGAAAGTCGCTGGAAAGTCTGACTCTTTGTGACCCCATGAACTATACAGTCATGGAATTCTCCAGGCCAGGATACTGGAGTGGATAGCTTTTCCCTTCTCCAGGGGATCTTCCCAACCCAGGGATCGAACCCAGTCTCCTGCATTGCAGGTGGATTCTTTACCAGCTGAGCCACAGGGGAAAGCTAACTCACCCAGAAAGCATCATGACTGACTCATTACCATATGGATTTTCTCTTGGACCCACTCTCACCCCATCTTCTTTACTTCCCTCCATGTTTTTTTTTTTTTTTTCCCCTGTCTCTCTCTTTCTTTTTGGCTGCATCAGATTTTAGTTGTGGCACATGAGATCTTCATTGTGGTGCATGGGTTTCTCCCTAGTTGTGATGTGCAGGCTTGGTTTTTGGAATGCAGACTTAGTTGCCTCAAGGCATGTGGGATTTTAGTTCCTGGACCAGAGATTGAACCTGTGTCTTCTGCATTGGAAGGTGGATTCTTAACCACTGTACCACCAGTGAAGTCCCTCTCCGTGTTCCCTGGCCACCATTTTGCCGAGTAATTTGCTCTGACCAGCATCCAGGCTTATGAGTTAGTTTCTGGCTGTAAGTTGTTTAATAAACCTTGGAATTCTCCACTTCTTCTGTCTGGTTTTTAGGGTCCATACATATTGACTCTTTCTGTCTTTAACATTTTTTGCCAATCTGATAAGATGACTTTTTGCATAGAGGCCTTCAACTCTTGGTGTCCTAATGGAATCAACCATTCTAGTTCCCAGTTTGCCTGTGTTCAGATACACATGTTCCTGTTTCAGTTAACGGTTATGTCTGAGGATTTGGCTCTGTCTGCTCAATCTGTTCATTCCTTCATTAAACAGTAATTTGTAGAACAGCTACTCTATGCCAAGAACTGGAATAAAAATGGATGGATAGATTAATGAGATATGGGCTACATCCTCAAGAAATTCATAGTCTCATGTAGAAGACCAACAGAGAGAGAGGTAATTACTAAACCGTGTGGTAAGGGTAAAGGTGGAAATATGCATAGCTGTCCCTGATCCCAGAGAAGAAAGACTGTTGTGGATGTTGGGAAAGTTACTGCAAGGGGGAGCAGCCTCAGTAGAAACTTAGGAAAGAATGGGAATAATCCAGATAGTGCCAAGGAGTTGCATATGGGGGATGGTATGAATGGAGGAGACTGCACATAGTGATAGGGGTTTAGGATAAGAACAGAAAAATTGGGTAAAAGCATAGAGAAGAAAAGGGTTAGGGTTAGGGTTAGAACAAAAAGAAACCAAATGTTTTTGGAGTGTTGAGTGTGAACAAAGAGTTGGGAAGGAGAAGCCTGGAGAGGTAGTCAGGGGCCAGATCCCAGAGAACCTTACATACTCTGGATAGGAGCTTTAACCCTAGCATCTGTCTGTTCATTTTAGAGTAAATAAGAATCCTTTATTTAGTTCACCAACACTATTCAAAGCCCTGGGGATCAGCAGTGAACCTGAAGATGAAGCTTCTGCCCTCCTGGAACCCATTGTAGCAGGGGAGACAGATAATGTAGGAAGCATGATAAGAGGTGTTGGGGTCACTTGTAAGCTGGGTGAGGGTCCAAAAGAGACTTTCCTGATGATGCCATTTCTTAGCTGAGTTTTGATGATGAAATTATCTAGGAGCTTATTAAGAAGGGAGATCTCTAACCTCCAACCTCAAAGAATCTTATTCACGAGATCTGAGGCAGACTCAAGAATCTGCATTTTGCACAGCATGGTAGGTGATTCTAGTGCAGGTGGATTCATCGAAGGGTTCAATTTTTTTTTGCTTCCATTAAATGAATCTCAGATGTTGGACCTTCTCTGTATCCTGATTCAGAAGGTCAAACCGCAAACAGCCTTATTGAGATGTTGTAACACACGTGATACTTAAGAAAAACACTATTGCAATAAATTAGAGCTGTTCAACCCACATCTGGATGTCTCTTGAATGATTCAGAGGGAAACTTTGGATGGTATATGGTTAGAAGCAGTTTGGGAAGTTCCCTTTAAAAGATTGAGTAATATGAGAACATGCTTCCACAGATGACTGAAGAATGGGTGAACAGTCCCTTCCATAATTCCTCTACTAGCTTCCATCAGCTTTCTGCTTTTGTCTCCCACTGCTTTTCAAGAAAATGGGGCTCAACTACTTAATCCTTAGTCAGGAATTTGGGCTGTGGATATCTCCAATTCCTGTGTAGAACTAGCATCTCTGCAAAATTTCCCAGGTGGTAAACGATAGGCAAACAATTTAGATCTTTTTATTCCAGGAAGCAGAGTAATAGAGTAGAAACAGCACAAATGTTTTGTATGTGTAGTTTTATTTCTTAATTTAATTCATTAAAAAATTCTATAGTGCTTTACAGTTTTCCAAAGTTTCACATACACGATTTCATATAATCCCATAATAACCCCTTTAAAAAAAGTCCCCAGTCCCTGTATTGCCTCTCCCCACACTGGTAACCACTAGTTTGTTCTTTGTAACTGTCAGTCTGCTTCTCTTTTAGAAACAGCATAGAGTTTGATGCCAGCCTTCTCAGTGAATATTTACCTGCTTTGTACCAGGCACTGTGCTGCTGCTGCTGCTAAGTCGCTTCAGTCGTGTCCGACTCTGTGCGACTCCATAGACGGCAGCCCACCAGGCTCTGCCGTCCCTGGGATTCTCCAGGCAAGAACACTGGAGTGGGTTGCCATTTTCTTCTCCAATGCATGAAAGTGAAAAGTGAAAGTGAAGTCGCTCAGTAGTGTTTGACTCTTAGCGACCCCATGCACTACAGCCTTCCAGGCTCCTCTGTCCATGGGATTTTCCAGGCAAGAGTGCTGGAGTGGGGTGCCATTGCCTTCTCTGAGGCACTGTGCTAGGTGCTCATATAACAAAAAAGAAAATCTTGTCCTTGATCTGTAGAAGCTCACAATTGAGTAGAGAAGACAGGTAATCTTAATTATGTTGTGGTAGTAAAATGACAGAGCTAATAGGATTCTGTGGAATAACAGATAAGACATTCACTTGAGCCTGGAGTAAGGGCTCACAAAAGAGATAAACCCTTAGCTGGGACTTGAAGGTTGGGTAGAAATTAACTGGGATAGGAAAGTGAGGGTAGGGCACATTTTATTTCTATCTTTTATACTCTGTGTTTCATTTCTTTTGTGTCTAACCACAGAGTCTTTTTATGGTGTGTACACAGCAGGTTTGTGGTCTGATAGAACCACTGTTTACATATCTTTATTAACTTTTTAATTGGTTGGAATGAAAAGATCACTTATTTCTGATTTGAATGACCCCAATTGGCAGTTTACTCAGAGTTTACTAATGGATCATGTTCAAAGCAGAATACATTTAATTGCAACGAACTTGCCCTTTGAGGCAATACTCAGCCAATCTGTTAGCTTTGCTTGAAGTCTTATCAGTGCACAGTTGGTCCAGTTGGTTGTTTGGGGATGCAGTATGGGTAGAGTGGATAGTCATGGTGGTAGCCTCCTTATGGGCCAGTCTGACTGTGAGAGAATAGTCACATGGCCTTGCTCAGTTCCTGAGAATCACAATGCTGTCCCTACCCCTGCCCCTCCAGCTCTCTCCCTTGTTCTTTTGATAATTCTTAACAAATTCAACAAAACCTTTCAGATTATGATGAACGCCAAGACTGTTAGAAAATGCATAAGACAAAAATGATTAATATTGGAATGTTCAGATATTTTTCTCACCACCTTCCTGCCTTGCAAATAGATTCCTCAGCCTTTAAGTGAAGTGAAGTGATTTTTTTCTTTCTCTTCCTTCAAAAATTAATTTTTTGCAGAATAGAAGCTATGTTGATCTACTTGATAAAGTTCTTAAAGAGGAAGGGAAGCAGGGATGTAGAGAAGAGAAAGCACTCTGGGCAATGAAGTGTTGGTGGAAGAATGTTTTACCCTGGGAGTTTTGAGGAGAGAGATCTTGGTATAGCTAACTGTAGAAGAGGACTAAAATGGGCAGGAGAGTGGAAGGTATTTTAGTAAGTGCTTTTATGCATTGCGTTTGAGTCCCTTTAAGTAATATGAGTAAAACATGGGGTTTCTTAATTTTAAATTTATTTTTGGCATTGCACTGTGATTCTTGGATGTAACAGAGCTTTGAGACTAAATCACGTTATGGGTACATATGCACCCTCATATGATTCTGTATATAGCATCAAGGAAATTGTGGATCACTCCCTCCCAAGCCTATCTATAGGCTCCAGGTTAACAATGTCTATTTTGGGGTCTGGATTACAGAGATAATCTGCTAACTTGTCTTCTTATTACTGCTTTTCTTTTCTCCAATCTCTTCTGTATACTGTAGCCACACTGCTCTTAAAATATAAATTGGATTATGTTATTTTCTTGCTTAAATCCCTTTAATGGTATACCTATTTGCTTAGGTTTTATGGGCTGAATTGTGTCCCCCCAAAATCCATATGTTGAAGCCCTCACTCCTGCAACCTCAGAATGTGACTGTATTTGGGGATAGGGTCTTTAGAGAGATAATTAAAATAAAGTCACTAGGGCGAACCAAAGCAATCTTGAGAAAGAACAAAACTGGAGGTATCACACTCCAGACTTTAGACTATACTACAAAGCTACAGTAATCAAAACAGTATGGAACTGGCTCAGAAACAGATACATAGATCAGTGAAACAAAATAGAGGGCCCAGGAACAAATGCATGCACTTATGGTCAGTTAATCTATGACAAAGGAGGCAAGGATATACAATGGAGAAAAGACAACTTCTTCAATAAATGATGCTGGGAAAGCTGGAGCCACATGAACAATATTCAAATTGGACTACTTTCAGACGGTAAAGCGTCTGCCTACAGTGTGGGAGACCCAGGTTCAATCCCTGTGTCGGGAAGATCTCCTGGAGAAGGAAATGGCAACCCACTCCAGTATTCTTGCCTGGAAAATTCCATGGACAGAGAAGCCTGGTAGGTTACAGTCCATAGGGTCGCAAAGAGTCAGACATGACTGAGTGACTTCATTTTCACTCACACCATATTAAAAAATAAACATGAAGTGGATTAAAGATTTAAATCTAAGACCTGAAACCATAAAACCCAGAGAATAAAACATAGAATAGTCTTTGAAATAAAGCCTAGTAACTTTTTTTTTGATCTGTTTCCTAAGGCAAAGGAAACAAAAGCAAAAATAAACAAATAATTGACCATAAGTGCATGCATAAGGACCTAATTAAACTTAAAAGCTTTTTCATGACAAAAGAAGGTATCAGCAAAATAAAGACAAACTACTGAATGGGAGAAAAGCTTTGCAAATGATATGACCAACAAGGAGTTAATATCCAAAATGTATAAACAGTTCAAACAACTCATTATCAAAAAAACCAACCAGATTAAAAATGAGTAGAAGACCTAAATAGACATTTCTCCAAAGGAGACATACAGATGGCCAACAGTACATGAAAAGATGCTCAACATTGCTAATAATAAGAGAAATGTAAATTGAAACCACAAAATACCACTTCATGACTGTCAGAATGACTGTCATTAAAAAGACCACAATTAACAAATGTTGTAGAAGATACGGAGAAAAGGGAATCCTTGTAAACTGTTAGTGGGAATGTAAATTGGTGCAGTCACTATGGAAAACGGTGTAAAATTTCCTCAAAAAAGCTAAGAATAGACTACCATATGATAGTAGTCTAGTGATCCTAGGTATATATTTGAAGACAATGAAAACACTAATTTGAAAAGATACATGCACCCTAGTGCTCATGTCAGCACTATTTATAATACCCAAGATATGAAAGCAACCTAAGTGTCCATCAATAGATGAACGGATAAAGAAGATGTAGTATATATATATACAATATAATACTGCTCAGCCATAAATAAGAATGAAATTTTGCTATTTGAAATAAGAAGGATGGACCTGGAGGGTATTATGCTCAGTGAAATAAACCATAGGGAGACAAATACTGTAGGTTGTATCACTTATATGTGGAGTCTAAAAAATTGGACGAATGGTAGAAACAGACTTACAGATATAGAGAACAAACAGTGGTTATCACTAGGGAGAGAAAAGAGAGGAGGGGCAAGATAGGGACAAGGGATTAGAGGTACAAGCTACTATGTATAAAATAAATAAGCTACATGGATATATTGGATAGCACAGAGAGTATAGCCAATATTTTATAACTTTAAATTGAGCATAATAGGTAAAAATTTTGAATCACTATGTTATCACCTGAAACTCATATTATATTATAAATCAACTATACCTCAGTAAATAAAATTAAAAGGTCTTCCAATTGATGAAAAAAATATGGTATTCTCATGGAGTGGAATAGTATACAGCAATAAATATTAGTGAATCAATGCTACAACAATATGAATCAATCACACATTTATAATGTTGAATGAAAGAATCTATACATAAAATAATACATATTATAGGAATCCATGTATACAAAGTGCAAAAATAGACAATAATAACCTGTGGTGCTAGAAATCAAAATAATGGTTAAGATTGGGGAACAGGGAAAGGGTAGTGATTAGGAGGGACTCAAGGGGGCCTTGTGGGATGCTGACATACTTCTCTTTCTTCAGCTGGGAGATGTTTCCTAAGTCTATTGATTTTTTTATGGTTTATCAAGCTATGCACATATGATTTTTGTGTTTTTATGTTATACCTCAGCTATCATTTTATTATTGAAAAAATGCACATGCAACAATATTCATCATTGCATTATCCACATGTCAATGGATTCATCAGTTATGGTATTAGTTGAATAAATTGGGGAATATCTACGAAATGAAGAGAAATCACCAGAGTGAGCCCTTTTACAATATGACTGGTGTCCTCATATGAAAAGATTAAAACAGAGACAGATACAGAGGGAAGACCACAAAGATACAAGTAGAACCTGGTCATCTATAAGCCAAGAAGATAGGCCTCAGAAGAACCTTGCCCACAACATTTATCTTGGACATCTTGCTTCCAGAGTTGTGAGAAAATAAATCTTGTTTTGATGTGGACCATTTTTAAAGTCTTTATTGAATTTGTTACAATACTGCTTCTGTTTTATGTTTTGGTTTTTTGGCCCGGATGCATGTGGGGTCTTATCTCCCTCACCAGAAATTGAACTTGCATCCCCTGCATTGGAAGGCAAAGTCTTAACCCCTGGACCACCAGGGAAGTTCCAGATTTCTGCTTTTATTTTTTAAGCCATCGAGTCTATGGTACTTTGTTATGACAGTGCTAGTAAACCAATATAGTAAGTAAAATGCAAACATTTTATTGTGTCTTACAAAGCTCATGATTTGACCCAGCCTAAGTTTCTGCTACTCTTTAAACTCTAGGCATCATCGTCTTCTAGAAATTCCTTGATGACAAGACATTTTTCTTTTTTAATGTATTGAGTCTTCATGCTCATTGTTCACTGTGTCTGAAGTCAGTGTTCCCTTATTACTTTCACCTCCTTGGACAGCTAGCTCATTCTCATCCTTCATGGCTCAGTTTAATTGTTACCGCTGTCTTTACCCTCCTTCCCATTTATGTATGTACCTACATATATATTTTACTTTTGTTTTCTCTCCAATACATAACATTGCTGTTGTTGTTGTTCAGTTGCTAAGTTTTGTCTGAATCTTTGTGACCCCATGAACTGCAGCATGCCAGGCTTCTCTGTCCATCTCTATCTCCCTGAGTTTGCTCAAACTCATGTCCATTGAGTCAGTGATGCTATCCAACCATTTCATCCTCTGTCACCCCCTTCTTCTCTTGCCTTCAATTTTTCCCAGCATCAGGATCTTTTCCAGTGAGTCAGCTCCTTGCATCAGGTGGCCCAAATATTAGAGCTTCAGCTTCAGCATCAATCTTTCCAATGAATATTCACGGTTGATTTCCTTTAGGATTGACTGGTTCGATCTCCTTGCAGTTCAAGAATCTTCTCCAGCACCAAAGTCAAAAGTGTCAATTCTTCAGCACTAAGGTTTCTTTATGGTCCAACTCTCACATCTATACATGACTACTGGAAAAACCATAGCTTTCACTATATGGACTTTTGTCGGCAAAGTGACATCTCTGCTTACTGTCTAGGTTTGACATAGCTATTTTTCCAAGGAGCAAGCATCTTTTAATTTTGTGGCTGCGGTCACTGTCTGCATTGATTTTGGAGCCCAAGAAAATGAAATCTGACACTGTTCCCACATTTTCCCTATTTGCCATGAAGTGGTAGGACTGGATGCCATGATCTTAGTTTCTTGAATGTTGAGTTTTAAGACAGCTTTTTCATTCTCTTTCACCTTCATTAATAAACTCTTTGTTTCTCTTCACTTTCTGTCATTAAAGTGGTATCATCTGTATATCTGAGGTTGTTGATATTTCTCCCTGCAATCTTGATTCCAGCTTGTGGTTCATCCAGCCTGACATTTCTCATGATGTACTCTGCATATAAGTTAAATAAGCAGGGTGACAAAATACAGTCTTGATGTATTCTTTTCCCAAATTTGAACCAGTCTGTTGTTCCATGTCTGATTCTAACTGTTGCTTCTTGTCCTGCATACAGATTTCTCAGGAAGCAGGTAAAGAGGTCTGGTATTCTCATCTCTTTAGGAATATTCCAGTTTGTTGTAATCTACACAACAAATAACTTGCAATTATTTTGTCTCACTGGACTGTTAGCACCATGGAGGCAAGGACTCATTTGGTCTCATTCACCCTTTTATTTCCAGACCAGATCATAGGTTTTAACAAATAATGAAGGAGTGAATATGATCATTTTTTAAGGTCATCTTTGTTTTGGCCATTCCCATACTTCCATTGAAACAGCTTTTGCTAATGTTACCAATCACTTCCTTGTTCTAAATCCAGTGCACAATTGAACTGCTCACCCTACTTGACCTCATCCTTCTCCTGGTTTTTAAATGTAGGAATTCGTTAAGACTTTATCCTAGGCACCCTCTTCTTATCTGATGTTCTGGTTTTTCCAAAATGCAAATAAATCATTGCCCGTATTAATGTTTATAGCCTAGACTTTTGTTGAAGTTTCAGATGTTGGAGGAGCTTACATTTGAACATATCCAAATCAAAATTTATGATCTTCCTTCCAAAGCCTGCTTCCTCCTCAGTGTTTATTGTTCCAGAGATTGCACCACAATTCAAACAGCTGTGGAAACCACCTCACCCCTGTTTCTAGTCTATGATTAAAGCCCTGTTTGATCTTGCTGCCTGAATATCTCTAAAATTTCCTCATATATCTCTCCATCTTTACTACTGTCATCAAGCCTAAGCCAGCACGTTCTCTTGCCTGCACTGTTACTGCAATAGTCTCCAACGGGTCTCCCTGTATTAACTCTTGCCTGTGTCCTGTCTGTTTTACATGCTACATCCAGAACTATCATTTCAAAGCCACAAATTTAATCATGTTATTTCTCTGCTTACAACCATTTAATGGCTTCCTCCTGCTGTTAGAATAACAACTGAAATCATTAACAGGGCTTCAAAGTCCTACGTGTCTTCTTTCTGCTACCTCATCCTGAATCTCTTCCTTTCATCTCTCTTCCAGTCACATGTGTTTTCATCAATTTCTGAAATGGCTTTTACTTCCTCTTTCCTCAGGTCTTTTGTGCTGTGTGCTCCCATGCACTTGTGCATGCCATATCCCACCTTACCCTGTGTCATTTAAAACAATTCAACTTGTCCTTCAGATCTTTGCTCATCAGGTCAACTTCTTAAATGTATTTTTCAGTGCACTGAATGCAGTTTGTAATGATATTTGGGTGATTAGACAAAGCATCCATATTTTTGGGACAGGATAGAATATTATACAGTAACAAATAACCTCAAATTTCAGTGGCTTAGTATAATAAAAATATAGTTATCCTTCATGCTATGTTTAGCAGGGGAAGCTCCACTTATTATTGTCACTTAAGAACCCAGGATGATGGAGGTCCCATCAACAAGTGTTCCGTTATCACCTTGTCAGAGAGAAGGAAATGTGGGGACAGGAGCCATGACTTAAAAGTTTAGCCCAAGAGGGACATCTGTCCCTCCTATTCATATGTTGGCCAAAGGAAGTCATATGGGCATACCTAATATCAAGGCAAATATAGTATAATCCCACGATGTATTTGGAAAGAGGAAAGCTGGAAATATTTCATAAGCAGCACTGGTGACTCTGTACTACAGCAGCCCTCCAGATACATAGGAGGAGGCTTCCATGAATCAAGTTGTTTTTGTTTTTTCCCTCTGAACTCTGGGCAACCTGTCTAGACTCTGAGTTCTGTAAGGACAGGGGCTGTGACTGTCTCAGTCATTTTTCTATTCCCACTGCAGAGCATCTGACACACAGTAGGCTGTTCCTAAACATTGAGTGAGCAGATGAATATGAGCAGTCATTGACTGATTATTGTGTTAAGTCCTTGTCAGGTATTGCCTCCTTCACTCCGTATGATGTGCCTCAATACAGGTTTTATTACTTTATAAATGTGCCAGCAGTTTCCCACATTTTACACATGGTAGTGTATATATATCAATGCTACTCTCTCAGTTCATCCCACCCTCTCCTTCCCCTGCTGTGGCCACAAGTTCGTTTTCTATGTTGGCGTCTCCATTCCTTCCCTTCAAATAGATTCATCAGTAGCATTTTTCTAGATTCCATATATATGCATTAATTTTTGATATTTGTTTCTCCTTGTGAATTACTTCACTCTAACAGGCTCTCAATTCATCCACCTCACTAGAACTGACACAGATTCATTCCTTTTTATGGCTGAGTAATATTCCATTGTATATATGTACCACAACTTCTTTATCTATTCATCTGTTGATGGAAACCTAGGTTACTTCCATGTCCTAGCTATTGTAAATAGTGTTGTGGTGAATATTGGGGTTCATGTGTCTTTTTCTGTATTGATAAGATTTTAACGAATCCCTTTTTTTAGATGATTGGTTTCCATTTAATTTGGAAATATAATCCAGATTCTAAAACAAACAAATTAAAATGAATATTTCTTCTCTTTCCAGAGATCAAGTTTGGAGGAAGGAGATGAGAGAAATACACTTGTCTAAAATCTTACTGAACCATATTTATTGTTATTGAATGGACATCCCTTGACATTTTTGAGTTGGAACTGTCAGGGAGAATTAGGTGAATGGCTGAAGGGAGCAAGATGGAGCAGGTCTAAGTTCTTTGCCAGCCAAATGTTGTGCTAACCCACAATTTAAATGGGGCCAGCCTTCTGGAAACCCTAACCTTCAGTTTCTTCATAAAACACTTTTATTCACTGATAAGTATCTTCAAGAGAGGAAGTCTAATACTTGGTTACTTGCTCTCCTGTGGTCCTTGTCAGTTTGCCTATTCTCTTGGATTAACTGAAAGACAAAAATGCTGCTGATGGCTGCTGACTGGGCTGGTCGTTCTGTTGTTCAGTCACTCCAGTCATGTCCGACTCTGTGCGACCCCATGGACTGTAGCTCGCCAGGTTCCTCTGTCCATGGGATTCTCTAGGCAAGAATATTGGAATGGGTTGCTATTTCCTTGTCTCGGGGATCTTCCCAACTCAGGAATTGAACCTGCATCTCTTGCATTGGCAGGCGGATTCTTTACCACTGGTTACCTGCTCTCCTGTGGTGCTTGACAGTTTGCCTATTCTCTTGGGTTAACTGAAAGACAAAATGTTGCTGACGGCTGCTAACTGGGCTGATCATTATAGAAACCCCTATTTCATCTCATTTCATTACTTAATTCCAATGGTGCATCTATAGCCTTGCTGTTAGGTAGTTAGTCAGTTTAGTCAGTCAGTCATGTCCGACTCTTTGCGACCCCATGAATCGCAGCACGCCAGGCCTCCCTGTCCATCACCAACTCCCGGAGTTCACTCAGACTCACGTCCATCGAGTCAGTGATGCCATCCAGCCATCTCATCCTCTGTCGTCCCCTTCTCCTCCTGCCCCCAGTCCCTCCCAGCATCAGGGTTTTTCCAATGAGTCAACTCTTCGCATGAGGTGGCCAAAGTACTGGAGTTTCAGCCTCAGCATCAGTCCTTCCAATGAACACCCAGGACTGATCTCCTTTAGAATGGACTGGTTGGATCTCCTTGCTGTCCAAGGGAT
>NW_011494954.1:4067815-4073185 GCF_000754665.1 Bison bison bison | reverse complement strand
ACCCAGGACTGATCTCCTTTAGAATGGACTGGTTGGATCTCCTTGCTGTCCAAGGGATTCTCAAGAGTCTTCTCCAACACCACAGTTTAAAAGCATCAATTCTTCAGCGCTCAGCTTTCTTCACAGTCCAACTCTCACATCCATATATAACCACTGGAAAAACCATTACTACACCTTGAAAGTGAAAGTGAAAGTGAAGTCGCTCAGTCGTGTCCCACTCTTTGCGACCCCATGGACTGTGGCCTACCAGGCTCCTTGGTCCATGGGATTTTCCAAGCAAGAGTACTGGAGTGGGTTATTTCCTTCTCTAGGGGATCTTCCTGACCCAGGGATTGAACCCGGGTCTCCTGCTTTGTAGGCAGATGCTTTACTGTCTGAGCTACCAGGGAAGCCCCTAAATCTTAATGCTCAGCAGAATACAGTGTGATGAAGACAAAGGGGATAGATACCTGTTCTTCTATTTGTCTTGCCTAAAAAGACCACAATTTAAGAAATGATAAGGTAGGCTCTTTGGAAATAAGTTGATTTCCTAAACTGAACTAATACTGAGTCATTCAGTGCAGTAAAAGAAAAAAAAATTCAGCTATCTTGTCATTTTACTTTTTTTTTTTAATCTTGTAATTTTAAATGTTCTATTTGCTCTCAGGATGAAAGGTTTGTTTAATAGCGTTCAATGTGAGAGTATCCTTAGAATTTTGCTCATGATTATATGGGCTATTAGTATTACATGGTACATGTATCCTGTCAGTAGGGCATGAAATTTTTTTAGTTCCTGGCATTTATTTGCTATTAGAGGTGTTTGATTAGACCAATAATAAACTCATATCTCCTTGTGTTATAAGGAACTGTTTTCTTTGCCTTTCCCATATGATTGGGAGCTTGAGGGCAAAACTTATATCTTCTGAATATTCCAGTTAATTTAAAATTTTAACTTGAAATGCTTAATTGCAACTAGGCCTCTGTTGTTGGATAAAAATGATGCAATGGGTTTGGGGATTAACCCGGTTAGAGATGCTGGCCTTAGCTGAGATCAGCCTTTTCCCTGGCCCATGTGCTCCAGTCCTTCATTGCACACTGTACGATGGGCTTTGGGCCACTGTCACTCTGACTCTTCCGCTTTGCTCAGATGTGTTGGGGGTATCAGACAAGGTCCCAAACAAAGGCCTTTATTCACAGTTCCAGGCTCACAGCTCCCAAATCCTTGGAATTTCCTGAGCAATAGAGCAATGGGATAATATTTGGTCTCTTGTCCCAGTTCCTGAAAATGATTCAGGGAAGGTGACTTTTGGGTTCTACCCAAGGGTAGGTGCTTCCCTGATGGCTCAGATGGTAAAGAATCTGCTTGCAATGTGGGAGATCTGGGTTCAGTCCCTGGGTCAGGAAGATCCCCTGGAGAAGGAATAGCAAACCATTCTAGTATTCTTGCCTAGAGAATTCCATGGACAAAGGCTGCGGTCCATGGAGTTGCAAAGAGTGGGACATGACTGTTTGGGACCTTGCCTGATACATGTGTACCTTCATTTGGCTGTTGATTCATAGCTTTTAATATCCTTTTATAATAAATCATTAATATGGTGTGAAAGTGGGTTTTCTTGAGTTTCATGAGCTGTTCTAGCAAATTAATTGAATCAGAGAAGGGTGTTCATGGCAATCTGATTTGTAGCCAGTTGATCATCAGAAGTACAGGTAATAATCTGGACTTGAAACTGGTGTCTGAAGTGGAGGATGGTCTTGTGGAACTGAGCGTTTACCTGTGGAATCTGATTCTATCTTCAGATATTGTCAGAATTGAGTTGACTTCTCAGATACCTGGTGGAACCTGAGAATTGCTTGTTGGTGTGGGGAAGCCTCCACACACACACACGTTGGAATTTGGTCTGGGAACCCCTTTTCAGTGCCAAATATACGCTTGGTGAATGAACAAGGAGGGTGTGTGTGAATGCCTTAAATACTTCTTGTGCTGATTTTTCAAATTTCCCATCACAACAGTTCCTCCTTTGGGATTGAAGCATTATTTACAAAGACCTAAATGAAAACCCCTTACTGGAGAGAGACATCATTATTTTTTGTATCAGTTTGGAGGACAGATGTTATACAAGTTGATTCAACTTGCTGCTGCTGCTAAGGCGCTTCAGTCATGTCTGACTCTGTGTGACGCCATAGACGGCAGCCCACCAGCTTCCCCATTCCTGGGATTCAACTTGAAGGAGAAACAATTTAAAGGGAGAAAAGAGGATGGAGAATTAGAGAGGCCAAAACTAGGGGTCCTTCCTTGGGGTGCCAAGCTAGGATGGCCTGCTGGTGGGCTCTCTGGGTGACTCGGGGTCAGTAGAGGACCCTGAGCTCTATGGAAGTGTATGATATTGTTGAAAAAAGGAGAGCTAAAGAGGATAGGCCCAACCCAGGTCTCTCGCATTGCAGGCAGATTCTTTACCAGCTGAGCCATAAGGGAAGCAGAGAGGACAGGAGGGGGTTGCCAAAGACCAATAACTGGTTTTAAGATTTTGTGTAGGGAGACCTATCTATCCTGCACACAGCAAAGCTTGTATCTAATGAAATTATGAGTGTGGTGAAAACAGACTGACTAAATACAGGGTCACTTGGAGGCCTGTGAAGATCCCAATCCTTAACTTACCCTCTGTCTTAGGAGTGCTTATAAAGCAAGATCAAGGTCATGTTGAACATAATGAATCAAACAAAATATAAGACAGAAAATACCAATAGTTAAATTGCTAGTTGACTGGGAACTCATAAAAGCTTATTTGCTGAATGTGGAGCATATCTGATAAAATATTAACAGTAATAGCTTGCACATAGCACTTCATCATTGTTTATTTTTATAATTTTGTTTTTGGCTGTTCTCTCGTTGAACAGGCTTTTCTCTAGTTGCAGCAAGTGGATGCTTCTCATTGCAGTGGCTCCTCTTGAGGCTTCTCTAGGGCACGTGGGCTTCTCAGTAATTGTGGCTCCTAGATTCCAGAGCACAGGCTCAGTAGTTGTGGTACACAGGTTTAGTTGCTCTGCGGCATGTGGGATATTTCTGTATCAGGGATTGAACCCCTGTCTCCTGCATTGGCAGGAGAATTCTTTACCACTAAGGTACCAGGGAAGCCCCACACTTCATAATTTATAAAGCACCTTCATGTACATTTTTTTAGTATTCCAATAAAGCAGGTAATTTGGTTGTTATCCCCCATATACAGATAGGGACACTGAAGCTTGAAGCATTAACTTGACATGTACTTGCTTATGTGGCTGGTGAGTGGTGGAGGTTAAGACCAGACTTTATTTGAGGTCCATGTATTCTTCTGTGCCAACCTGCCTGGAACATTTCCCCAGAGAGCAGCATGGGTTTAATTGCCCAGAACCTTCTTTTACCTTGCTATGTTGACCTAAACACTTCTAGGATAATTTCTTGTGTTCAGTTTTGAACTTGGTAAAGCTGTTTAAATAAAGGTGGTGAAAGTTTGGGCTGATATAGAGTAAGATTATTATGGTTCCTCTTTCTTGAATCTGGTGTTCATTAAGGTTTTCCTGGCTGTAGCTGAAGTTATGATATTTACATAACGTATTTGTGTGGGGGTGGAAGCATATTAGTGCTGAGAGGTATTTATACAGCTTGCAAGAATTTGGAGCCCTACTGATGTCTTGACCATGTTGTGTTTCTTGGAAAGAGAAGTTGCTCATTGAAGTGTTTGGTACCCTTAGGTTGAAACTTCACTGTTTCCAGCAGGCACTTTAGGGTACCCCACAAATCATGTGGGGGAAGGGAGTCCTTAACCACTACCTCAGTATAGGGTCAGCTCTGCTTACTTTGATTAATTATTATTATAATTAATGATTACTAATGTATGCCACTTATTGAGTGCCATCTTTGCCAGGCACAGTGTTGCCCACCATATATACATTATCTTTATTCTGAAAGCCATCAGATAAAACAGGCATTGCCATCTCTATTTTATCAGTAGTGGGGTCAGAGAGGCTAAATATACAGGTTCTAAAATTAAGACGGCTTAAATTTGGTCAGTTTCACTCTTGTATATGAAATGTTAGTGATGGATGATTCTATAAGGAGTTATACATGTTCTTATACGCTGTGGATGAAAAAGAGCTTTCCTAGTGAATGTGTATAATCGTGGGACCTCTCTGAGTATGTTATTATATCTCAAGCCTTTTGCTCCAGGGGTGGTGGGTATGTGTCTAGCTACACTTGGAATCTTTTCTTTCATGGGAGGAAAGCAGGACAGTCCTATGCAACTCTCACCTTATATGGGTCCCCTTAACCATTTCCTTCCCCCCACCCGGCCCCGATTTTGATTAGTTGAACTTCTCATCACTTCTCAGTTCAGTTGCTCAGTCATGTATGACTCTTTGCAACCTCTCGGACTGCAGCACACTAGGCTTCCCTGTCTATCACCAACTCCTGCAGCTTGCTCAAACTCATGTCCATCGAGTTGGTGATGCCATTCAACCATCTCATCCTCTTGTCGTCACCTCCTCCTGCCTTCAATCTTTCCCAGCATCAGGGTCTTTACCAATGTGTCAGTTCTTTGCATCAGGTGGCCAAAGTATTGAAGTTTCAGCTTCAGCATCAGTCTTTCCAATGAATATTCATCACTTCTGGATCAATGAATTCAAAGGGTTCATGCTTCTGCTAAAGGTAGATTTAGACCCAAACAATTTATTTACCTTAGAGAATACCTATCAGGTAGGCATACTGGCTCTTTAAGTTAATATCTTAGAGTTGTTTGCAGTAACTTCTATCCTCATCTCCTATATGAGTAATTTATCTCAGGAAGTGGTTTGAGTCTCTGGGAACATCTGGCTCCCTACAGCATCAGCACAGCTGGGCTTAGGAAAAATTGTGTTGGTGAGGCAGCTGTGGTGGAGTGGACCTGACCTGGAATTAGAAGACTGGGCTAGAGCTCCAGCTTTACCAGGTAACTGGCTATACAACTTTGGCAAGCTCACCTATCTTATTAGAGCTCAGTTTCTGTAATTTGAATTTTCATATGAAATCCAAGTTTCAGCTGCTTGAATGATGGACCATAAATCCTCTGGTGATCTGGAATGACCCTTAAAACACATCTGTGTAAAATATCTTGATTTCCTAACATATATAATGTGAACATGTCATCACCAGTATTTGTGAGTAATTTTCTTTTTTTGGTGAAGGAGATGGGAGAGCTTAGGTTTCTCCTGATGCAAGTTATTATGAAGCCTGCTTCTCTCTTGTCCCTCTTAAAAAAAAATTATCAAAACTACACTGAAACCAAACACTCATGAATGCTGGGGGAGAGCAGTGGACAGGGTGTGTGGGGTCACTACATCCCAACATGCGGAAGCAAATAGCTTAAAATGGAATGTTAG
>NW_011494954.1:4060717-4067715 GCF_000754665.1 Bison bison bison | reverse complement strand
TATCATTATGGTCAAATTCGTAGTGGCTCAGGCTGCTCTTTCTTCTAGCATCTTCTTCCTTATCCTACAACATGCTTAGTCACTTCAGTTGTGTCTGACTTTTGAGACCCTAATGGACTGTAGCCCACCAGGATCTTCTGTCCATGGGATTCTTCAGACAAGAATACTGGAGTGGATTGCCATGCCCTCTCCATGGGATCTTCCCAACCCAGGGATTGAACCTTCATTTCCTGCCTTGACAGGCTGATTCTTTGCCTCTGGGCTGCGAGGGAAGTCCCCACAACAGAGCAGCCCAAATCTGTGTCTACCCCTTCTTACAGGGGAATACTAAACAATTGTTGGTTTATTATAAAGGGTAATTTCACTTTTTTCTATTTAAACCTCTCCCATCTGCGATCTGCCCCAGGTGAAGCTTACCTTAAAAATCAGACAAGTTCATTAAGGTTTTTCCCAGTGGAGAAAGAGACTAGAGCATGGAAAACTTTTTTGTCAGTTTGTTTTCATAGCTATTAGTTTACTCTGAATATCTTCACTTTGGTCTCTCACAGCAGGCAGAATGATTGTTCTAAACACAAGTTAGATTATGTCTCCTTTTCTCAAAACTTTTCACTGTAAAATTCAAAGCTCCTAGTGTGGCCTTCAGGGCCCAAAGTGCGGCTGCCCCAGGCTCCCTCTCTGAGTGGCCATGGCCTTTCCTTTCTGTGCTCCACCCACAGGAGCATCTAGGGAGCAGCCAGGCTCCATACACCTCAGGGCCTTTGCAGTTCCCTGAGAGCCAACCCACAGCTTCCTCTAGTTTCTTTCGGCCTCTGGTTAAATGTATCAGAATCAGGAAGGCCTTCTGTGATAGCCATGTAAAACTGCACCCCTCCACTGTTCCTCTGGGCTTCCCTGGTGGCTCAGATGGTAAAGAAGCCACCTGCAATGTAGGAGACCTGGGTTCGAGCCCTGGGTCAGGAAGATCCCCTGGAAAAGGAAATGGCAACCCACTCCAGTGTTCTTGCCTGAATAATTCCATGGATAGAGAAGCCTGGCAGGCTACAGCCCATGGGGGTCACAAAAAGTTGGACAGGACTGAGCGACTAACACACTTCACTGTTCCTCTACCCTAACGTGTTATTATTAAATCGTTTCTAACGTGTTATTATTAAATCATTTATATAATTATATGGTTACTTTCTGTTTCCCTGCACTAGAATGAAAGCTCCAAGAATACAGTTTTGTTACTTTCTCCTGGCTTAGTGCTCTTTCCACATCTCCTGCTGACAGTGTCTTGCACTTGGTAAGCTCTTGATACATATCAACTGAATGAATGAATGCATTTAGCCAACAGATATTTCTTGAGCACCTACCTGTGCCAGAGCTTTTGATATCGATCTCTGCAGATTATACTGTGAGAATTAGTTATTCAAAGATCCTTCCTTAAAGGCAGTGTTCCCAAATGGAAAGCATTATTACTTTGAATTCCCCAGCTCCTCTTTCTTTTTCTCTTCTAGGATCCCAAGGGGCCCATTGCTCTATATCAGGAATTCATAAAGTTTTTCTGTAAAGCACCAGATGGTAAATATTTTAGGTTTTGTGGGCCATACCCTCTCTGTCTCAACTCTTCCACTGGGCTAGCAGGAAGCAGCCATAAGCAAGAGGTGAGGAATGAGCATAACTATTTCCAGCAAAACTTTGGCCCATAGTTTGCTAATCTCTGCTGAAAAGAAAAAGCTCTTTCACAAATCAACCCAAAACTTGTTAGGGCACAGTGTGACACCTTTCTTATGGTAATTGTCATTTTAGGGGATCCTGAGAGAGAAGGTTTCATTTAATACAAACCTGGGGCTTCTGTGGTGGCTCAGACAGTTAAGAATCTACCTGCAATGTGGGAGACCTGGGTTCCATCCCTGGGTCAGGAAGATCCCCTGGAGGAGAAAATGGCAACCCACTCCAGTATTCTTGCCTGGGAAATCCTGTGAACAGAGGAATCTGGTGGGCTACAGTCCATGGGGTTGCAAAGAACTGGACAACCAGTTCTTTGGTTGTGTGACATTTGGTTGAGTGACTTTCACTCAACCAAATCATTCTAACTTCCATTAAGTTCAAAGTGGTGTGAAAAATAAGGTGGCTCAGATGGTAAAGAATCCACTTGCAATGCAGGAAACCTGGGTTTGATCCCTGGGTTGGGAATATCCCCTGGAGGAGGGCATGGCAACGCACTCTAGTATTCTTGCTTGGAGAATCCTCATGGACAGAGGAGCCTGGTGGGCTACAGTCCAAGGGGTTGCAAAGAGTCAGACAAGACTGAGTGACAAAGCACGCAAGTTCAAAGTGGTGTGAAAAATAAATGTTCTTTCACAATCAGGTTTAACACATTTACTAGTGATGATCTGTGTCATCTGAAAATTATAGGACCTCACTTGCCAGAATTGTTGTACATCTTGTAGAAAGTATATTTCTAAAGACACACCTGGATTACCACTGGTGCTGGGAAGCTATATCTCAGGTTCCAGTTTCAAATTGCCTTATGGTTTATTTTTTCTTGGCTTTATTTGCCATCAAAACTGTCTTTTGTGAGTGTACTTGATGACACTGCTGAATTTCTGGATCTACAGACTGGCTCTAACTTTTGTAGCCATAGGAGAAATTATTAATTGAATTGTTAGGTTATGGGCAAGACAGTGTGTTCCATATGTTCAGTCTTATGCCAACTCTGTTAATTTGAAACATACTGATATCTGGCAGGGCCAGAACAAAATTTTGATTAGTCATGATGTATGTGTAGCGTTTCTTTTGCAAAAAATTACTAAGGGGAAAAAGAGCTGATGAGTCAAAGTATTTCCCAAAACCAAGTTTCCACATATAGATTACAGAAAAATATGCCTCATTAGTAAGATGCTATTGTATTCTTGTAACCAAAATTAAAAACATATTTAGGAAACATTCCATCACTTTTTCAAGATTCCAAGTTCAGTCGGGACTATGCATTACTTAAAAAAATTTAGCATTTATTCTTCTTGAGTTATAATCAGCTTCTAAGATGATATTTCACAATGGAACGTTGAATGGTAATGTCACGCCTCTGTATATATTTGGTTTCTTTTGTTTGATATAGAATGGATTTTATCACAAGACTGAGTGAAAGCACATTCAGAAGCTCACATCTAGTAAGAAGCAGACTAGAAAGTCTGTACAGAGGTGGGTGGCCAGGATAGCAGAGTAGAAAGACCCTGGGCTCACCTCTTCCTCTGGGCATAGCAAATTACAACTACTTACAGATCAACTATCCATGAGAATGATCTGAAGGCTAAGGAAAGATTTTCCACAACTAAAGATACAAAGAAGGATTAACAATGAGATCTGTAGAAAGGACAGAGACACCCTGTAGTCAAGACCCACATCCCTGGCGTGGATGACCCACAAATGGGAGGGTAATCCCAATTGTAAAGGCTTTCCTCAAGGAGTGAGGGGTCTGAGCCCCACATTGGCTGGCCCAGTCTGGGGGTTCTGGTCTGGGAAGATGAGCCCTCAGAACACCTGGCTTTGAATTCCACTGGGGCTTGCATATGGAAGAGCCAGGTGGCTATAGGAAGCAGACTCTGATCATAAAGAGCACACACAAAATCTCTCATGCTCTGAGATACCAAAGTAAGGATTAGAAAGGAGCCTGGGTCAGACTGACTTGCTGATCTTGGATAACTTCCTGGAGAGGCAGGAGGCAATTAGGACTCCCTTTGGGGATATAGACTCTGGCAGGAACCATTTTTTGGAGCTCATTCTACCACGAGGACACTAGTGCTAACAAACTGCCTTTTGGAGCCTTCCTTCTGGTCTGGGGCTTACTCACCCAACAGCTGGCAGGAACTAGCCATCCCCTGCTCCACCCCTTGTAAAGACTGCATAGCCAACAGCTGTGGGGACTCTATCTTACCCACCAGTAGTCTGGCACCTGCCCTGGCCCCATCCACCTCCTACCAGGCATGCTGCCAACTTACTGGGACCTGGCCCAATCCACCAGCAAGCCAGCACCAGCCTCAGGCCCCCTGAGCTGCACAGACAGTGGTGCTGGGTCCTGGCCCTGCCCACCAGTGGAATGGTAGCAAACTGGGCCAGGCACTAGCCTTGCCTATCAGCATATCCACAGTAGCTGACCCACCACAACAGAAGGGACAACACAACTCAGAGAGGGGGCACCCCTACAGCACATATGGTTCTGATGGCCAGAGGGGAGTGTGCTACTAGGCCCCATAAAGAATTTGCTCCATATATCTAAGATCACACATACACATGCACTTCAAATAGGAGTTTATCCATCAGACTACTTGCTACATCTCAAACTGTTTTTATTTCTTCCTTCTCCTTCCTTTTTTCCTACTTCCCCGTCTTTCTCCTCATTTTTACTTGAATCTATTGTATTTTTTAAAAAAGTAACATTAGACAAGTATTTAGTTTAAAAAATGAGTTTTATGTAATAAGACAATTCACATAATGTGGACATTAAATGCAAAGCCAAACAGTTTGGTCAGCATGAATGCATGCCCTTCTCATTTCTAGAATAAGATGTATTTACGTAAAACCCTGATTGTTTTTCCTTTTAAAATCCAAGTTAGCTCAATTATGTTAGTATCAGCAGATGGATTTAATTTGGGTGATTTTTCACTTGGGACCACCTCATGTGTTTTTCTGGGAGCCAAAAATGAGAGTGATCTCATAGAAGGGATTGCATAAATGATACTTATTAGGGCTGTTTAAGAACCTGAGTGGACATGCCCCATTGATATTAGAAACTAAGCAATAATTTAACATTATCAAAAACTCAACCAAAACTCTTTTTTCATATCTCTGGATATTGTAAGAGTTAAATCAGCTATTTTGAGTAATATGTTATTAGGAAAGTAAATTTAGGGCGTTTTGTTTTGTTTTGTTTTTTTTTTGCATCTGACCTTTTGAATTTTGCATAAATAATATGTTAATTTTATTTTGATTTAGAGATTTAACAGCATTTTTGTCTTTATTATTTAATTTGCTGATCATGTTAACCACCTGAGATGGGCATATTATCCCTCTTTTACTGGAATAGCAAGCAGTCCTCAAAGGTTAATCCAATCCCTGGTGAGTAGGAGTGAAATTGGACCGGGAAACAAGATAGAATTGACACTCAGATATGACCGCTAGATTTTGACCTCGGGCACATGCTATGTGAATTTGTGAGTTTTGTTTCAGAATGAATACAAAGTGGTAGCTTCTCTAATCCAGACTTAGTCTAACATTAGAAATAGCTAAAAGATAGCATTCTATAACTGGATATTTGCATAACATCCCACTAAAAGCTACAAATTAAAAAAAACCTTATATATTCTTTACTTTAACAAAGCAAAGGGGAATAGTTTCAGTTAAACTATTCACATTGAAAACTGTTTGTGGAATCATGTTGTTTATACGATGTTTGCGACTATGCATGGTAGATACCTAGCTTTTCTGGTGGCTCGGTAGTAAAGAATCCATCTACCAGTGCAGGAGATGTGGGTTCGATCCCTGATCCAGGGAGATCCCCTGGAGAAGGAAATGGCAACCCACTCGAGTATTCTTGCTTGGGAAATCCCATGCACAGAGGAACCTAGCTGGCTGCAGTCCATGAGGTAATAAAGAATCGGACACAACTTAGCAACTAATCACGACAACAATGGCAGGTATTACTTTTGTGCACAGTCATCTGATTCTTACCTTTTCCCTTTGGCCATATGAATGAAACAGTTCTCTGTCCCGGGGAAGCTAGGTATGGCCATGTGACCTGCTTTTGTCAATGAAACTTGAGGTGAGAGGCCCTCTAGGGGGAAACATTTAAGAGTTGGATGTGTTTCTGCACACTCTTTTCCTTCACTTGGACAATCATGGAGGCATATGTTGAGATGGAGATGCTATTATTCCGAAGCAGCCAGGAGTACCCAGCCAACATATGGAGACCAGCTGCCCTGGAGAAAAGCCTGCACCAGCCATGGACTCTATTGAAAGAGAAGTGAACTTGTGTAGTCTTAAGTCACTGGAATTTTGGTTACTGTGGCAACCTCCTGTGTCCTGATAAATTAAAGATGAAACTGAGCTAACAGTTTTTAAAATTTCCAAAAGATTCCAACTGGGCCGGGAGTGCTATTACTCCTTTCAAGTGTGCCATTTTTCTCCCATATCACCCTCAAAAACAATATTTTTGAGTAACGTGGATCATATTATCATAGAGTTTTTGAATAACGAATTTGTAGAGAGTCTAGAATCATGAAGACAAATTATTCAAAATGTTTTTTAAGTTATTTTCTTCAGTGAGGTGAAGCCAGCCAGTTTACTTTCTGAGAACTAAAAAAAATCTAACCAACCCATCAATCACATTTTACTGTTAATTACCAGCAACATCTGTTTTAATGTAATGCATATATGTCAGTGAACTAGTTCAAAGCTTATTGATTATATATATATAATATACACAAATAAAAATATATGCACACACATACATACACACACATATATATAAGTATTTAGAGTTACATGACTATTTTGTAATTTTTCTTATACTAGGTGCTATAGAAATGAATCACCATTTTAGGGGTTTGCTGCCTTTCAGAGGAGAAGTACAAACTAGGTCATAAACTCCATGCTGGCAGTGATGATACATATATATTTTTTCACTTTGTACCTGAAGCCTATAGTGCAGGCCTATCAGTTCAGTTCAGTTCAGTCACTCAGTCGTGTCCAACTCTTTGCCACCCCATGAATTGCAGCACGCGAGGCCTCCCTGTCCATCACCATCTCCCTGAGTTCACTCAAACTCACGTCCATCAAGTCAGTGATGCCATCCAGCGATCTCATCCTCTGTCATCCCCTTCTCCTCCTGCCCCCAATCCCTCCCAGCATCAGAGTCTTTTCCAATGAGTCAACTCTTCACATGAGGTGGCCAAAGTACTGGAGTTTCAGCTTTAGCATCATTCCTTCCAAAGAACATCCAGGGCTGATCTCCTTTAGAT
>NW_011494954.1:4056504-4060617 GCF_000754665.1 Bison bison bison | reverse complement strand
TCTCGCATCCATACATGACCACTGGAAAAACCATAGCCTTGACTAGATGGACCTTTGTTGGCAAAATAATGTCTCTGCTTTTGAATATGCTATCTAGATTGGTCATAACTTTCCTTCCAAGGAGTAAGCGTCTTTTAATTTCATGGCTGCAGTCACCATCTGCAGTGATTTTGGAGCCCCCAAAAATAAAGTCTGACACTGTTTCCACTGTTTCCCCATCTATTTCCCATGAAGTGATGGGACCAGATGCCATGATCTTTGTTTTCTGAATGTTGAGCTTTAAGTCAACTTTTTCCACTCTCCTCTTTCACTTTCATCAAGAGGCTTTTTAGTTCCTCTTCACTTTCTGCCAAAAGGGTGGTGTCATCTGCATATCTGAGGTTATTGATATTTCTCCCCACAATCTTGATTCCAGCTTGTGTTTCTTCCAGCCCAGCATTTCTCATGATGTACTCTGCATATAAGTTAAATAAGCAGGATGACAATATATAGCCTTGACGTACTCCTTTTCCTGTTTGGAACCAGTCTGTTGTTCCATGTCTAGTTCTAACTGTTGCTTCCTGACCTGCATATAGGTTTCTCAAGAGGCAGGTCAGGTGGTCCGGTATTCCCATCTCTTTCAGAATTTTCCACAGTTTATTGTGATCCACACAGTCAAAGGCTTTGGCATCGTCCATAAAGCAGAAATAGATGTTTTTCTGGAACTCTTGCTTTTTCGATGATCCAGCGGATGTTGGCAATTTGATCTCTGGTTCCTTTGCCTTTTCTAAAACCATAGGTGAGGCTTAATAATTATTTGTAAAAGAATAAACCAATGCTGGGAATTTGAGTGGTTGTGCCCACAGGAAGTGAAAGGTGTGGTCGGTATGCCCACAGGTGGCTCTCACCTTTCTAAAGCACCTGGGCAGTGAGATGGCAGATGAGCCCAGTCTGTGGACGGGTTGTCTGTGGAGCACTGAGATAACCCTATGTGGGTATTAGGAAAAGTGTCACATTTGGAGTCAGAGGATCTGGGGTTTGCATTTCTTCTAATTGACTCATTACTTTGAGAAAATTAGTTGACTCCTCTGGGACTCAGTTTTCTTCTAATAGTAAACTACCTCACAGAATTTGAAACCTGGAGTCAACCTGGAATCCCTTGGAGTTATATACAATTTGAGGGTGAGCATATGTATGTATGTATATGTGCTTTTCTAGGCTTGAGAGTCAGTAGCTTGGCTCACTCTCAAAAAAGGTTAATGAACCAAAAAATTTAACAATAACTGATACAAATCTGATGTTATTGAGCTTCTAAAGCCCAGAGCAATGAGAGCAGAAGTTGGGACTGAGAGTACTTTTATCTCCGAATATCAATTTAGCTCATTTTGTATGCTTAGTGGCTAGTCCCAAGGACCAGTTTTAAATGTAAAACAGGAAAATCAGTATAAATCAACAATAATTTGCAATATACACGAGGTTTTCTTACCCATATCTTATGGTGGAGACAGGCAGTGTGATTAGTTCTTTGAGTGACGATGGAGATCGACTTGGAGCTGAGTGACCTAAATTAGCAGTTCCAGGAACCTCCCCTTCCTCCCCTCAGTGATGGGGGCTGCCCTGACTTTACTTTCTGGAGCACCTAGTCCTCCAAGGCATCCAGGTTTGGGGCAGCTCTTGTTTCCCACACTCCTAACCAGCATCTATGTTCACATTGCCAGCTGCCTAAACCCAGGAGTTCTTTTCCCCTTTTGAGAATGAACTCATGCTGTCCCATAAAAAGAGAGAAGTCTTGGGTGGAGTCCCACACCAGGAGCCCAGCTACAGGGCACAGCCACCCAGTTCTGCTCCAGCCTGTGAGTGTCATGTGACTTCCTGAAAGGGGACCCTGAGAAACCTACCAAACCTGTCACCTGTGACCTCCAACTTGCTCCAAAGTGATGCTGATGTTTGCTGAGTGTCTTGCCCGACACGTGTCTCAATTAAAAATGTAATCCTAGCAACAGAACTGTGAGGTAGACAACCTTCTCCCTTCTCCAGGGCTCAGAGCACTTAACTGATTTGTCAAAGGTTGTAACTGCAGGGCCAGAAAGCAAATACTGGCTTCCCAACTCAAGTCTGGGATTCTCTACCCTGAAGGTGGCTCTTTCTTAATTTAATAGTTTTGAGCCTATTTCTGGATGTGTAAAACAGTAATAATGATGTCCGTGTCCCAGATTGTTGTGGGGACAATGGGTCACGTGTGTGAAAAGGCTTTGTGAAGAAGGGAGAGTCCCATATCTACTTAGGGATTAGCCTGGGACCTTTCCCTGTTGTTGTCATTGTTGTTTAGTTGCCAAGTCATGTCCGACTCTGCAACCACATGGACTGTAGCCCACCAGGCTCCTCTGTCCATGGGATTTCTCAGGGAAGAATACTGGAGTGGGTTGCCATGTCCTTCTCCAGGGGATCTTCCTGATCCAGGGATCAAACTTGCACCTCCTGCAGTGGCAGTTGGATCCTTTACCACTGAGCCCACTAGTGGGGTTTATTCCGACAGCCATCTAGGAACAAGAATGAGAGCTTGGAGGAATATGAACACTGGGGACAAAGATACAGTTATTAGAGGGAAGGAAAGGGCTCTTTTGTGGGAGGGAGAGGTTTTCTGTTTTTTCCAATTTTATGTCACTGGGTGCTAGGTATGGTCATATTCCTTTCAATGGTGTCAGACTGTGTTCTGCTTTGAAGTTAAGTTACTTAAGCTCAGTTTGATCCCTCTGAGGCTTGCCTTTAAGTTTTACTAGGGCAGATCAAGAGCTGTATTTAGTCTAGGGCTAATTTAGCCTCACTACCTTTCTGAAGACTTTATGCAATACCTTGGGTATTAGGCCATCTTTCCATTCTGGCTGGTGGGAACATAAAATATTCCCAGTCCTGTGTGAGTTCAAGGAATTGTTTGGTTTATTAGTTCTTTGCCTGACCTGGGGCAATTTCAGTTCATGCATGCCAAAATAGTCACATTATAATTGTCAAGGTTGGAAGAGACCCCTCTGCATTCTCTCTGTGCAGCTCTCTTGTCTTTGGAGAGCTTTTCCTACACATTCTAGCTTCCTTGGCTTCTCTATACTTTTATCTCTGTCAATCCAGTGATATCATTGATTTCTATTTGGGTCACCCATGCTTTGTGCTGCAGCCTGGAAATTCTTCTAGGGCTTATCTCATCTGTTGCTATTTTCCCAGGGATCAAATCTCATGCTGTCTGTTGTCCAATGTCTGAAAATGATTTTTTCCATATATTTTGTTTGGTCTTCTAGTTGTTTAAGGTGGAAGGGTAAACTGGTCCCTGTTACTCCATCTTGGCAGGAAGTGAAAGTTCCTGACATGCTGATTTCTGATTGATGGCTAAGAGTAATATGTTTTTCCACAAGTATTCTAAGAATTTGTTTTTTAAACATATAAACAAAGGCCTGCTATGAAAATAACCTGTTTTTTTATTTATTTCCAGGTCTAAACCTCCCACAGTGGAATATTTTTCTTCTTACTATGTTGAATAATTTTTTTTTAAAAGAATGAGTTTTGAAGAAAATCTGCAGAAAAATAGATGAAAAAAGTAAGAATTCAGTTCTGACAGTCATTAGCTTCTTGAAAGAAATACCTCTCAGTAATAATTAGTTTTCATTGCAGAGTAGTTTTTCCTGCAAGATCGACATTAGTTATAAAATGTATTAATAAACAAATGCAGGCCCCTCATATGCCTCTTAGTTTATCTAAATATTGCCTTCCTGTGTTATTAGAATCTGTAAACAACAAACAGCCTAACCAGTCAAATGTGAAATCATTTTCATTTTATGTTTTCATTGACTGTGAAAGGACTGAAATGAATCGCAAATTACACACCAACAGCTTTCTAATTACTGTATTCCCTTTGCAATAGTTATTTAAAAAATGTTTTTATTATAGTATAGTTAATTTACAATGTTATGTTAGTTTCAGGTGTAAATCTAAGTATATATATCAGTTGCCAACAAAGGTCCATCTAGTCAAGGCTATAGTTTCTCCAGTAGTCACGTATGGATGTGAGAGTTGGATGGTGAAGAAAGCTGAGCGCCGAAGAATTGATGCTTTTGAACTGTGGTGTTGGAGAAGACTCTTGAGAGT
>NW_011494954.1:4048638-4056303 GCF_000754665.1 Bison bison bison | reverse complement strand
ACAGAGGATGAGATGGCTGGATGGCATCACTGACCTGATGGACGTGAGTTTGAGTGAACTCCGGGAGTTGGTGATGGACAGGGAGGCCTGGTGTGCTGAGATTCATGGGGTCACAGTCGGACACAACTGAGCGACTGAACTGAACTGAACTGATTGTTGTTAGTGTGTAGTCGCTAAGTCATGTCTGATCCTTTGCGATTATAGACCACCAGGCTCCTATGTCCATAGAATTTTCCAGGCAAGAATACTGAAGTGGGTTGCTACTTTCTACTCCGGGAAATCTTCCCGACTCTGAGATTGCACTCGCATCCCTTAAGTCCCCTGCATTGGCAGATGAATTCTTTACCACTGGGCCACCTGGGAAGCCTCACATATAGATATGCTGCTGCTGCTGCTAAGTCGCTTCAGTTGTGTCCGACTCTTTGCGACCCCACAGCCGGCAGCCGATCAGGCTCTTCCTTTCCTGGGATTCTCCAGGCAAGAATACTGGAGTGGTTGCCATTTCCTTCTCCACATATACATATATTCACTCTTTTTTAGATTCTTTTCTTTTTTGTGTAGTTTATTTTTATTTATTTATTTTATTTTAAAAAATTTATTTATTTTAATTGGAGGCTAATTACTTTACAATATTGTTATACAGGCCATTACAGAGTATTTAGTAGAGTTCCCAGTGCTATACAGTAGGTTCTTATGTAATAGTTATTTATATAAGTAATTCCATCTCTTATTGACTCCAGAGTGAGGAGCAATAGAGAGAAGTTCTGAGGCAGCAATCCCTGTCCAAGCTGTAAACATTGCCAGTGTATGTTCTGAAACTGAAACGAATCTTCACTAAAGACTGAAGCTTAAAGCATATCCTTAGGAAACATTTCTTTTTCTACTGAACCATTTTAGAAACATGTTTCATGGAATCCAATCTTTCTGCTCTGGTTAGTTTTATACAGAAATTTCAGAGAGGAAAATTCACTTTTCACATAGTTTTGAAGAAATTTCAGATTAGAAAGAGATTATAATTTCACTGAGGAGTTAGGACAAAGGAATGCTTTATTGCCAAGACACGTAAAACTGTCCTTCATTTATTTATCAAATGTGTATTGAGTGATCCACTATATTTGGGGCACAGTGCTGACACAGAATTCAGACAAAGAAACCAACAAACCTGCTTTCTCAAAGAAAAAGAGACTGTTTTGAATTTTATTGCCATTTAAGTTGCTTATTAATATTAAACAATATTTTCTCCATTGATTTATAGAACACCATGAAACAGAGGGTAATTCTTTATCCTATGGCAAAATTGATCTTCAAGGTTTTGTTTTCAACTGCCACCAATGCATTAATTTTGGCTTTTAAAAAATCTCTACAAAAGAAGAATTCTTTTCCGTTAGCCATGCTTGTTAAAAATTTAGTGCGACTTTTAGTGTTCAAATAAAAGTTGCGTTGTGTAGCCATACTTTTTAGATTTTAAATTAAGGTACTAGGATCCTTGCCTATTGTTTGGCATGGTTCTGCTGGGTTGTGTTAAGTTCAGTTTCTGTATTGACCTTAAGTTTTTGGATTTTATCTCATCTCTGACTGCCTGGTTTTGACTGAGACTCCTTTCCTCTGGGTTTCTGTCTGCTTGACTGTTCCAGTTTGAGACCAGCTCAATTAAACTCTTTTGGCTCTTGGACCTTCTGCATCACTTCCCAGTCGATGGTTTGCTCACTCCTGGCACAGAATTTTCTTTGGATGACTGTCCTGTTGGTGGTTACTCATTCCCCTACTCCACCCACCACTGGATCTCTGGGACAAACCTAAGACAATGTAGCTGTGCACCTAGAGGAAATCTGTAGACAGGACCAGGTAAATGCCTTTAGCTATTATACTTTCTTCCAAGAGGGTTTTTCTACCTACAGTACTTTTGTATTGCTAAGGCTTTTATTTTGTATTATAACTTATGGAAATCTTTGGGCTATGTGTACATTGGGTTTATCCAAGGCCTCACTACTTGGCTCTGAAAAGTGAAGAATGAAATCTCAACTCACTATCAACAATCTTACAGGTTATTTTGGTCAGTGTAGTTCTACCACTTTCAAATCACCAGATTCCATTTAAAAAGCTGTCTTACTTTGAGTGTATTCTTTTATTTTAAATTGCTTTACAATGTTCTGTTAGTTTCTGCTATACAACAAAGTGAATCAGCCACATGTATACATATATCCCCTTTCTCTTGAACCTTCCTTCCCTGCCACCATCCCACCCCTCTAGGTTATCACAACACTGAGCTGCGCTCCCTGTGCTGTACATCAGCTTCCCACTAGCTATGTATTTTACGCACGGTAGTAATATATGTATGTTAATCCTGCTCTCTCAGTTCGTCTTACCCTTCCCTTTGCCCTTTATGTCCGTGTTCTCTACTCCTGTCTGTGTCGCTATTCCTACCTGGCAAACAAGCTTATCTGTGCCATTTTTCTAGATTCCATACACATGTTTTTTTCAAATTTTAAAAAGATTAATTTATTCTTGGTTGTTGCTTTGTATGTGTTTTCTCTAGTAGCTGCAAGCTGGGGCTACTCTTTGTTGCCATGCACAGTTTTCTCATTGTGGTGGCTTCTCTTGTCACAGAGCACAGGCTCTAGGCATGCGAACTTCACGAGTTGTGGCATAGTGGCTCCATAGTTTTAGCTTGTGGGCCCCAGAGCACGTGGGCTTCTGTAGTTGCAGCACGTGGGCTCGGTGGTCGTGATACAGGGGAATCTTCCTAAGCCCATGTCCCCTGCATTGGCAGGTGGATTCTCATCCACTGCACTACCAGGAAAGTCTGCACGTGCATTTTAATGTCATATCTATTTAAGTATTTGATTAATTAGAACAGTGAGAAGTTTTGTTAGTTTAGGTATCTTACTAATTTTCTTAGAACTCTAACTAATAAAATAAATAAACCAATAAAATTCAAATATGTCCTTGAATCACCAAGGACATCATTAGGATAAAGTAGCAATGATTAGTAATTGTTAAATTGAATAAAATATACAAAGTTGAATAAAATATAAAAGTCAATATACAATATATGTACTAAATACCCATTCTGTGACCAACACTGTTAAGGTTTTGGGGATATAATGGTAGGTAAGACATGGACATTATCCTTTCAGAGCTCATGGTCAAAGTGGGTAGGTGGATGCTCAGCAGACAATTTCAGGAAGATGGAGAAAGTGCCATGGCAGTACTAGCTGTGCATTGTGAGAAAGGACAAGAGGGCCATCCAATCCAGTCTGGTGTTGAATCAGATGAGCAAGAAGAGGTCCCAGAAGAGAGAGACAGAATTGAGTCCTAAAGAGTACAGAAATTCATGAATAGAGATTATATGGGCTTCTTAAAGTTGGGAAATGTGTCTTTCTTTATCCAAGTAAAGAAGTGGGGGCAGGGAATTACAGGAAGAGTCATTTATGACTTGCCCTGAGTAAGGAAGACTTGATCTCTCCCCTTCTGGAGGGAAATGACTTTATTGTAATCCTATACTTTATCTTAGAGTTCCTCTGGTGGCTCAGATGGTAAACAATCCGCCTGCAATGCACAAATTCCCAGGTTTCTTCTAGAGAAGGGAATGGCTACCCACTCCAATATTCTTGCCTGGAGAATTCCATGGATAGAGGATACTGGCGGATTACAGTTCAAATATGTTTGAATTTTGTGTAACACTCTATAGTATATCAACATTAATATCAAACATGTCCAAATTTTTTTTTACAACGTTAGTGTAATTATCATTCTAAGAAAATGCTCTATGTTTATAGTGTGTTTTGTTTGGTTTTTAATAGCCCTGGCATATCATCAGGTACTCTTGTGAAAATTAGAATCTCAGTTTGAGAGGCTTTGGTAAACACTTAAGAAGCTTGATTGTGAATTTAGATTGACCTAGTTTGAATCTTGACTCCACCTCTTCCTTAACGGACATTTTACTTATTACTCTTAAACTTTATTTACTTATTTTTTTTAAATTTAAATTTATTTATTTTAATTAGAGGCTAATTACTTTACAATATTGTATTGGTTTTGCCATACGTCAACATGAATCTGCCACGGGTGTACATGTGTTCCCAATCCTGAACCCCCCTCCCACCTCCCTCCCCATATCCTTCTAGTATAAAATGGGGATTCTGCACCACATTATAAAAATAAGTTGTCATATTAATTCAGTGTAATGAGGCCAAGGGTAGAACCCTGACAGCCTAGGCAGGTCTCAAAAAAACCCTTAAACAAAAGGTAAAGTGGGGATTCTGGGAGACGAAGATGAAAGCATATACTTAGGGATCCTGTACAATGTCCCACTAATTCATGAATGGAGATTATATGGACTTCTTAAAGTTGGGAAATGCGTTTTTCTTGGTCCTCTGTGTATGCTTAACACAGTGCCTGACACCGAGGAAGTACACAATAATTAGTTATTAAATTAATAAAGCGATGACATTATGTTGTGTTTTTTAATCTATAAATTAAAAAGTCTCTTTTTATCTATAAATAGATAAAAGTCTCTTTTAATCTATAAATTCTTCTTTCATTCCTATCTTTCCCTTGCAAAGTTTCTTTGAAGAACTTGGGCTGTTTTGTTTGACTTTCAGTTTCCCACCATCTGGAGTGAACACTCATGGTGCAATTCGGCTTTCTTTGTCCCTTGTATTTTCCGGAAATTGGCAGCTTGATCCAGAGTAATGATCAAACAGAACTTCTAACCCTTTGACAAGACTGCTGCTGCTGCTGCTAAGTTGCTTCAGTCATGTCCGACTCTATGCTACCCCACAGATGGCAGCTCACCAGGCTCCCCCATCCCTGGGATTCTCCAGGCAAGAACACTGGAGTGGATTGCCATTTCCGTTTCCCCAGCCAACTTTCTCTTTCTCTCTCTTTCTTACTGAGATGTAATTGACATAAAATATTATGTTACTTTCAAGTGTAAAGTATAATGATTAGATATTTGTCCATATTGCAAAAGGATCAACACAATAAAAAGTCTAGGTAACATCCATCACCATACATAATTACTGATTTTTTTCTTCAGATTAGAACTTTTAAAATTTACTCTCTTAATTAAGAAAAAAATTTACTCTCTTAGCAATTTTCAAATATGCAGTATGACATTATTAGTCTCTATGCTATACATTACAAACCCATTACTTATTTTTTATAATTGGAAATTTGTACTTTTTATAATTGGAAATTTGACTCCCTTAACTCATTTCTTTCATCTCCCACCACAACCTCAGGAAACCAGCAATGTTTTTTTCTGTATCTGTGAGCTTTTCCTTTTTATAAATTAGTTTTTTTAAGTAATGTATTCATTTCTGCTGTACAGCAAAGTGATTTGGTTCTAAATATATATATCTTTCCCATGTTCATTTCCATTATGATTTATCACAGGGTATTGAATATAGTTCCCTGTGCTATGCAGTAGGACCTTGTCGTTTACCCATTCTATTTATAATAGTTTACATCTGCTAATCCCAAACTCCCAGTCCATCCATCTCCCACATCCTTCCTCCCTGGTAACCACAAGTCTGTTCTCTCTGTCTGTGAATCTGTTGTAGATAAGCTCATTTGTGTCATGTTTTAGATTCCACATATGAATGGTATTACATGGTATTTGTCTTTTCAACTTACTTCACTTAGAATAATAATCTCTAGGTCCATCCGTGTTGCTGCAAATGGTATTATTTCATTTTTTATGGCTGAGTAGATCCCACTGTGTATATATATACCATATCTTCTTTATCCCTTTATCTCTCAGTGAACATTTAGGTTGTTTCCGTGTCTTGGCTGTTGTGAATAGTGCTGCTGTGAACGTAGGGGTGTATGTATTTTTTTGAATTATAGCTTTATCTGGAAATATGCCCAGGAGTGGGATTTCTGGATAATATGGCAACTTTACTTTTAGTTTTGAGGAAGGGCAATGGCACCCCACTCTAGCACTCTTCCCTGGAAAATCCCATGGACAGAGGAGCCTGGTGGGCCGCAGTCCATGGGGTCGCTAAGAATCGGACATGACTGGGCGACTTCACTTTCACTTTTCACTTTCATGCATTGGAGAAGGAAATGGCAACCCACTCCAGTGTTCTTGCCTGGAGAATCCCAGGGACCGGGGAGCCTGGTGGGCTGCCGTCTATGGGGTCACACAGAGTCGGACACGACTGAAGCGACTTAGCAGCAGCAGCAGCAGCCATACTTTTTTAATAGTGGCTGGAGAGATAAGAAAGCCTTCCTCAGTGATCAGTGCAAAGAAATAAATAGAGGAAAACAATAGAATTGGAAAGACGAGATCTCTTCAAGAAAATTAGATATACCAAGGGAACATTTCATTCAAAGATGGGCTCAATAAAGGATGGAAATGGTATGGACCTAACAGAAGCAGAAGATATTAAGAAAAGGTGGCAAGAATACACAAAAGAACTGTACAAAAAAGATCTTCACAACACAGATAATCACGATGGTGTGATCACTCATCTAGAGCCAGACATCCTGGAATGTGAAGTCAAGTCGGCCTTAGGAAGCATCATTACGAACAAAGCTAGTGGAGGTGATGGAATTCCAGTTGAGCTATTTCAAATCCTAAAAGATGATGCTATAAAAGTGCTGCACTCAATGTGCCAGCAAATTTGGAAAACTCAGCAGTGGCCACAGGACTGGAAAAAGTCAGTTTTCATTCCAATCCCAAAGAAATGCAATACCAAAGAATGCTTAAACTACTGCACAATTGCACTCATCTCAAATGCTAGCAAAGTAATGCTCAAAATTCTCTAAGCCAGGCTTCAACAGTACATGAACTGTAAACTTCCAGATGTTCAAGCTGGATTTAGAAAAGGCAGAGGAACCAGAAATCAAATTGCCAACATCCACTGGATCATCAAAAAAGTAGGAGAGTTCCAGAAAAACATCTACTTCTGCTTTATTGATTACACCAAAGCCTTTGACTGTGTAGATCACAACAAACTCTCAAAAATGATTTAAGAGATGGGAATACCAGACCACCTGACCTGCCTCTTGAGAAATCTGTATGCAGATCAGGAAGCAACAGTTAGAACTGGACATGGAACAACAGACTGGTTCCAAATAGGAAAAGGAGTACGTCAAGGCTGTATATTGTCACCCTGATTATTTAACTTATATGCAGAGTACATCATGAGAAATGCTGGGCTGGATGAATCACAAGCTGGAATCAAGATTGCTGGGAGAAATATCAATAACCTCAGATATGCTGATGACACCACCCTTATGGCAGAAAGTGAAGAGGAACTAAAGAGCGTCTTGATGAAAGTGAAAGAGGAGAGTGAAAAAGTTGGCTTAAAGCTCTACATTCAGAAAATGAAGATCATGGCATCTGGTCCCATAACTTCATGGCAAATAGATGGGGAAACAGTGGAAACAATGTCAGATTTTATTTTTTGGGGGCTCCAAAATCACTGCAAATGGTGACTGCAGCCATGAAATAAAAAGGTGGTTACTCTTTGCTAGAAAAGTTATGACCAACCTAGACAGCATATTAAAAAGCAGAGACATTACTTTGCCAAAAAGTCTGTCTCGTCAAGGCTATGGTTTTTCCAGTGGTTATGTGTAGATATGAGAGTTGGACTATAAAGAAAGCTGAGCACAGAAGAATTGATGCTTTTGAACCGTGGTGTTGGAGAAGAC
>NW_011494954.1:4040464-4048538 GCF_000754665.1 Bison bison bison | reverse complement strand
TTGGACTGCAAGGAGATCCAACCAGTCCATCCTAAAGGAAATAAGTCCTGAATGTTCATTGGAAGGACTGGTGTTGAAGCTGAAACTCCAGTACTTTGGCCACCTGATGCATAGAGCTGACTCATTTGAAAAGACCCTGATGCTGGGAAAGATTGAAGCAGGGAGGAGAAGGGGACGGCAGAGGATGAGATGGTTGGGTGGCATCACCGATTCAATGGACATGAGTTTGGGTGAACTCCGGGAGTTGGTGACAGACAGGTAGGCCTGACGTGCTGCAGGTCACGGGGTCGCAAAGAGTCGGACATGACTGAGCTGAACTGTACCAATTTATATTCCAGTAGCAGTGTAGGAGAAGGAAATGGCAACCCACTCCAGTATTCTTGCCTGGAGAATCCCAGGGATGGGGGAGCCTGGTGGGCTGCTGTCTATGGGGTCACACAGAGTCGACACGACTGAAGTGACTTAGCAGCAGCAGCAGCAGCAGTGTAGGAGGGTTCCCTTTTTTTTTCACACCCTCTCCAGCATTTGTGATTTATATTTTTTAATAATGACTATTCTGACTGGTGTGAGATCACCACATCATAGTTAAAAAAATTTTTTTTATTGAAGGATAATTGCTTTATAGAATTTTGTTGTTTTCTGTCAAACCTCAGCATGAATCAGCCATAGTCATACATATATTCCCTCCCTTTTGAACCTCCCTCCCATCTGCCACGCCATCCCACCCCTCTAGATTCATACAGAGCCCCTGTTTGAGTTTCCTGAGCCATACAGCAAATTCCTGTTGGCTCTGTATTTTACATATGGTAATATGAGTTTCCATGGTACTCTTTCCATACATCTCACCCTCACCTCCACACTCCCATGTCCATAATTCTATTCTATGTGTCTGTTTCTCCACTGTTGCCCTGTAAATAAATTCTTCAGTACCTAGATGTGCATGAACATATCATAATTTTGATTTTAATTTCTGTAATAATTAGAGGTGTTGAACACCTTTTCATATGCCTGTTGGCCATTCTGAAGACATCATATGTTTTCTTTGGAGAAATATCTATTTAGATCTTCTGTTCATTTTTCAGTTGGATTGTTTGTTATTGAGTTGTATGAGCTGTTTGTATATTTGGAAATTAAGCCCTTGTTGTTTGCAAATATTTTCTCCCATTTGGTAGGTTGTCTTTTCATCTTGTTTATGGTTTCCTTTGTTGTACAAAGGCTTGTAAGTTGATTAGGTCCAATTTGTTTATTTTTACTCTTATTTCTATTGCTTTGGGAGACTAACCAAGAAAACATTGGTAGGATTTATGTCAGAATGTTTTGCCTCTGTTCACTATTAGAAGTTTTACGATGTCAGGTCTTGTACTTAAGCGTTTAAAGCCATTTTGAGTCTATTTTTGTGAATGGTGTGAGGCTGTGTTCTATCCACGTTGATTTACATGTGACTGTTCAACTTTCCCAGCATTATTTGTTAAAGAGAGTGTCTTTTCTTCGTTGTTTATTCTTGCCTCCTTGTCGAAAATTAATTGACCATAGGTGTGTAGGTTTATTTTGGGGCTGTATCTTCTATTCCATTGATCCATGTATATGAACTTGTTTTTTGTTTGTTTTTGTTTTTAGATTCTACATATAAGTGAGCTCTTACAGTATATGTCTTTCTTGGCCTGACCTTTAATTTAACATAATACCCTTGAGGCCCATCCATGTTGTTATAACAATTAATTATGTTAAATTAAATATCAGAAAGAAAGACATATACTGTATGGTCTTACTTATATGTAGAATCTAAAAACAAGTTCATATATATGGATCAATGGAATAGAAGACTTAACTTATATGCAGAGTACATCATGCAAAATGCTGGGTTGGATGAAGCACAAGTTGGAAACAAGATTGCTGGGAGAAATATCAATAACCTCAGATGTGCAGATGACACCACCCTTATGGCAGAAAGTGAAGAAGAACTAAAGAGCCTCTTGATGAAAGCGAAAGAGGAAAGTGAAAAACTTGGCTTAAAGCTCAACATTCAGAAAATGAAGATCATGGCATCTGGTCCCATCACTTCATGGCAAATAGATGGGGAAACAGGGGAAACAGTGAGAGACTTTATTTTTTTGGGGGGCTCCCAAATAACTGCAGATTGTGACCGCAGCCATGAAATTAAATGATGCTTGCTCCTTGGAAGAAAAGCTATGACCAACATAGACAGCATATCAAAAGGAAGAGACATTACTTTGCCAACCAAGGTCCATCTAGACAAAGCTATGGTTTTTCCAGCAGTCACGTATGGATGTGAAAGTTGGACTATAAAGAAAGCTGAGTGCTGAAGAACTGATGCTTTTGAACTGTGGTGCTGGAAAAGGCTCTTGAGAGTCCCTTGGACTGCAAGGAGCTCAAACCACTCAATCCTAAAGGAAATCAGTCCTGAATATTCATTGGAAGGACTGATGCTGAAGCTGAAACTTCAATACTTTGGCTGTCTGATGCAAAGAACTGACTCATTGGAAAAGACCGTGATACTGTGAAAGACTGAAGGCAGGAGGAGAAGGGGACGACAGAGGATGAGATGGTTGAATGGCATCACTGACTCAATGGACATGAGTTTTAGCAAGCTCCAGGAGTTGGTGATGGACAGGGAAGCCAGGCATGCTGCAGTCCACGGGGTTGCAAAGAGTTGGACACGACTGAGCGACTGAACTGAACTGAACTGAACTGATGAGTTTCAACCCATCACACTTCTTTTCTTTAGCAAAGCTTATATTACCTCATCATTAACCAGTGATATCCTCTTCTTATTGACTCCTGAATCCTGTTTATAGCCTCCTTGCTGTCTGGTGTGTTAAGATATTACAGATTCTTCCTGTACATTTTCTCTCTTAGAATTGAGATCAACAATTTCTTTAAGAAATTTTGGTTTCTTTTAATAAGAATTAATTGCATTAATGGGATTTAGCTACTGTGCTGATCATTTTCTAGGCTTCTTCAATGAACAGTTCAGTTCAGTTCAGTCGTGTCTGACTCTTTGTGACCCCATGAATCACAGCACACCAGGCCTCCCTGTCCATCACCAACTCCCGGAGTTCACTCAAACTCATGTCCATTGAGTCGGTGATGCCAACCAGCCATCTCATCCTCTGTCGTCCCCTTCTCCTCCTGCCCCCAATCTCTCCCAGCATCAGAGTCTTTTCCAATGAGTCGACTCTTTGCATGAGGTGGCCAAAGTACTGGAGTTTCAGCTTCAGCATCAGTCCTTCCAATGAACACCCAGGACTGGTCTCCTTGAGGATGGACTGGTTGGATCTCCTTGCAGTCCAAGGGACTCTCAAGAGTCTTCTCCAGCACCACATTTCAAAAGCATCAGTTCTTCAGCACTTAACTCTCACATCCATACATGACCACTGGAAAAACCATAGCCTTGACTAGATGGACCTTGGTTGGCAAAGAAATGTCTCTGCTTTTGAATATGCTATCTAGGTTGGTCATAAGTTTCCTTCCAAGGAGTAAGTGTCTTTTAATTTCATGGCTGCAGTGACCATCTGCAGTGATTTTGGAGCCTAGAAAAATAAAGTCTGACACTGTTTCCACTCTTTCCCCATCTATTTCCCATGAAATGATGGGACCAGAGGCCATGATCTTTGTTTTCTGAATGTTGAGCTTTAAGCCAACTTTTTCACTCTACTCTTTCACTTTCATCAAGAGGCTTTTTAGTTCCTCTTCACTTTCTGCCATAAGGGTGGTGTCATCTGCATATCTGAGGTTATTGATATTTCTCCCAGCAATCTTGATTCCAGCTTGTGCTTCTTCCAGCCCAGCGTTTCTCATGATGTACTCTGCATAGAAGTTAAATAAGCAGGGTGACAATATACATCCTTGACGTGGACAGGACATACATAATAACACATGTATATATATATTTGTGTATATATACAAAGATATATTTTTTTATTGAAATAAATACCTCACAGCTATTTCAAGTTTAGTGCTTGTTTCCTGTACACAAGCATTTTTAATGAGGCAAAGTAGAGAATCTGGCTAATACTATGTCAGCTGACTCTGAAACCACTTGATTAAATAATAAGTTCCTAAGGCCTTCAGATATTTGATATAACAATGGAAAATTACCTCAAATATGTGCATAATGCTATTGACAGTATATCATTTCTGTACACTTGAAACTTCCAGGTGTTCAAGTGGAAAATATAGAAAGACTACAAGGTTATTTATAGTAGACTGTGCTTCAGTTTTTGGAGAAGGAAATGGCAACCCACTCCAGTGTTCTTGCCTGGAGAATCCTGGGGATGGTGGAGCCTGCTGGACTGCCGTCTATGGGGTCGCACGAAGTCGGACACGACTGAAGCGACTTAGCAGCAGCAGCAGCAGTGCTTCAGTTTTACAATTCAATTTAACCTATATTGTTATAACAGTATTCTATTTGATTCAGTCCTAAATAAACAGTCATCTGTAAGCTCTTTGGGTGCTTGCTCATCAGTTTATTCCCAGCACCTAGCATAGTGAGCTTAGTGGGCTCATAGCAGGTGTTTAACTAATGCTTATAAAATGAATATTATTATTGGTAAAACACTGATGAGTAAGTTGGGAGACACTGTCCTTTCTTGGCCCCCTCTCAAAACATTATTTATAAGCATTGGCATTAGTTTAAAGTACTTTATTGGGTCTGTCTGACCTATGCTGGCAAGTGAATTGAGAGTTTTAAAAGCTTATGAGGGGTTTAACCTAATAAACAATATTAAGAGGTTCTTACTATTACCATTAGGGTCCGTAAATTTCCTAAATGCAGTCTGTCTGTGGTTTGTACCTTGTATTTTTCACTACATCATAAAGGTTAATTTGGTAAAACAGACGATAAAAATGCATTTTAAGGCTAATACTAATTAAAAATTAAAAGAAATAATGTTGATGAATAAATTCTAGAATTGGAGATAATGTTAACATCTTAAATTTTTCATTAAATGGCTTTTAATTAACTCCTGAAAGGTTACTCATTCTGCAAAATCATGTAAAAAAATGATCAGTCAGTTATCAGGAATTTTTTCAGAAATTATTTTATTCTGTTACTTTCTCAGATAGAATTTGTTTTTTTACCTTTATGACTAAATTATTGAATTTAAATATGAGTTATTCATCTCTCATTTCTTCTCTGGTTATGGTATATTTTGTTTTGTTTTTACTTGGTGATTTCAAGCATTCTGGTCCTTTTAATATTGGGAAGCCATTAGAATGGCTTGATCCTTTCAGATTTGATAAAACAGAGAAGGGAGGGAAAAGGAGAACAATGGTAGCTTCATTGTGTGTAAAGATTGAAGGGAATGGGTAACTTGACTCCATTTATCTTTCTATTTCAATATTGCCCCAAGTGAACTTGCGTTGAGCCTGGACCAGAGATCTGTGGTTTTGTTGTTTAGCTAGGAGTACAGATATTTTTCTGGAGAGTTTTGGAAACCAGTATTTAATTACTTCCGCTGGAATCCTCTGTTTCTGTGGGAACCTCTTAAGTATTTTAAATTAACTTTGTATCTGATATGGTAACATCAACAACAGAAACACTAAGCCTTTATTGGAACCTCAAATGATTTACTATAGGCTATCCCTGGCCAGTGATGTATTTTATCTGAGCTATATTGTATTAGAAAAAAAGTGAATTATTTGCCAACATTAAAATTTTTGAGTTTTTAAAAATCTCAAATGTGTATTTCTGGTACCTCTTGGAAGATCAAGATATTTCACTATAGTGGACCCACATTTTCATACCATAGCTATTGATTGGAGGTGGATACTGGAGTTGCTCTTCATATAGTCTCTCTGATGTTGAGACTGAGTGTCAGTTACCATTTATTAAGAGAGAAGTGGAACACTTCTTGTATCCTTGTCTCCAGCACCAGAAGCAAGGTAAAAGATAGACCAAGAAGGTTGCCTATGTCAAGAAAAATGGGAGGGAACAAGAGAGAATATTTTGTGTGTGTACATGTAAGAGAAAAAATTCCATGCATTTAACATCAAAGTATGTCTGCTTTGAAAGAATACAACTTAATAAGACCTTAAGGAAGCAAACCATCCCTAGGACTGTGAATGGGAAAAGGTAAAGATAATTGATTAAAAAAAAGAAAATCATAATGGTCTGATAAAGGAACTCACATTTCAGTAGAGCTTGTTTTAGAATGTGGATAACATAGGTGCAGATGCTGTAAAACACAGTTAGTTATTAATTGGAAAAAAAAAAAACAACTGACCAGGTATCAAAACTTTTTGCAGATGATAAACTTATATAAGATTATCTACTGAATGTAGCAGAAATCATGTCCTAAACAGAAGCAAGCATTTACGGATATAAACCTCTCTAGAAGTGCTGCTTCTCAGTATGTTGTAGTATATATGGGAGTATTTGCAGAGTTTTAAAATTGTGGATGCAGGGAACACAGATATTTGTCTTGGAATTAAGGGAAATTTAGATGTGACTGAAGAACTTTTAGATATGGTACCTATGACAACTATAACATCAGGATATGTTATAATATGTTGAGAATGATATAATAAAGGATGGTCAAAATTAATGGTTGGGACTCTTCAAATGGTCAGCATTAATTTGTATTTATTATGATTTTATAACATTTATGTCCAAGGTGGCAGCATTTTACAAGGATATGAGACTTAGTTAGGTTCATTCATTACAACATCATCAAGAGTCATTTGTAATAAAAAGTGCAGGCCCTTGACTGAAGGTACTCATGGTATGAACTGTGGACAGCTCAATCACAGTGGCTGGAGTCCCTGGTCAATGGTCTATTGTGCTTAAAAGATTTGTTTCTGTTTCTGAAGAAAATTAACTGCTGAGGAAAAATCCCTACCTTGACTCATTAAGTAGGAGTGGAATATAGACTTAGCATATTTGGTTGTTTCTTTGAATATTTTCTGTAAACATTTACATGTAATTGTAATAATAGGATTTGATCTGCTCATTCTTAGTAAAATTCTGTTTTTGACAATTGAATAACATCCTTTTACTATTCCCCCACATAGAGGGCTGTCCATGGGTTGTGTTGGAAAGCAAGGCCTAGGCCTGAGGCTGAACTAAGTCTTTTTATTAATACTTTCTGCCCCCAAATGTAGCCCTTGGGGCTGCTTGTTTGATGGTCACAGTTGACTCTTGTTCATTCAGCAGCATAGGAGACACGCAGCATGTTTTACATCTCAGTGGCCAGAGAAGCAGAGAAAACCATTGAGAGACGAGAGCCAAACCTATATTGCCCTTTATAATTGTTGGTTTTATCATATACTTAATATATATGATATACACCAAGAATAAAGGTAAAGCAAGCACCTGTGTACTTCCCATCCAGCTTAATAAAGAGAAATTTTGTACGCTCAGCTCATTCTACCCTTCTCTCTTCGCATCCAGACTTTTGATTTGATCAAGAGATCATCACTCTCTTGATTTTATATTTTCTCAGTCTCTCACTCTTGTCTATAGTTTTAGGAGATAGTTGTAGTTGTGTATCTCTAAACAATATGTTGTTCACATTTCACATTTTTGAACTTTACGTAAAGGGGGTCATACTATACATATTCTTTAGTGACTTGCTTTTTGCTTAACAATCTGTTGTTAGAACATATTGATGCATATGTTCCAAATAGGAAAAGGAGTACGTCAAGGCTGTATATTGTCACCCTGCTTATTTAACTTCTATGCAGAGTACATCATGAGAAACGCTGGGCTGGAAGAAGCACAAGCTGGAATCAAGATTGCTGGGAGAAATATCAATAACCTCAGAAATGCAGATGACACCACCCTTATGGCAGAAAGTGAAGAGGAACTAAAAAGCCTCTTGATGAAAGTGAAAGTGGAGAGTGAAAAAGTTGGCTTAAAGCTCAACATTCAGAAAATGAAGATCATGGCCTCTGGTCCCATCATTTCATGGGAAATAGATGGGGAAAGAGTGGAAACAGTGTCAGACTTTATTTTTCTGGGCTCCAAAATCACTGCAGATGGTCACTGCAGCCATGAAATTAAAAGACACTTATTCCTTGGAAGGAAAGTTATGACCAACCTAGATAGCATATT